>NC_089520.1:4743040-5064040 GCF_963924715.1 Thunnus thynnus
TTTACCTGAAGTCTTTGTCAGTGGAAGTCATTTTCTCCAGCAGGTTGGAGATGTGGTAAGAAACGCTCGACATCTTGGTTTCTTTGGTAGTTGTCACTCTGAAACTTAACAGAAACGGTAAAATCTGAAGACTGGGCCAAGAGCTTTAACCCAGCAACATGGCGAGGCAGGAGGGCACAGAGAGAGAGCGCTGCCCGGGGGGGAACTTGACACTTGGAGGGTTCAGATAAAAATAGATGTCAGGTGAAAGTTTTTCTGCTTTATAGCGACACCGTGTGGACATGTGGAGTCCTGCCGCTATGCATAACCGCCACCATCTAGGATCGTGTCAGGAAGGTAACCCTATATTTGCGAAACTCTCGCGAGATTTGTTTCAAGTGATCATTTTAACCCAAACTATGATCTTTTAACCCTAACCAAGTGTTTTTGCTCGCAAATCTAACTACATTTACAAATATAACTATTTTGTACAATGACAAACAACTCGTACAATGAAGAAACAACGCTTACGAATCTCGCGAGATTTAGGCTTGCCATCTAGACACGTCCGCTGGTACGGAGGGTTGAGAGGGAATCTAAACTAAATAAATACATACATCTCTCAATCAAATTCCTTTTCTCAAGGTAATTAAACAAAAAATAGATAACACTGATTTCTTGAAAAATTCTGCTAAATATCTCTTAATTCTACTGTTCAAATTGGACCCATTTTAACATTCAAGAGCAGTAAAAACACCTTAAACATCTTTCTTTTAGGCTGAAATTGACCCAGAATATGCAAAAAAAAAAAAAAAAAGGTAATATTTCAGCTTTTTTTAATCTTTGTTCAACATATGCACATTTTATACATAGAGAGTGTTCTGGGTTAAATTTGAAACGTATTTATTAAAAAATGAAAAAAGAAATGTTGATGCATTCTTTATATTCAATGACATTTATTTAAATCATGATGGCTGTTATTTACATATTCATAGGTTCTGGACTTTTAATGAGGGAGAAGGAGGATATGTCATTTTAAGGATTTTAATGAGATATTTGAACTTTTAGTGAAGGATACATATCAGACAGAAATTATTATTCAAACCAGGGTATTTTATATACATATTAAAACCTGTCTGGAGTTGATCTTTAACATTTAGCTAACGATAGTTATCAGATGCAAAGTATCGTTTTGTATGAGGAACCTTTGCTTCGTACTTGTTGTTTCCGCCGGTGGAAAGTGTCAGCGGACTTAGTGGGAAGCGGCTTCTGGACTTGTTGCCACGTCGGATCAGTTTTTGAACCCGGTTAATTCATTAAACTAAATATACAATCAGGGATAATTTTGTGGATCCGCCGCAGTCATGGTGAGTCTGATAACGTTAATTTTTAGCTGCAGGTGAACCTGCCGGTTAACGTTTGTTGTTTAACGGTTACCGGCAGCTGATGACGTGTTAGCTGTTAGCAGAGTGGCTAACGGCCGAGAGCTAACAGAGCAATATGTTTGTTTCTGTGTCATTTTAACGCTAATTTATGTGTTTGTGAACTTCAGGTTTCCGTTATCAACACGGTGGACACCTCTCATGAGGACATGATCGTAAGTTGTTTTTTGACGTTTAGCATCAGCTGTTTGTTTGAAGCTACAGTTAGCATTCATTACAGAGACAGTTATTAACTTAGAATATAAAGGATAGTTTGTTGTTGCAGCTAAACACAAAATACACAAGTATCTTTACAACTGAGCGTTAATCTGGATTTTCTAGTTTCATGTCTCATGTTTGTCAGTCAGTGTTGTTACATTTACTCAAGCACTGTACATAAGTATAATTTTGAGGTATTTGTATTGTAGTATTTCAATTTAATGTTACTTTATATTCCACTCCACTACATTTCAGAGGGAATATTGTACTTTCTACTCCACTACATTTATTTGACAGCTGAAATTACTATTCAGATGAAGATTTTACACAATGGATAATATAACAAGCTTTTAAAATACAACACATTGTTAAAAATGAAACCAGCGGTTTCCATCTTTTTTTGGCTTTTAACGTCTTACAAAAAGCAGTGTGTAGTCGGGGTCACATTTCAGATGTCTATGAGTTGTTAACAGCTCCACCAAATAGTGATTTTTCCCTCTAATCTTCTCTCTTGGCTTCATTTCTCTGGTTAATACATCATCAGAAGTCATATGTGAATTCAGGGTAACTCACTGTTTATTCTGTAAGTCCCTCATGTTTGTGGGAAACCTCACCAGAAACATTTGTACAATCACACATTGTTCTTCCAGTGTCGCTGTGATTTACAGACGCATGGATATAGATTTAGAAAACTGTCTTTCCTGCATTGCAACACTGTTCATTAGTGGCATTTTTTAAATTACATAAAAATTGTGTATAGGAACCATTCAACAGATTATTGCGTTAGAAGTTTGATCCTAGTTTTGTCAGTGTTACTGAAAACATAAAGATGAGGAAAGGTAGAGGAAGTGGAGATTGTTTTGTCACTTCAGGTCTTGATGTTTTGTTGTGTCTTGTTTCAGCACGATGCTCAGATGGACTACTACGGGACTCGACTGGCCACCTGCTCCTCTGACCGCACTGTGAAGATCTTTGATGTCAGAAACGGAGGGCAGATACTGGTAGCAGACCTCAGAGGGTAAGAAAACAAGGTTTCCTCAACCAAACCAGGGAGCTAAAGCTGAAAAAATGGGGTCAGTCGCTTCACATTGACAAATAAATAAATCGTTTTAAATTCTTTTTGGAAATCAGTAAAAAAACAACCATAAAACAACCTAAAATTGCAGTAATATGTAAAAAAAAACAACAAAAAAAAAAAAACACCACTATTCCATTATTGGCATATTTGTGTTACATAATTTGATTCACGTCGAGGATTTTGAACTAAATTTGGGTTTCTTGTTTTGTGCAGGCATGAGGGTCCCGTGTGGCAGGTAGCGTGGGCTCACCCGATGTTTGGCAACATCCTGGCTTCCTGTTCCTACGACCGTAAAGTCATCATCTGGAAGGAGGAGAACGGAGCCTGGGACAAGATGTATGAATACACAGGACACGAGTCGTCAGGTCGGTGGTTCTCTGGCTGCATACAGCTGTAGTAACGTTGTACTCAAAATTCTTTACTTGGTTCCTCACATTTGTGTCTCCGCATGTGCATTTGTGACTTCATCCCTTAGTAAAACCAGTGTTGTTTATTTCGATCCCCATTAGCTACTGTATTGTAACGGTAGCTGTTTTTTTTGAACTTGTTGGAGTCTCTTGAGACTTTGGTCTTGTTCTTAACTCTACTTTTGTGTGTCTGCAGTGAACTCAGTCTGCTGGGGTCCCTATGACTTCGGTCTGATCCTGGCCTGCGGCAGCTCAGACGGAGCCATTTCCCTTCTCACGTTTACTGGGGATCAGCAGTGGGACGTCAAGAAGATCAGCAACGCACATACTGTGAGTTTCTCAAACGGTTCTGTGTAATTTAGTCACTCAAAGACATGAAATAATTTAATTTTTCTGTTTCATTTCCATCACTGTGTGAGATGAAATGCTGTCTTGAATGTTTGAGATGTCTGTTACACTGTCTATCAGCATTCTTTACTCTGTCATGCAGTTTGTCTACATTTGCTTTGAGAGCATAATGAGGATCAGATACAGTGAGCTGGACTCATGCTGTTCCTCTCAGATCGTGTTTATTCATCCAGTTGTAATTTTCCTGCAGATTGGCTGTAACGCAGTGAGTTGGGCTCCTGCTGTGGTTCCAGGCAGCCTGATCGACCAGCCGTCAGGACAGAAACCAAACTACGTCAAGCGCTTCGTCTCCGGAGGCTGCGACAACCTGGTCAAACTCTGGAAGTAAGTTATTGTTCAGTAGACTTCCTGTGGAGTGTTTTACTAGTGTAAGATGGAGAAAACTGTGTGTCCCTTTACATCATACAGCCTTCCAAAACATTCACAGTTTTTAGAAAAGGTTGCATTACTTACATGATGAGTGTAAGGAACAAATCTAAAGATGTTACTTTGATGAAATTATAAACCTGAAGGAAAATAAGGGAATTTTAGAAGTACATTTACAGGCGTTATATGAATAAGAATATGAAAAATCTTTCTTAACACACTGGGAAAACTACTAAGGTGGACTGACACTGACTGAGTTTGTCGTTCAGGAAAGACTTTTTTTTTTTTAATATAAAGGATAAAGGAGCAGATTGTTTATGGCTTAACTGTCACTGATTATCACTTCCCGCCTCCAGAGAGGAAGACGGTCAGTGGAAGGAGGATCAGAAGCTGGAGGCTCACAGTGATTGGGTGAGAGACGTCGGCTGGGCTCCTTCGATCGGTCTTCCCACCAGCACCATCGCCAGCTGCTCTCAGGTGAGATTTAATGGAACTGAAGGGATGAGAAATGTGACTTTTACACTGAGACACTTTTTTTTAGCTCCTTAACATGCCAGACTCCTCTCCTCTCTGTCAGCAGTTGTTGTTTTTTTTTAAATAACTGAATTAAGTCTTGATTAGTCTGGTAATCTCTTATGTACCCTGAAGTAATTATGTTAAATTGAGCTTCTGTAGAGGAGGTTTTGTCTACTGTCATATGATTTTTATTTTTTTTTCTCTGATGAATGAATGTCAACAAAATCAAAATATAGTGACGAGTTTCTTCTCCACGTTCTTCCAGGACGGACGAGTGTTTATCTGGACGTGTGACGACCCTGCAGGCAACACCTGGACGGCCAAACTGCTCCATAAGTTCAACGACGTTGTTTGGCACGTCAGCTGGTCCATCACTGGAAATATACTGGCTGTTTCTGGAGGAGACAACAAGGTAAAGTGTATATAAAATAATACATTAAACTGTTGTTTTTCCCCCCTAAATGTAAGTATGAGTCCAAATTGCTTATTTGATTTATTGCCAGGAAACATGATGATGATTTTTTTTCCTCTTTGGGTTCGTGTTTCCTGCAACGGAGCAAATAACAACGAAGAAGAGAAAATGTAACGAAGCAGAAAGTGGTCAAATATTATGCAATATGAAATAGAAATTCTAAGTAATTGTAAGGCAAGGCCGAGAAGGAAATTTAAAGTATATCTGGGGGGCAACTTTTGCCCCCACTGTCTAAAAAATTGAGGCATTTACACAATTTTGGGGCAGTTTTTAATGTAAAATGAGCGCAGATCAAAATACATACAGTAATCAGCACCTCAGTAAACACTGTCATTTGTAATAATGCAATAATAAGCACATGAAAAGCAAAACAACGCAGGCTGATTCCCTTTAAACTATTAAGACTTTATTAAGGAAGGGCCTTCAGTATAAACCACTAGATGGCAGCATAAGATAGTGATTATGAGATCATAACAGTATTTAATGGGTTTGATATAATTAAATTTAGCAAAAGTTCTGCTTGGAGGATAATGTTACATTCAGATCTCCTACAAGTTAAAACCAGTCAAACTTTAATGATTCATCAGTGTAGGTCTGATGGGTTGAATGTCACAGCCTCAGGTGTTACACATAATTACAGACTAGTATCTACAAGTATTGTCCAACGAGCCTAAATGAGTTTAATATTCCTTCTTTATTGATGCAGCTCTGGAACAAACTTCAGCTGAAGTTTTATTTCATCTCCAAATTTATCCGAGCTGAGGTTTAGAGCATAAATGAAATAATATTATAGACGCAACTATCCAGCACTGCATCATTGGTTAGTAGACATATCAATATCAATAAACATATCCTCTAGATTTGGGACTAAAAAGCTTATTTTACTTGGTGCGTTAAGCTCAGTAATGGTCAGGACACACAGCCAGCTTTTCATTTCGGCGGCCATGTTAACAGGTTAGAGCAGCCGCACAGCGTCTATTTTTACTGCTTGACACGTGCAGTTCTCAGCAAAAATAAACAGTGAAAATGATCAGTTGATACTCATATTGACGTCATACCAGCAACACTACACCTTTCACTGCAGTTTCAATGTCTATATCTGTAGAATATGTGACAGACATGAAGTGTCACCACTGTGATCAGCCTGCACGGTGCAGCCGGGGCAGGAAGCCTGTCTGACGGGAAACTCCATCGTCTGGAGTCGGTGACACACAGAGCTTCTTTTCTCGACTCCTGTTGCTTTCTGTGATATTAATTCAAAGTGGGGCTCCTGCCTGTTGTTCAACCTGCTTCCAGACGGAGATCTGGTGTTATTTTCCTTATTTGTTGTCAGTTTCCCTCCTGAGATTTGGAGGTTTGTTTGTTTGTCAGAGTTTGGCTCGTTTAGGGAACTCGTTGTCGTCTGCAGGGATTTTCTTCACTTGGACGGGTGACAGCAGGGGCTTAACTGGCGGAATAATCAATATAATCAATTCTTTTAAAAAAAACTTCCTGTGTGAGGATGTACAGAGAAGTAGCCCCAACCAGACCCCACTGACAGAAAGCCGCTTTCACCTCACATTATTTATTTTTCACAGTTGAGCACACGCTTCTTAACCTTTTTCTGCCTAAACTAAATATAAATGAAATTTATAATGTAATTATATGAAACATTCTATTACTGACGGCCGTTATCAAACTCTATATAGAAAGATAGAGCTGGCAGCAGTTCAGCGAAGCACACGCGCTGCTCAGGTAGAGGGAGGCTGCGTGGCCCAAACCTAACGTTAGTCAACAGCACTGATCAACCAACCAGTCAAATGTAGGCTGTAACATTAACGTTATTTAGCCTACTTGCTATCACTAATGTTAGCTAACGAACCAGACTAAAAACATTTTAAAGTCTCTAGCGTTAGCATCAATGTTACTTATCATAAGCAAATTGATGATGTTTGCTTGTTTGGTGACAATGAGCTCAATACTTTGCTTGGAAGGGGAGGGGGGGGGGGGGGGGGGGGGGGGGGGATTCAGTAGGTTGCAATTTGCAGCTCCACCACTAGATGCTGCTAAATCTTACAAACTGGTTCTTTAACAGGCATCATTTTGTGGGCGTGTTCACAAAATTCCGATTTTGTAAAACTTTGAATTTTTACTTGTTCATCATTTGGTTTTCAGGCAGATGTCACGTTATAAACAGACTGTAGTGATTGTGTCTGTGATGTCTGACTGCTGTAAACGAGCCTCTTAAACGCTCCTCTTCATATGTGTGTGTGTGTGTTTCCTCTGCAGGTGACGCTGTGGAAGGAGTCGATGGACGGTCAGTGGTCGTGTATCAGTGATGTCAGCAAGGGCCAGGGAGCCGTCTCCACCATTACAGACACACAGCAGACCGAGCAGTGACACACACACATCAACACACACACACAACAATGACCTTAATCTTAAAAGTTGAATGAAGCGTTAATAAACATGCCGAACATTTCAGCTGAAGACAAAACGCTGTCCACACCGATTGAGCTACTTTTGTAATGTTTTCATTTGAACTTCAACTCGGCTGTTTGATAATGACATCATGAGTTAAGCGAGAGTTTGTTTGGTCTTCTGTGCAGTTTATCCGGCGTAGATTATTCCTAAATTTTATCACAAAGGGAAATAGAGAAACTCCACACAATGTTTTGGTTATTTTCCTTTTCTGATAACATTCAGAAATACAAACATGATTGACAGTTACCTTTTTTTTTTTTTGTCAGACGCACTCCACTCCTGTTTCTTGTAATTTATTTCCAGTTTAATTGTCACATGTACATTAATGCTCATCCAAACACGACCCAACTATACGCCGGCCCATGATGCTCTTCTCCTGAAACATTCCACCTCCATCACCGGAGAACCGAACCACCATCGCCCAGGACGATCCCAGCGTCCTCCAAACCCCCCCTCCTCTGGCATTCGACTTTCAACACGTTTTGTCTTCGCTGTTTAACCTGAAATTGCTGAACAAGCTTTGTTTTGGGCAGAAAAGCTCCTATAAAGTATGAAACACTTTTTTTCTCTTCCCTGCTCAGGCTGTAAATCCTCACGTTGTCACAGTGAGACAAATCAGCAAAACATGACTCGACCGCCTGATTCCCTGGTGTGAAATGCTCCCTCTCTGCTTCAGATAGTAAATTGAATGAATGAATTTATTTAGTAAACTATTAACGAGTTCACATACAGGAGGTTTAAAAGTCAACAGTAACTTCAGATCAACCTGTACATTACTATTGAATCAATATGTTGCCAAGACAACCATGAACGGAGCTCAAATGTAAACAGTCTTTGATTGTGTTCTTCCAGTTGTAAAATCAGAAACCATGGATGTGTTTTTCATATTTGATGTAATTAAAAAAAAAAAAAACTATAATATTGAAAAAGAAATGTCCTGTTTCTCTTTTCTCTTTTGTTTCTCCTGCAGTCGTAACATACAATTAACGGATAACACGGTGGAATGTGCCAAAAGTTGTGTGATTGTTCTTCTGGAAGGTCAAAGTTCATGTTAAATGATTGATTGACTCATCATCAGGCGCTGCAGCAGCTATCAGTCTGTCGTCATGGATCTAACTTTCACCTAGCCTGACTTTATCTGACAACTAGCTGTTGTACAGGGTTTTATGTGTTGGACTATTTCTGATTATTCTTCGTTTTTACTCCTTTTTACAAACAATATGTAATAAGTGAGCTTTAGCGGTGATGGCAGGTGGATTTTCTGCTGGCTGTAGCTTCATATTTACATTCAGACATGAGAGCGATGTCCTCATCTAACTTGTTCAGACAGGGAATAAACATATCTCCAAAAGTATTTCTTTAACTTGTTTTTCCTGATAAAGGTCTCAGGACTCTGTTTTGTTCAGAGACAAGTTACAACTTTATTATTAGTACATGAAATTTGGTAAAACTCCAACCTGAGAAGGTACAATCAGTCACAATAAGTTAAAACAACAGTGTTGCAAGGCCTTGTTTTTTATGTCTTTGCGTATGTTTTGTATGTAAAATCAACTACAGCTTTCTGATAAATACAGCAGAGCAGAAAGTACGTTAAACTAAAGTAGCGAGTAAAGTACTTTATAACTGAGCTCATGTGCAGCTCAAGTTAATGTACTCAGTTACTGTTCACTATTGGTAATCAAAGAGCACACAGATTAGTGATCGGCTCCTTCATAGATCTGTGAAAACATAAAAAAATGTTTTGGCCTTTATTGTTATTGGATGATGCCAAAAAAAAAAAAAAAGGAAACTGACGTCTTGAATTTTGAAGTGATTGGATAAGAGAGCGAAGCGGGAAAATTTGTGGGAGGAGATGAAACAAGAGGCTGAACTTTAGAGGAAGTGAATCAGAAAGATATTTGATATGAACTCTATTTAGATCAAATGTTTAGTTTAAACTCCACGTTATCTATCTGTCATCTGTTTATGTTAATTATACGCTGTGAGTGTTGTGAGCTCTTCTATTAGAGGAAGAGACAGAAGTGAAAACAATGTATGTAATTATTTAAGAGCATAATTCAGATTCCTCCTGTTTGATATTCAGCCGGTCACAGTCTGAGTGATCTGAATGTGCAGAATAATGTCTGGTAATTAATTTAAAAATAATATAAAACTGAGGATTCCTGAAGTTCAATCTGTGAAAAAAGAGAGACGGAAACTTTCAGTTGTTTCTCACATCTGGGGAGGAGCTTCCTTTCTTCCTGCAATCATGGAAAAATAAACATAATAAATGCGCATGTGTGTGTGAAATGCTGACCATGCTGGACACTTTCCACCCGCCACTTTTTACCCGCCACTTTCTTCCCGCCACTTTCTTCCCGCCTTTTTTCATATGAGTCACTTTTAATCTGACAATGAGTCGTTCATGATTAAGACGCCCAGTTATGTTTCCAGGCTGTAAAATCTCCTGATCGATTTAATTCAATCAGCTCATGTTTTATCATTAACAGACTGTAAATGTTCTCACATTCAGTTGATTCAACGTCCACATTTTAAGTTTAGAAACAATCAGGAGCCTTTGTTTTTCTAATTTAAAGATAGTTTATTTAAAGTTATAGGATGAAGGTTATGTGTCTTCCTCAGTGGTGAAAAGTTATTACTTATTTATTGTACTTAAGTGCAAATTTGAAATGCTTCTATTGAGTTTTTCCATTTTATGCTACTTTATATTATTTTTTACTCCACTACATTTAGTAGCCAAAGTTGTTAGTTACTCAAGATATTTAGATTTTACACACAAAACAAATGATAAGCTTATAAAACTGATTGTCAAAGATTAAACCTTTTTGTCTTTTGAGCTCTTATATAAAAACAGTGTCCAGTTGGGGCTCCTTGTTACATTTTAGATATCTACGAGTTGTTAATTATGTTTTTTAAAATAAAGATTCAGTGTTTGTTGAAAGTAAACATTACCAACACTGATAAGACTTTAAAAAAATCTCCTGAATTCATATGTTACTTAAGTAAAAGTGCCAACATAGGGGTCGGGCCCCTCCAAAGGGTCACCAGATAAATCTGAGGGGTCATGAGGTGATTAATGGGGTAGGGAAGAAAAGTTCTGCTACACAGAATATAAATTAACTTTTTGGACATTAATATGTTGTTAATGTGTGCACACAGTGGGCGGATATTTTTTAAGCATTAATATTCTACTAATAATAGGCTTAAACATAAATTAATAGGCTACATGCGTACACATAACCGTTGATGATCACTCTTCTATTTTACAGAACCTTTATAGTCAAGTAATCTAACATTAACAATGACAAATAAACAGCTCATTTACAAAAAATAAAGCTATTAAGTAGCCAAATGCTCTAAATAAACCACCAAACTAAATACATTATGCAAACCCTCGGATCTATCTTCCTGTAAATTAACTCAAAATGACTAATCTGAATTATACAGTGTATCATACATTATGGCGTATACTAATATAATAAGACAATTAACCTGGATGCTTTTAGATAAAGAATAAAAAAAATTGAGAGAAGTTTTCTTTGAAAAAATAAATCATATATATCCTGAATTTATCCACCTCCCTGATCTTCAGAAACTGTCCTATCTATGTGGGGAGAAAAGTCAATGTGCAGTAATAGCTGCAAAATATATTAAGTCTTGTCATAATCTGAGAGAAATAAGCTCTGTAGTAAATGTTTCTGTGTGATTACATCTGTAAAAATGCCTTTTATTATATTGTATTAAATATTATTGTTTATATTTACATGTTATTGTATAATTATCAATCATCTGTCAATGTTTATAATTTTCTGTACTGCTTTGGCAATGTGGATTTCTGATCTGTCAATAAAGCTTATTTGAATTTGAATTTGAATAAAAAACAGGTTCTGACCATATTAAAGGCCGTTAAAGTCACGGATGTTGTTCTGCAGAACAAACTGCAGGTGTTTGACAATCGTTGCCATGGTTACCAACATAACACCAATTTACTGTCAATTTTATTGACAGCAGAAAAACAAATGTAATAATCTTTCTTATTACATGCCCTCTCACGCCTCTGTCAATCATACAGGTGCAGCGTTTTGGTACAAACAAATGTGCTGCCAAACACCCGCCCCACAGCACCAATGAGGTGGCCAATCAGATTGTAGGGATGGCACTGGCCAAACCTACAAGGGTAGGTAAGTAAGTAAGAGTGGGTAAGTAAAGGGAGACAAAAGCCAAAAAGGTTGGTAAAAAGCTGGTTTAATCTCTAACATTGTGTTTTATAAACTTATCATTTGTTTTTATTGTAAATATTAAAAGTAAAAAGTACAATAATCATGTGTTGCTTCACCAACACTTCTTTAATTTACCGTTTATCACCTCGAGCACCAAATGTTTTGGTTGGCAGACAGACTACCTGTCTCTCTGATTTTAAACGGACTGTTTTCTGCAGAAACTCTCAGACACAGTTTGTCTGCTGACAGAGTATCAACCTCTGCTGCTCTCTGCTGAATATTTAACTTTGCTCTTCTCAGCCAGATTGGTGAGTTGTTATTTTTTCAGTTTAGTTTAGTTTTGTGTCTATTACAGCTAGTTCCCTGTATTTCAGTGCTAAAATACTTGCAGCAATTTAAGTGTTAATTTAGCAGCACTGTGTTATTTCCCAGCATGTGATGTGAGGTCAGTTTTAGCAGAAAACCTGATGGATATTTATAAAGCTGTCAAACTGTTATGTTGGTGCAACAACATAACACCAGTTTACAGGCTTGTTTTAATCTGAGGAGACTAACATGAAGTGACTGGATACGTAGCATGCATCATTACAGAGTTAGTGTGAATAGGATTTTTGGACAAAGTAACAATGTGTTTTATCATCATTTTATGATTATTTTGATAAGCCAATGTATGTTATGGTTTTATTTATGTACGTATTTATTGGGACCATGTACAGTGTTAAACATAAATGTTAACATTTGATGTACTGCACCAGAGTTAGCTTTAAAGCTAATTTTCATCTGCAGTCTCTTACAATTAAAACATATAACAGCACAATTATTAACAGTACAAAGCAAAAAACACACAGGACACGTAATACAAAGCTGCACACGACAGCACATGACATACACCCACAATGTCAACAAGAAATTTAGGGATGATATGAAGACCGATGACTGACACAGTAAGCAAACGATACCTTGTTGATGTGCGATCAGAAATAACAGAAACATAGATGAGAGAACAGTGCAGTGTCAACAACAGCACAATCAGCACTTCTATGTGGAAATAACAGGCATCTGATTATCTGGATTAAACACCTCTAATAACCTCTAATAATCATAACCCAGAAGTTACAGACAGTGAGAGGAGGGATGTGGGCCTGAAGCAGCTCTAGAGTCTGACGGGGCCCCTCTGAACAGCTTTCATTGCCATTATGTTCCCAAGAAAATGATTTATATTATTCTATCATTTGTTTTTTTTTAAATTTATTCCACTTGATTTACTTAACTTTAATCAGTTTCACAGGCTGGTTTCACAAACCTTACCAAACAATTTATTTAGTTTACATTCATATAACCTCAAAGTGAATAACTATCAATCATCATTTATCATCATTCATCATTATCTGCTCCTCTTATCGCTGTCCTGCTTTCTTTTCTCTTCCTCTTCTTTCTTTCTCTTTCGTTTCTCCCGTACAGATAACTTTCTATTTTGCTTAAACGTTAGTAAGTTAAACAGTTAGTTACTATAAACATTAGTCGCCGTGGTAGCAGAGACACTAATGAGATGGGGCCCCTTAGGGGGGGGTTTCCTCGTCCTGGTTGTCGCTGCATTGGTACCGCATTTAAGGGGGAGTCCCACTTTTTTTTCTTTCAATTCAGTCAAAGCATGGACATGGAGAACAAGAGGGGCTATGAAAGGTAGGTAAGAGTAACATAAGATATAAAACATACAACAAATGATTTATTAATGAATAAACATTAATTATTAGTCATGGGGGACAGGGGTTTCATGGCAGGATGCTACATACACACATGCTGAGACAGCATGAGTCAGCCCTCAGGGCTTCTGTCAACCATACAGGTGCAGCATCTCGGTATGAACAAATATGCTGGCCAAACACCCGCCCCACAGCAAGGTGGAAGCCAATAAGGTGGCAGAAGTTTTGGGGTGGCATCTGGGGTAGCCAATCAGATTGTAGGGCCCCTGAGGGCTGACACACACTGTTTCAGTATGATGGAATCCCCCTTAGCTGCGGTAAACTGCTTTTTCTGTGACTCAAAAGCCAAAAAGGTTGGTATTTTATAAACTTATCATATGTTTTTAATGTAAAATATTAAACTTGAGATGTAACTGTCAGATAAATGCAGAGTAAAAAGTACAATAATCATGTGTTGCCTCACCAACAGCAGTTTTTGGGCAGCTTTTTTCTTTAATGTACCGTTTATCACCAGACTGTGTATTTGCGCGCCAAATTTTTGGGTTGGCAGATAGACTTCCTGTCTCTCTAATTTTAAACTGACTCCTCTCTGTAGAAACTCTCAGACACATTTTGTCTGCTGACAGAGTATCAACCTCTGCTGTTTGCTGTTTTTCTCTCATCTCAGGCAGATTGGTGAGTTGTTATTTTTTTTAGTTTATTTAGTTTTGTGTCTATTACAACTAGTTTCCTATATTTCGGTGCTAAAACACGTGCAGCAATTTAATTGTTAATTTAGCAGCACTTTATTATTTTATTTTAGTGGGAAACCTGCTCGATTTTTATAAAGCTGCCAAACTGAAAAAAATATTTTTGTGGGCTGCAATAATGAAAACATCATGTTCAGGTTTCATATTTATTTGAATTATTAAATATCTCTTTTAAATAATTTCTTTATATTTGAACCAGGGCACCGCTTCTCTTTTCTTCTTCTTCTTCTTCTTGTATATAATATGTATTTTTTTTCTGTTTTCCTCTCTTGCTTCTTTTTTTCTTCAAGCGTTCAGGTGTCGATGTGATAAAACAGAAAATCCACTTATAGAAGTAATGTAAACCATAAGAATTTATATCAATTCATACACACGAACATGTTACTGTATGTATTACAGACACACAAATTAAATATGCACATGTAGACAATTTTCAATGAAGCCTTGTGATAAAAATGTGCTTTCAGAGGCAATTTAAAAGAGGATACTGATTTTGCAAATCTGAGTTCTCCAGTTAGTTGCTCCGGAGTCGTGGTGTCTTAAAGTCTTACACAACAGTTTCCTGCATGATGAACTCAGACTGTGAGCAGGTCAGTGTCAGTAACTCAGAGATGTATTTTAACTCAGTGATTTTTAGTGTGTATTTATGAGAAATTAGAAAATCCTTTACCTGAAAAATGTTTCAGACGTTGCAAATCTCTCTCTAAAGATGATTAATGAGGAAATTAAGTCACGGTTTGGAACTAGAAGTAATTCCACATCATGAGTGGCCGTTTCCTTTCCACTGAATATTTCCTGATATGATAACACGGTGCAAACATAACATTGTCCACTTGATTCCTGTTTTGTCTTTTAACAGCTTAAATTAAATTAGGTCAATCAGGTCTAAATGCTTCGCTCATAGACACTGAGGACAATCTCCCAGCTTTTGTTTCTGGGTGGAAACAAACAGAACCAATTCAAAGTCTTTAGGGCAGCCCTTCATACCGGGGCGGTGACATGCAGTTCATTACGGAGGAGATGGGGGGGGGGTATCATTTCCAGTAAAGCGTGACCTTGACAGAATGTAAGGGGCGTGGGTTCGTTAGTAGCCGTTTTCCACTGTTCTAGCAACTTCTGAGCATTTAGAAATACCCAGACTTTGGTAGGCAGAGATCTCCGATGTCTGGTATCCTGAGACGAGGTATAAATGAACTCACCTCTCTGCTATATGCATTACATGAGTCTGCATTAACAATCAATAAAATGACAGTAAGCTAAAATCTCTTGTCTCATGTTTTCTGGTGCAGACAAAATTATTAGCTGATTAGCTGGAGCTTTTCTGCTTTCTCTTCCTTCTTTTTAATCCCTCTTCTTCTTTCTTCTATCCCACGTTCTCCTGCTCATATAATGTTTTTTTCAAACTCTGAACTTATGTGAACTTTGTTCTTGTAGTAAAAATGAAGATTGCAGCCTTCAATGTCAAGAAACTGGGATGGACAAAGGTCAACAAAGAGGATGTGCAGACAAATCTCATCAGGGTAACTTACTATGCTGGACCAGAGTACATTCATTATGTTTGCATTTTCAAATTTTCACTATAATGTTTTAGTTTTATTTCATTTATTTTTTTTATTTTTTTAACCACATTCGTTTTCAAAGTGTGTTTTTGTTTTCCACTTAAAGCTGGAGTTTGGGACTTTTGTCTCCCCCTTCTGGTAGTGACAATAATCACAAAAACACTGTCACCATGCAGTAGACTACTCCGTTGCTACTGTTGCAGATATAAAATGGTCACACAACCTCTGTGAAATGATTCAATTCGGTCCGATAACATTTAGAAAGTCTAGAAGCTGCAATGATTAGTTGATTAATCGATCAGTTTCCAACTTTTAAATTAATTGCCAACTATTTTTATAATTGATTAATCATTTAGACATTTTTTAAGGAAAAAAGGATTCCAGCTTCTTAAATGTGAATATTTTCTGGTTTCTTTAGTCCTCTATGACAGTAAACACAATATTTTGTCTACTTTTTTCTTACTGTAATAATTATCGTGTCAGAATATCGGCTGTGAAAAAGGTCAATTGTGTTGCTGGTTTGTTGCTGTTCTCTATCCCAATATATTAGATTGTATTCTATTCTATATTTGTTCTGCTTTATTTTCATTATATCACTGACCTACTGTCATGTGTTGGCTGTGTATCTTGCAGATTATGTCTCGGTACAGCGTGGTGGTGATACTGGAGGTGGTGGATTCCACAGGCAGGGCCATGAAGCTGTTGCTCAGAGAACTCAACAACACCAGGTGAGCTCTTTGCACATGGACAAATACACAGTTTCCCCGAGGACGTCTTTGGACAGGCCCGTAAAAGCAAACTCAGAAAACTGAAAACAAAACAAAAAATCAAATACCTCTACACTGAAACAAAAAGCCCATAATTACTTTGCTGGTAGTTACAACGGTGTAACAGTGTGTGTATATTTTTATTATGTAAAGCCCAACTAGCGACAAGAGTTGAAAATTAGCAACAGCTATAAACTCTGTGCAGCACATCAGTTTCATGCTCTGTATTTGAATTATATTAAATTACATCGTCCCTAACAAATAAAATAAAACAGTAATAATAGTGTAACAGTTATTTCTGTTTCTGTTCCTGACAGGGAGAACAGAAATAATCCGTTTGCCATGATGAAGAGTGTACAACTGGGACGAAGCTCCTACAAGGAGCAGTTTGTCTTCTTCTACAGGTGGGAGATACTCTCTTATTTTTCCAGTGAATAACTCGTTCAGAGAGTATTTGTCATTTTCAACATCTCATCCTCTGTGTGTGTGTGTGTGTGTGTGTGTGTCTCTCAGAGAAGATGAGGTGGAGGTGGTTGACACCTACCAGTACAAAGACGATCAAGAAGGGGATGAGGACGCTTTCGCCAGAGAGCCTTTCATCCTGCAGCTCAAGTGTCTAAACACAGGTACTTGTGTGTGCATGCGTGCGTGTGTGTCTGTTTGTGTGTGTGTGTTCGAGCACATCTACCATATCTTAACTGGGTGTGTTTGTGTTTCTAGTTGTGGAGGACCTGGTACTGATCCCAGTCCACACCACACCAATGGATGTGGTGAGAGAGCTGAACGCTCTGGATGATGTGGTCAAAGATGTGAGGAGAAGATGGAGCACTGATGTGGGTTTGATATGAATCAAATAGATATAAAGAACAGTAAAAAAAATAATCAAAAGAATATTATTATTTGATAAAAAATATTTATGAAATGGTTGCTTTCCTAACTAAAAATCTACTTGCCCTTACAGATGTTTTACGCTCACATCCCTTAAAGCATTTCACAGAGGCAATGTGCAAGAGGCGGCCAAGTGCACAGTTAACAATAACATTTTTTTATTGTACAGCGTTATGGAATATAAAATAACAGATTTACAAATTAATATTAAATGATTCCGCAAATACTGTTGGGATGTTATTTTTCCTTTAAGTTGATTGTTTTTGGTCTTTTTTGCCTTTAATTGAGTTAGGAAACTATTCACTGTATATAAATATAGACGACATGAAGCCAAAACAATCTCAAGATGATTATCACCTTGTGCGCATATACTCTTTAGTAGAGGGGGTAAGACGTCATTGATATATATATATATATATATATATATATATATATATATATATATATATATTAAATGAAGTTCTTTATTTAATGAATTTTACATTTTGTGTACATTTTATTAATATTTATTGTTGTCTAGAAATCCTGAGTCACCACAAAAGCTTATCTTATATGGTATAGAATGAATTCTTGCTTCCATTATGATCATTGGCAGTGTATTGAGGCTATGGGTAAACAGGGGAAAGAGCTCCTCAATGAAACAGTACAAAAGAGTTGTTCATTCATTCTTGCTGAAAAGAGAACACCAATTATACCACTAGATATATGTTTATATTGACTACAGTTTTTCTTGGTTGTTATATTTGGTGGGTTGTTACTAATGATGATGTCTGTGATGATAAATTATGTTTATATATATATTTTTCTGCAGAACATTATGTTATTGGGAGACTTCAATGCAGATGGACGTTACCTCTCAAGTAAAAAGAAGAAAGGAATTCGCATCAGCTGTTATCGCTACAAATGGCTGATAGACGAAGATGCAGACACAACGACTAGTGACTCAAATGACCACACCTATGACAGGTTTATCTTTACATCTTGTTGTGTAGTTTTACGTTAACTGAAGAAAGGTAGGGCTTTCCACTGAATTGCAGCTTTCAAAGAGAAAGCTGACTGCCCAAATGCAGTGGGATGAAATGGTATGGTACAATCTTGTATAGAGGATATCCTGGAGGATCTAATAGAACTTACTGAGCGAGTGTACACAAAGTCACACCATCAAACCATTTAATATTTATAAACTAGGCACAAATTTGAGAATAATCTAAAATTCTCAAAGCTCAGTAAATTGTATTTCTCCAGTACCCTACAGTGATGGAAACGCATTGCTTTTTGTCCAGAGTTTTTAGAGTTTGTTTGTATAAGGACTCAAGAGGCTTTATGGCTGTTTTTTCAGCCTGCCCCCAACATGTGATGCAATAAGACATATGGGAAATAATCATAGCGTGCATAAATATCTTGGCTGCGTCCAAAGAATGACAGTTTCTAATATGTCTAAAATTTGCTACGTTGTACTTTATGTTTTTAAACGTTTTTTTAAAAATGTTTCTTAAAGTTCAAATTACTAAGATATTCAGTGACTATGTCAATCCTTTCACTTTTGATAAGAATATTAGCGTTAGGAAGTTGTACCATTTTTTTTAGAGAAAAACATATCTTTTGTCTTTTTTACATTTAGATTCAGACATGATTGATCAAGCCAATGTGTGATCATTTCCAATGCAATTGTTAGCTTAGCAGCAGCTGACTCAGCTGTTTTTCCATGTGTGTACACAACAGTGTCATCTGCATACGTTTGTAGTTCTACATCATGACACTGTTGAGGGAGATCATTAATATATAGGCTAAATAATAGGGGACCTAACACGGACCCTTGTGGAACACCCATTGTGCACTTCATGTTCCTGGACAGTGTGTCACCAACTTCAACACATTTTATCCTATTAGATCAATATGAAGACATACATGCCAGTGCTCTAGATGAGAAGTTAAATTTAGAAAGTTTCGATATTAAAACATCATGATTGACTGTGTCGAATGCTTTATGCAGATCTAAAAATACAGCACCAACTACTCCTCATTTGTCAAGTCTTGGTTTTGATGAT
The DNA here is from genome assembly GCF_963924715.1 of Thunnus thynnus. NCBI lineage: Eukaryota > Metazoa > Chordata > Actinopteri > Scombriformes > Scombridae > Thunnus > Thunnus thynnus. The sequence continues at coordinate 4,762,304 of NC_089520.1, forward strand.
TTGCTCTAAAGCCAAATTGCATACAATGTAGACCAAAATTGTTTGTATTAAGAAATGTTGAAGATGGTGTACATGGTTATTATTATACCTGCTAAACATTAGAATGTTAAAATTGTCATTATGAGGATGTTAACATTTATCTTAAACACACACAACTGGGTATAAGTCCAGCCTCACAGAGCTGTTAGTATGGCTGTAGACTCTTAGGGTGGTTTATACCAGCACTGCTCAGTCCAGTTGAATGGGATGCTGGTTGGTTTTCCTCCTTGGTACCTTGATATCTTTTAGAGGAAGTGGTCTCGGTCCAGTCCCAAACAAACTCTGGAGCAGTTTGTATGTGGTGGGAATGTAATCCAAACCTCCATCTGACCGACTACAAGGTGTGCTCTGCAAGTTTGAGCTGAATGGCTCCTGTAGCCAGGAGAGCGTTGCATGCTGGGATGTGGATGAGCAAATTTACTGAGTTAACTTATTGAGGTCCGACCTGGACTAACAACAAAGAACATTGTATTCTTGATATTTTTTGAAAACACCTTAGTCTTGTTTCAGAAACTTATTCAGGTTACCCACAGATCACACTGTGACCAGTTGAAGTGGAAATCAGGAATCACTTCTCTGATTCAAATCTCTTTATTCAGTTCAGTTCAAAGATTTTTAGCATTGAATTTGTACTTTATTTACTTTTTTCCTAAGCTAGACATCACAGTTCAAATGTACTTCAGTATGTAGTTAATGAACACATCACTGCTCATTTGATCCAACATCCAACACTGATTCTGACTGTTGCTAGTCCAAGATGTCACATCCAGTTTAGTACAAAACTATCCTTCTACAAACACTACACACACGTTTAATAGTTCAGCAGCCTGTTATGTATGACAAAGTCGCTAGATTATGGTTAATTGTTTCACAGTCTTTCAATGTGCTTTAACGAGAAGATAACGTACTGTGAATTCCGACTGAGCTGACAATGTTGCTCTCAAGTCATGTTTCCATCCAAATTTAGCACAAATTTTAATTTCCAAAATATCTGTGAAAGAATTCAAATTAATGCTAATTTCCATCCACTGCCATTTTTTGAATATTTGGAGTTGATTCGTCAAGATAAACAGCAGTTGGAGCTAGATGGAAATATGACATTTCTGTTTGTTTCATGTATTAATTTGAGGAATGTTACAGTCTCTTCATTTCTCTGCACAGATAAGATGTTTTCATCTATTGTTATTTTTCATCTTTTCAGTGGAGTGGAAGCGTAAGCGGACGTCTAAGTCGCTTGTTTGATGTACATCATGATTTATTCGCTATTTCTATTTCACTTTCTCGCATTTTGCTCTTATTCATACGCCAACTTTTCCACCTCAGCCAAGTGTAAAATCTTTTGGAGATATTTCAAGACTTTTTCAAAAGTTTACATGTTTTTTAAGTTTCCGCTCAGGTTATATTTATGTGCAAATTAAAAATGCAGATAAAAACAGGTGGATGGAAACGCACCTTCTGTCACAAGTGAGGAGCTCCACTGCTAAAAGCTACTTCAGTCACTGACAATGGTGATCCAGTCTAATCAGATCACTTCGAAGATTTGTTGATAAGGATTTGTTCAGACATGTACTGAACAACTCTAGTGAACTGTTTTTATGGGGACTGTTTCTTTGGTAGAAAGCAGTACACTAAAAGTATGTCTCTTTTGGGTGAATTGACATAGCCAAATAAATCTCTGACTGAGTCTGCACTTTCTGCCGACAGGATCGTGGTGACTGGAGATGACCTGTATGAGGCCATTGTGCCCGGTTCAGCTCAGCCTTTCAACTTCCAGAAAGCCTACCGCCTGTCTACTGCCACTGTAAGACTGTTTGGTATTTTACATGGAAATGTTGGACTAAGTTCAGCTAGAAAACTTTCATACAATAAAGTTTACAAATGCATTTCTCCTCCATGCTTCAAAAATCTTTATGAATTGTTTTCTTCCAGACCAGAGCCATCAGTGACCACTATCCAGTGGAGGTAGAGCTCATAGAGAAGGTATGTAGTGGAGGTAGAATAGGAAAGGTAAACATCTTGTTTTACTGGCACTGTATCAGTAATTTATAGGAATCTTTCACTTGCACTATATGGGATGAACAAAAAGAACTGAATACGTATCATGACTATGATATTTTGATATGATTTATTTTGTATATATTGTATATATATTTTTAAAAAATGAGGTACTTGTACTTTACATGAGTATTTCCATGTGATGCTACTTTATACTTCCACTCCACTACGTTTCAGAGGGAAATATTGTACTTTCTACTCCACTACATTTCTTTGACAGTTTTAGTTACTTTTCAGATGAAGATCTGACACAATGGATAATATAACAAGCTTTTAAATTACAACACAATGTTAAAGATGAAACCAGTGGTTTCCAACCTTTTTGGCTTTTGACATCTTACAAAAAGCAGAGTGTGGTCAGGGTCACATTTCACATGTCAAAGATTAGAGACAAAAAAACACAAACTGAAAACAGATTTGTGTATCAGAACTTTGTTTTTTTCTTCTTCCTCTCCCATTAATAATCTCACGACCCCTCAGAACGAAATAGTTGATACTATTAGTACTAAGTGGCATGAAATGTAAATACTCAAGTTAACTATTGCATATTTTTATTTATTCATGTGCTTAATTGTACTTAATTACATTCTACGACTGCCTGTGAACGTAATCCAGGCAACAATTACATTTCCTGTCACAAAGTAATTAGAAATTATTGGTATTATGTAAACATAGATTCTAGCAAACAAGTTTGCTATGTATTGCCCTAACCCTTTCATCCTTAGTTTTCTGTGGTCACATTTGTTGGGGCACTAGCATTTCAGAAACCTTTAAATCATTACAATAGGGGCTCTAATGATGGATGCTGATATCTGAAGTTAATGCCGATGATGTTTGTGTCTTTCAGTAAAATGACCTCTAACAGGACCAGAGAGCAACAGCTGGTGACTCTGACCTGACCTGATGAAATTGGAGGGGTGGGGGGCAGTTTTATATGCCAATAAAACTACTTTCTCTCCCTGAGTAGTGAAAAGGTTGCTTATTTAAAGACATTTAGTATATACATATTGTTTCTAAACAAAGAAGTGCTCATTTTAGCCGTGGAGTGGTTCAGAATGTGTCATTTTACCAACAAAGTGAAATTCAAATTTATAGTATTGTTCTATTGTGACAACAGATTTATGTTCTCATCAAAAACAGACAACATATCACATGATTTACACATGTTTCCTATGTATTTTCTTAGTATACAGAAATATATGAAGTATCACAAAGTTTATAATCTGATACAGGTACAGATCAGTGCTGAATACCAGAAAGACTGAACACTTAAAACATTCACAGATCTAAAAGTGTAGGTTCACAAAAAGTACTAATGCATGTATCAAATACATGACTTACACACTCTTATCTATATGCACGGCATACAAAATATAGTCTACAAAGCTGACATGTTAACACTTGTTATTCTAGTTACTTTAAGCTTATTACTCAATATACAGATCAGCTTAAAAACCAACTGAAGAAAATGAAGAAAAACAGCCACAGAGACATTTAACCATCAGAGATGAAAATAGTGACCAAAGAGACAGAGAGAGAAGCTGTATCTGACTCACATTATCTGATGTCTTCTTCTTTCTTTCATGGAGATGAAGTATTCATGTCATAACGTCCATTTGTGGCTATTGATCATCGTGTTTGTTAGTTAACAGAACTTTGTGGTTAACAAAGTTTTTGCTGATTAACCAGTCTAATATCATTGGCAACAAAGACAAACAAGCTAACTCTCTTGGTTGTTTCTCTGGTTGCTTCTCTCTCCAGCCTCCCCGGTGGCGCCCTGCCGCTGCTGCGCCGCACAGTCCACATCCATTCTCCCGTTAGCTTAACTAACAGTCCTTCCATGGATGTATAAAGAGTCCTTCAGGGCTGCTACAACAAACTAACTGTTGCGTTGGCTAACACAAGCAGCTATCTACTGCTGCTAGTCTACCGTAAAGTGGAGAGAATTGAAGATGAAATTTGGAGACTATCTTTGGACCAACTTGACGTCAATATTGCATTCTGGATGTTGATTGGTTAGGGAGGATGTCCTCCCTTGGAGCGTCATTTTACGTGTCTTGGCCAATCATAGATTAGCATGAAAAAAAAAAGAAGTACATTGAATTAATGTAAGAGATCCCGCTCTGAGGAGGACAGCAGGTGCCCGTCCTCCTCTGTCCCCCACCACCACTTCACACAGACTGCTCTTTCTCCTCCTGCCCTGCAGGTGTCGCTGTTGAAGCATTTTAACCAGAATTTCAATAATGGATTTTTTCCAAAGAGGAGAGAAAAAATATTTTATAAATAATACTGAGATTTGGTAATGGTTTATTTCAACCAAATATTCTTTTTTATATTTTGATCTCCCTCTTGCCTCTCAAAAATAGAGGAGGAACAACCTCCTCTGCCTCTATGGACCTACTCCCACTGATGCAGACGCATGGCAGAACGCATCTCATATTATCTCACTGCTTTCTTATTGGGCATTCACACTAAAAGACTGATGAGCAACAGCTCTGGTCGCTGGCTGCTCACTGCCTCTAGCAGTTGACGGCAGTGTCGCAGACATCACACTCAGTTGTAGCCAATATCAAGTTTGTAGTAGAGCTAGTTGGCAAGCCGGCCATGAATGAACTTGACAAGGATGATAAAATATACAATTTTTCATGTTTCACTGTTTATTATTTAGTAAGAAAAATGTACTTAGTCTAATTTCTATCATTTAAAAAATAAAAATGCTGTTTTACTTTCAAAACCACGTTGTCGGCTGAGTAGCTTATGGAATAAAGCATTATAGGCTAGTTTTGTTTATGTCACGGTAAACAAATGACGATGAATCGCACAGCTCTGGGAAACCAGAGACCACAATGATCAATTTCTCTTCCATTGTCAATATGGAGGGGAACAGATGTTTGATAGGAACTTTAGTACAGTGGTTTCTGTGGGAAGAAAATCAAACTCTGATCTGAAATTGGTTGCTGCTTCAGTGGCGTTGCTGCTAATTTGCATAAAGTTAAACTCTGCTCAACTTCAACTCTTGGCACTGGCATCCGTCTGCTCAAGCCCTTCATCGCTAACTTTAATTTAAAATGAACGACTGCTCTTGTCACTTATTAATCTTTGGGTGTGAGTGCACAGTTACTCATCATGCTTGTTGCTTAGGCTTTTCTGAAATGAACCAATCATGAAAACATGATTTTGTGCTCTCTTTGTCATTCAAATTGTTTTTACCTGACATGATGCTCAAGTGATGAGAGACAATATATCAAATTCATACATCAACATCAAAACACATTCAGTTGAATGCTAAATAACATATTTCATCAAGTAGAAAAGAGATTGAAAGAGAATGAAATGTAAAGTTTCAAAGCAAAATGAGACAAATAACAAGGTATATAACGAATAAGAAAGTAACACGTTAAGGGGAGTAGTCTTCAAATTACTGAAGAACTGTATATGACAGTCACAGTCTACCCTATGTTAGGATATGTTACGAAAACAAGTTTAAATAAATATGTCCATGCAAAAATTATAATCTTTTGCTAACAGTGATGATTGTTTGATGAAAATTGTAGATCAGTTTACTCACCATTTGCTTTAGTATTACAAATTTTTAACATAGCAATGTATTAGATATTATTCTCAGATTAAACTGAAAACAGTTTTATGTAAAAAGTAAAAAAAGTAGTGCTCACAGTGACAATGCTAATGTAAGATGAGATTTTTTTTTCTGAGGGTTTCTTTTGTAGATTATCGTATTTTGGTGTTGTTGTTGAGATGGTTTCCATGATTTGATTGGTGGTTCAAGATTTGTCAGTTACATATATCCTTTATCTACATTATGCATCTTGTCTGTGGTTTTTATGATAGTTTAGTTAAGTGATGTATCAAGTTTGTTGTTGGTGTTCTAGGGTCCTGTGCTGTTTTTGGACGGACATTAAAGTTCACACGTTCCTCTGATGATGTTGTCCCTGTGCTTTAACTTACTCATGACTGCTAACTTACACCAGCATTACACTAACAGGTATGTTCACCATCTTAGGCTGTGTCCAAAATCACTCCCTATTTACTACAAAGTCCATTAATATTCACCCTCTGCCCGAGAGCTCTTGATAACATGTCTTCATTTTGAGCATTTTATTCATTTGTTTTATTCATTCAACACCGTTCGAAACCTGCTCCTCTTGGTCCGAGTTTCCCAGCTGGAGCTCCGACTTCGAGAGCCGCCCCATCAGACTTTTTCAAGTAGGAAGTTGTCTGAAGAAGTGAAGAACAGTCTCACAGAGCCAATAGCAAGGCTGTAGACTGTTTCTATATATGTATGGGCTGAGCTAATGAGATTTAATGTGTTAATTAGTGAGCTTTAGAAGTAATTGTAGGGACTTGGTACTAGGTAGGAACCATTTACTGTATATAAATATGGATATTGTGTCTCCACTTCCTACTGCTATTCAAAAGTGAAGCCAAAATATCTCTTTTCTGGGAACTGCCATCTTGCTTGTGTTACATCATTGGGAGCCAGAGTCCCAGCCCAGATCGCAAAATTGCTGTGGCCCAGATCCAACCCATACCTAACACTTTCGGAACTTTCATCCGGCTCTCATACCATGTGGAATGATGACACTTGGGTGGTCCACTCCTGTTCCCCAGATTTGGGCCACAAACAAGCCGTATATCAACCAAGAACAAACTAGATAAACCAGAACTGGCCCACATCCAGAATACACATACCTGAAATCACCATATCTTTACTAAAAAAGGCCCACATTTGATTTGGGATATTTGTGCCATATTTGCTATTTTAAATGTGGGCCATTTCAGGCTTACATCCATTTTGTCCGGGTCAGAAGAAGGCCAGCAGTGCCACATCATTGCAGTCACCCACTTCCGTATACTATCTGTAACAGCTGTCGATCATGACATCACACCCCCTTTTTATATCATCAAAAACAAACTTATCAGAAAAATTAGCACCTGAACAAGCATCAGCGTGATGAGAATGACCTAAAATGACAGAAACCATCTTTGGGAAATATTTACTTGACGTGTACTTTGGTGTTTTAGTTTAGCTGATGTCTGCTAACATTGAGGAGGATTTATGACCTATACTGCAGCTAGCCACCAGGGGGCGATGAAGATGTTTTGGCTTCACTTTTGGGGAGCCGTCATGACGTCCATATCATCCATATTATATATCCATATTTATATACAATCAATGATAGTAACAAAGTTTGGAGGTATTTTTAATCTTTGGAAAGAGCCAGGCTAGCTGTTAACCTCTGCTTCCAGTCTTCATGCTACGCTAGGCTAAAAACATTCTGACTGCAGCTCATGAGTCTGATATCGATCTTCTCAGCTCACTCCCAGAAAGAAAGCAAATTAGTATATTTTACAAAATGTTGGGAAATGTCTTTATTTTTCATGAAGGATTACATTTTTTATTTTGATGATACTTGTCAAATAATATCTTTTCTTTTAGCAGACAGGTGACAGAGCAGCGTGGTGTGTGCGATGAAAGCAGAACATACTTACAGAAAGGAAGTGCTTACTGGCTCAGATAAAAGATAGTGAGTGTGGGATCTGTAATGGTTTGCATGCATCGACAGAATATACATGTCATGTGAGTATGTGTGTCTGTGTCTGTGTATGTGCCTGCACTAGGTTTGTGGCCAACAGACACTTCCTGTTTCTTGGAGGTTAGGTAGATAAAGCAGCCACTTACTGTTTAACTCTATCATTCTGCTTAAGTCAACCAGACCGGTGAGTCATTCTTTTGTTTGCTTTACTTTCCTACTTTTGTTAACTGAAAACTTCTCTCCAGCACTGAAACTAATTAATTGCTTTTTTGCTCTTTTTTTTGTGCAATTTTACACTTTATGACACCTGATTAAAGGAAACATCTACTAACTGTGACAGTATTCAAGTAAATCCCTCTTGCAGAAAACTGAATACTTTGGCAAACATATACATTTTCATGATAACGGCTGCAAAATGAAAATTGCTGTTTGTGTGACACTGCAGCAGCAATATTGTGGATGCAGAATGATGTGAAGCAAACTTCCAAAACTCAATTTTATAACGTAATGTTGCTTTTAAATGTACATTGTTAGTGACAGAAGCAGGCGCTGACCATTTTAAGTGTGATATATGAAGCATTAAGGTTTTGGGAGTCATAACAGTTCAGCCTGCTGTATTATCATTATCATTATAGTGTGTAAAAAAGTGAAAAACTCAAAGGTTTGATTTGAAAAAGTATTGTAAGCAACATATTCCAAAGTGCAAAGTGATGTTTCTAAAGCATCATAAAGGTTTCAGAAACTCTTTATAGACAGTGACAGTGACAGTGAAAGAAAATACAGAGAAAAGTCACATCATTCATATAACCTCTCAATTTGGTTTGTGTTAATTATTCATCAGATATCAAACTAACTGTTAAGTTTATTACCTCCCCTCCCTATTATCTCCTCTATTACCTCTGTGCTGTTTGCTGTATCTAATATCGCAAGTCCATAAAAATAAACTGTACAAGTGGAGCAAGACAGTTGACTGCCAGCTGACATGTTTGTTCTCAACAAAATGATCAACCACAGTGTTTCCTTTATTTTAGCTTGTCACACTTCATCAACCTCAGTTTCTTCTTTTTCTGCTGCAGCTCTCCCTTTTCTTCCTCTATCGGCTTTGTTTTTATCCACAGTATGAGCTGCACGTCCTTCATATTCATCCTCTAAAACAGTGGTTCACAACCTGGGGGTTGGCTGGATATTCAGAGGGGTTGTGAAATGACGGGACAGGATAGGATACAGAAAAAAAACCCATACAAAATTGTTGTTACAAAATTCTGTCACAGGCCAAAAAGGTTGGGAAATACTTATCTAAAACATCTTTCATCATCTTTTTTCAAAAAAAAAAAAGTCAAAATGAAGATAGCAGCCTTCAATTGCAAGAACCTGGGGACGAAGAAGGTCACAGACAAGACTGTCGTCCACTATCTCACCAAGGTAACGCCTTGATAATCATTTTATCAATATGTGATGTGTCCTGTCTAAATTAATCTCCCACAGCTAAATTTTATCTTCTAAATGCCCTCCTGGTTTGCTGCCTTTACTAATACCGTATGTTCATAAACAACATGTTCCAGATCATGTCCCAGTACAGTGTGGTGGTGATACTGGAGGTGGTGGATAAGAGCGGTGAGGCCATGGAGAAGTTACTTCAAGAACTCAACAACACTGGGTGAGTTTTCTGCACTGCAAAGTGTGTTTTAAAGACACATTTGAAAAAAAATGTCAAACTTGATCTCATTTTCTATTTTCCACAATATGATTTTTAACAGCATCTGAACTTACAGTTATCTGTACACTCCTCACACTTGTAGTATTTGCAAGTAGTCAAGTGTTTACTTGTGTGACATATTTGTGGTAACTACCACAGTGACTGTTAAGACTACAGGAGTGTGGAAGTCTATCAGATATGGAAGTTTTAAAATGCCTAAGCTATGAAATAAAGTTAAATTTAATACAAATGGTTATTTGGATTGTTATTTGTATATGTATGCAGTTACTTTGTCATAATTAAATGAAAAATGTATGTTAAATGACAATTACGTAAATGGCCTGAATGTAAGAACTGTGATTATGAGACGACGACCCCTTTCCAACACCTCTTATTGAAAAAAGACTTTTTGAAGATACAACACACTTTCACACTCATCCTGTTGGGGAAGTTTCCCTTAGATACTATTAATCCAAGAGGAAGACAGTCCTCATCCTGGAGGCCTTTCCTTTCTTAAAGCACAACATAAACCCCACATTTGTGCATAATTTCTTTCCTCTGTGGCAGAGAAACGTGTTACAAGAGCCTTCGGAAACTCCTGCAGGTTAAACTGAGCTAACGAAACACTTGTAGTGACTCTAACAGACTCACTATAAACACACTGGCAGGAACTACCCTGCCTACGAGCGTGACTGGCCCGTGGCGTAGGCCACATAGGCAGTTGCCTAGGGCACCAATTGAGGGAAGAGGCGCCAAATGAGTGAGAAGTGGGATTTTTTGTGTTTTTTTCTTACCAACAGGTGTACTTTTATACCACTTTTGGAAATACATACATTTTCTCCCATCTTAATGTTTTTCATGTCTTTTTTCCCCTTTAACTTACATGTGTTTTCATCTGGTTTAATTTTCCAAAGCCATACTGTTCAGTCAGTTTTTGCACAACGACCACCAAACACTCACTGAATGACACCTTGACCCCCACTTTCCTTTTTGTCACAGTCTAATTTGAAAGAAAAATTTTCTCTGTCTTTTGAAATAACTGACTTGACCTTTTGTTCTTTATAATCATATTGAGTATATGTATGCAACACAGAGCATGACCTGGATTAGGTCTATAACACTGGATTTGGAAATGGTTATTAGAGACTCTGTCTGTGTCACTACAAGGCTAATACCCAATTGCCCATGTTGGTATTAAAGCTAAGGGTAGGTGGGTGTGGATGAGGGGCCCAAAACTTTGTCCCCCAGTCCATAATTCCTAACAGCTGGCCTGGACTGGGAGGACTTTGTCTGTTCTTGAAGTACCATTGTGGTTGATTTTAGTGTGAATTCATATCTGAAGTTCTTGAACTGGAGGATGCACCTTTTTGGGGGCTCTGATCTAAATATTTTGAGGCTTCAGTCTAAAATCTCGCTTAGGGCACCAACATATTCAGGGCTGGCCCTGCCTATGACCTGATATATATTACAACTATAGTTTGTTTCATGGTTTGTTGACGTAGCCTCTGGAGCTGGAGGAAGCTTCCTGAAGCTAACCAATCAGAACAGAGTGGGCTCATCGGGAGGGGGGCCTTAAAGAGACAGGAGCTAAAACTGCCTGTTTCAGACAGAGGCTGAACTGAGGGGCTGAATAAAGAGCCAGTATAAGATAAATAAGGAGTGAGTTTTTTTAACTATAAATCATGCAAAGATATTCCAGTGGAACCCCCGAATATAAATATATGGAAATGTGCAGAATATGTCTACACAGAAATGCATTTTCTGTGTAGTCAAATATAATTAACTACACAGAAAATGCATTTAAGTGTGTAAGTGAGTGTTACAGTGCAACAGTTCTGGTCTCCTGTAATGTTGTTTCTGTTTCTGTCAGTAGTGACAAAAAGAAAAAGAGTCTCTACACCATGACCGCCAGCTCCCAGCTGGGACGAGACACCTACAAGGAGCAGTTTGTTTGTTTCTACAGGTGGGAGAGTCGAGGTCCAGACAGTAGCTCACTCAGAAATTAAAACCCATCATGGAATCATTATGTTAGTCCTGATACAGGGTTTTAAGTCTGAGAAAAATCCAAGTGTTGTTTATCAAACATGTTTCTGTAAGTTCTTATAGATTTCACATACAGTCGTCCATACAAACACATCAAAGTCTTATCACATCTGTGTGTGTTTGTATGTGTGTCTCAGAGAGGATGAGGTGACGCTGATGGCCACTTACCAGTATGAAGATAATCAACTTGGAGATGAAGATGCCTTCGCCAGAGAGCCGTTTATCCTGCGCCTCAGCTGTCCAACTACAGGTACGCGTGTGTTTCAATGTGTTTATTTAGTTGTGGTTTTTAGGGTGTATCAGTGTTCTGTAGCTGTGTATCGTTCCAGTTGTGAAAGACCTGGTGCTGATCCCAGTCCACACCAAGCCAGACGACTCGATGAAGGAGCTCGACGAGCTGCACGACGTGGTCAACGTCATCAGGGAGAAGTGGAAAACTGATGTAGGTTGGATAGTTTGTGTCATATAAATTAATAATTGGATTTGTTGCATGTCTGACTCAGAATTTACTGCCTGAAGCTGAGGAGATGCTTTTCCAGCTGTTACACTGAATGTTTATTTTTACGACGATTTGGTTTGGCGAGTTATGTTTGTTGGGATTTAATCAACAGCAATTATATAAGTCTTTATTTTTGGGAACTACATAACAGTGTACATCTTTCCTGTAGTGTTAGTAATTGTTTAGATTAGTGGGATGATACACCGTAAAAATAGCTCTGTTGACATTAAAGTAGACAAGTTCAACTGAAGAAGCTGCTTAACCGCGACCCAAAAGTACTTTTGATGCAGTAACTATCAAGTTAACAGTTAATGCTAAGAGTAACCAGCCTTACAGTTTTATAGCATGTAAAACAAATCTAAAGCAGTTTGGAAACCAGTTTTAGCTGATAACAGAAAGATTTTGAACTCCTGGTGTCATAAAGTGTTGCAGGTACGACAACACAACAAACACTGTTTAAAAGAAAAAGTTCAACATTTTGGGAAATATGCTTATTAGCTTTCTGGTGGAGCATCAGATGAGAAGAAAGCTCAGCACAGAGACTGGAGACAGGGGGAAACCCCGTGCCAAGCTCTGTCAAAAATAGTGGCACCTGTAACAGTTTGTCTGCACGAGAAGTGTCTCAGCTGCGTTTTTCAGTCGTCCGTCCCGCACGCGATGTGGTTTCTGTTTCAATCAATACAGCCGTCTACAGCTCGTGTTTCCTTTGAACTTTCACTTCAACATTGCAAACTGTTCTGCTCTCTGACAGTTCGTGGCTGTTTTACATTTCCATGATTAGGTGCACAGTATGTAAATGTTACTGTGAGTGTGATAAAAAAAGACCAAGACTGTGAACTTTATTGGTCTCTGGTTAGTTTCATTTTCATTCCTCACTTCTCAGAGCAGAAATAAGCACTTTGGGACTGAAGGAGGAGGAACAATCAAATAAGGGGACTGACATGATGTGTTCTTTGACACACACTACTTATTTATTATTATTATTATTTACTATGTATTTAAATTGATTATGTTGTTACTGGGATGTAAGCCGACTTTAGTAATTTATAGAATAATTTCATGTTTACATCTTTGATTACTTTATAATTAAAGTAAAAAGTGCCTAAACAGATATGTACATATAGGTTTTTCTTTGTCATAACTGCTAATGATATTAATTTTATTTCTTTTCCAGAATATTATGATTTTGGGGGACTTTAATGCAGATGGACGCTATCTCTCCAAGAGGAAGTTGGAAACGATCCGCATCCGCCCTGCTCCTTATCATTGGCTGATAGCTGATGACGTCGACACCACGAGTAGTAACTATAATGACAACACCTACGACAGGTAAAACACACATTTTTCTCTTTTTTTTAAAACATTTTTTTTAATTTGCACAGTAAAAACAAAGCAGCATAAACACAACAACGAAAGAGAAGAACCAAATTGTGCAGGTGAGATTTAGAAAAAAAAAACCCCCTAGAGGCTTATGGTAGTAATCTCACCTCATTACACATTATAAGCAAATACAAAAGTCATGTGATCCACAAAAAAAAAAGAAAAAAAAGAAACAAGCAACCACAGAATCAAAAGCAAACATAAAGTAGGCAGCAAAAAACCAAGCAAAGACACAAAACAGATAAAATAATGTAATGAGGGTGTGTGTGTGTTTTGGTGTAATGTGAGAGAAAAAGGCCAGTTATAATCAGATATGATCAGTTCGAATGGTTAAGTTTGGTTCATCAGACAGGTCCTGAGCTTGTTTTGAAATTCTTGAGAGAAGTAGACTGAAATGCAATTTGAATATAACTGTTCCACAGCTGAGCCCCCCTGTATCTAATAGAGAATTGACAGAGCCCAGTATAGAATATTGGGAGGTTTAAACATTTGGCATGTCTTGTATTATTAGTCGTGGCTTTACAAGGGAAGTGAAGCAGGCTGATACAAAATTTTAAAAATAAAAACACAAGTTTGGTATTTGTTTATGTTAAAAATTGTTAGGATCTTGAGCAGATTGATATTAGCATTATCATCCAAGTAGATTTTTGTGTTGTTTAAGTACTTTGTAGTTTTTAAAAGATAGTGATGTATTTTCTTGCAAACAGGATCGTGGTGTACGGACAGACCATGCTGGACGCCATCATCCCCGGATCAGCCAAGTCTTTCAACTACCAGCAAGAGTTCAACCTGACTGATGAAACAGTAAGACATGTTTGTGTTAATAAGTACAGCTTCAAACTTCTTAATAGAAAATAGAAATGACTGACAATTTAATGTATTTTAAAGGAAGAACACTGGTGTCATTACTCAAATTAATCTGCTTTTCTAAGACTCTCAGTATCAGCGACCACTACCCCGTGGAGGTGGAGCTGAAGATGGATCAGAAACACAAAGCACCGAGACAAAAGAGGGCAGCTCCTTCTCTTACAGAACCAAAGAAGAAGAAGGCTGAGCCAGCAGGAAGGAAGAAGAGGAGTACGACAACCAAAAAGAAGTCAACACAGTCAAAGAACACACCAGCCAAGAGACAACGTCTCTGCAAATGATATCTCGATATCTTGATATCAGTTGAGCAGATTGAATTTCAAGATCTTGCATCAATAAATCATCTAAAAGTCGCATTACTAGAGTTTTAACTCGCACTGCTTAAAATGATTTGGCTTCTTAAAGCTGAAATCTTTCCACACACTGCCTCCGTCTTCATAGGTGACTGTAACTATTCTATATACTTAAAGATGTAAAAATTGTATAAATTGTGACTTTATTGTCACTTTTAAGGTGGTCAGTGCTTGTGACAAGTCCATCAACATTTCTTTGTTTTTTATAATAATCGATAATCCAGATGAATGTATGTAGCAACGAGATTTTAATAAAAGAAAAAAACAAAACAAATGCAGTTTACAGACACCAGCTTTAAATGGAAATATCAGTCAGAATACAGCTAAAGATTAAAAGATAAAGGATGTTTATTGTATAAATCTTTCTTCAATTGTCAATGACAGTCATGATATTTTTTATATCTTTATGTATGAAAAACAAAGTCATTTCTATAGTATTTCATGACTGAATGTAAAGTTGAATTGATTTAGAAACTGCTAAAGCTTTGCTTATGTGTAACAGTTTTAATAAATAAAGCAGATTTTTATTTTAAACATTGTAGTTAAAGTCTCCTTCCACTCAAAAACATGTTTTTCCTCTTGTTCCTTCAGACGGATGTTGTTCTTTTCTCTGTGCAGAGTTTGTTTTCACATTCATCTGCAGTTTGAGTTTAACTTGTGTACCAACAAGCATAAGTTGTGACATCAAAACTAGTTTGGATCCAATCAACGTCTAGTATGCAACTTACACAAGTGTGATGTTGAAACTTGAAGCCTCCAGTGAACAAACACTGATAATGAACCTTACAGTGAAGATGGAGACATCTTGTGTCCAGACGTTAAACTTTCAAAATGTAAAATATTTCCATTTTCATACACTCATTTTTTTCAACAAGGAAGAAGGAGTAGATGTAATTTTAGGAATTTTTAATGAGGTAATTGAAGCTGATTGAGAAAATAAGATTTCAGAGTCTTTAAGTTAGGATTTTTAAAAAATCTAAATATATAGTAAATGAGTGCATTCACATATCGTATCTTCAGGATGATCAAAAATACTTTGATTATTCTTTTAATAAAAATTTGTCTGAAATGTTTTGTCCACCAAAAACAGTTTACTGTAAGTCCACCTATTCAACATTTAGGAGCAGCATAGAGACATTTAATGGTTTATAACACTATAATGTAGTTTTAAGCAGATATAAAGACATTTTAAATGTTTATTAATGTACAGTACCTGTCCACAATCATTCAACCTCTTGTATGAAAATATATTTTATATTATCACAACTGTGTTTTACTATATCATCATTTATTATCTGTTTATACAGTAGCTTTCAGTTATGGGTGAGATATAATTGTTGACAAATACATTAATAAACATTTATATCTGCTTACAACTACATTATAGTGTGTTATAAACATGTATTAAATGTTTATATACTGCTTATAAATGCTAAATATGGAGACTTGACATAAGCTGTTCCCCTCTTTTGTAGGGGGAAAAAAATTACACAAATTATTACTCAAAGTGTATTTTCATATGTCTTAAAACATATCTTGATGTTATCTGTAAAAAAAAAAAAAAAAAAGTAAGTCAAAATTGTACTTAAGTACAGTACTTAATGTAATTTCCCACCACTGCTCCACAGTGTCCAGTTTGTTGTCAGGTCTCAAATAAAGTTACAACTGTTTTACTGGTTATAAATTAGAAGTTACATTTTAGGGAGCAAAAGGTGAATTTTTGTTCACCAGCACCTTTCAACTAACTTATTTCTGCCACAATTTCCCCTAAAAACCTGAAACACATAACAAGATATTTGACACCACAGCTTCTCTCCTCCTCTTCTGACTCCCACCTTTGGGAGGTTTAAAAAACACCTGAGACGCCTCACTGTGCTCGGACATCTCGCACTCACCTGTTCACTTTCCTTCTCTGTCGTTGATCCTCTGCTCAGCCCAGCTTCTTTTTTTGCAAGTCTTCTGTTTTTTAGAAAGTTTTATTATTTTATTAATTTACTTAATAATCTGCATTTCATTTTAAACTGCTTTTTTCTTCCTCTTGTTTCCCTAATCTCTCCTTCTTCTAGCTATATCTCAGTCCTTCCACTACCTTCTCCTCTGCTTCTCCTTCTACATCCTCTCCCTTCATCTGTGCACCTCTTCTTCTTGCTCCATCATGAGTCTGAGTCGTACCAAGCGAATCAGCTCCAGTAACTCTGTCCGGAGCAGCAGTGGGTCGAGGAGGCTGAGTGGTTTCGGTCCAGTTCAGGGGGGTTTCAGCGGCATCTCCCTGAGCAGCAGCTCTCTGTACGCGGGCACCAACGGGCATCACCACGGCCTCGGCACCCCGCTGGCGTCCCTGTCGGTCAACAAGAGCCTGCTGGCCCCCCTCAACCTGGAGATCGACCCCAGCCTGTCCATGAGCCGAGCCCACGAGAAGGAGCAGATCAAGAGCCTCAACAACCGCTTTGCATCCTTCATAGATAAGGTAAAGGGACTAGAGATGAAGATGAATCAATTACAAAAAAATATCTGCAGCTATTTTGATAATTTGATAGAAATAAATCTTTGAATTTTTCATATTCTGTGGTTCGAGACTATAAGATGTGTGAATTTGCTGCTTTTCTCTGTTTTATATCGTTGATTACCTTCAAGTGTTGGTCAGACAAAAGAAGCAATTTGAAGATGTTACATCTGTATTTGGGAAATTTTTATTATAAAAATTCCAGTTTCACTCTATTTTCAGTCATTGTATAAAGTTGTATTCACTGGATTTTTAAAAAAAGGCATGAATGACCTTTCAACGTCTGCCACTTATTTGAATTGAAAAAATTAAGGATACAATTTTGATGTTCAACATCAAAACACATATTCTACAGAAATTAAACATCTTTAAGTCTGTAGAAAACATTTGTACGATTTATAAATCAGCCTGAAAGCACTGGCTTCCCATCCAACACATGAATAACCAGCAAAATACCCTAATTTTTTGGTAAGTTTCACATCTAACGAGATTGTTGTTACATTGTGGGTTGGTAATTTGTTTACCTTTCCTCATTTACCAAACGAACATTTACTGACAACATTGTCCTTTCGTTGTGGGAGCCATTACACCAAATTTAGTCATCGCCATTAAGCCGAGGTTTAGTGAGTCTAGTTACCTTCACTTTTTGTGAGAGAAAACCAAACTTGAAATGTTACCTTTACTTCTTGGTTTGGTAATTTTATGACCTTGAATCCTCCGTCAAAGACATGGAATGAATGAATGTTACCAGCTGAAACAGGATGCTCTGTCAGAAACCATCAGACCCAGATAAAAACTGCAACAACAAAAAATTTCTGACAGGTTGTAAATAAATCATCATTGCTAATGTTGCTGTTACATTAGCAAACGCTAACCTGGCTTAACTAAACTGAATTGAACATTAGTCAGAGATAAGAACACAAGCTAACCTTAATGGAGACCTGCACAAGCTCACAATCATAGCACAATCTTACAACTTTACATTATGTTTAGATATTTAAAACAGATTTTAAAGGTGTGGGGAAGATTTCTGGCTAATAGTAAAATAAGAGCTGTTAATAATAGTCGTGTTGAGGCTCCTGAAGAACACAGGCGGCACATATTTCCCACAGAAGAAGTGACCGGCTCAGTGATAATGTAGGACATTGATACCCTACTTAGGGAACATCTCCGCTTTCTCACGGAGTAGGTAACACACTCTCACAATAGAGGCATTGTTGGCTTCTCACATCAGCAGAGACACTCTTCAGGCGCAGAGAGACGGAGATCCGTTTGTCCAAATGTACAAAATTAACCTTTTTATTTTTAGCTTTCTGGGTGCTGATTTAAATCAAATAAAATCACAAAGAAGTCAAACATTTATACTGATGTAATCTGCAGTGATTATTACAGTATATTTATGCAAGATTACACCACTTTGGCAGTGTTGTGGCAAATTGCAGAAGAGGTTTGCAGAAGTTTTAATGACGAAATGACTTGGCAAACATTTTTTTACCGTATATTTCACTGCCTTCCATCTGTACTGCCTGTAGAGACTTTGCTTTTGAGCATCTGGAAATCCTTCAATTACAGTCAAAGTGCAAAAATGGGGTTAAATTTTGATTTAGCACCCAAAGATTGGTCACAAAACGATTCATTGATCTGGATTTTATTTATTTAAAATGCTCTCATGGGTTTCATTATCTATATCAGATTTTCAAAGTGTTGAAATATTTTGCTGAAAAACGCACTCACCAAATCAGTTTCAGTTCCACAAGACAAAATATTGTGAAACCTGCCAGCAAACATTTGAAAGCTTGTCCATCTGTAAAAGAGATGGTTGACGTAATTTCCCAGCTAATAGGTGACACACAAAAGAGTCCTTGTTTGCTCTTGTCAGGGTCACAGGAGCTCTTAGCTGCAGGAAAGGTAGGACAACCTGAGATCTTTTTTTAAAATCTAAGTGAGGTTTGCTTATTCAATGATATAATCTGTTTGGTGCAAGGATGAAACACAAGAAGGGAGTTTGTTCTTCATTCATACACACTATCTGGATTTTCCTGGCTGATAAATTTATCTGATCTTTGGCTTTTGTGGCAGTGTGACCACCTCTCCTACTGCAGCCATGCATAACGACATGCGAAAACTGATAAAAGCCAAAGTCAAGTCAACTGATTAATAAACCGACCCTGCAGCTACCAGTGTAATCCAACCCCACCTGGCCCCAACAGCACTGAAACATTAACGAGCTTGTTCCCTCATGCAGAGAAATAATTAGTCCAATGCAACAGGCGGGCAGGTTTTATATGGTGTAGGATGATAAACCAGTTTAAATCTGAATGACGGTCAATGACCCAAGATCACTGGGAATGTAATAGCATTTATTGATACTGGTTGTTGCAGATAACCCACACTTAGACCTGAACTATTGATAAAAACAAGAGACTTAAAACCTTTTAAAAAAAAAGAGCCAACGCGGCACTGAATGCATCTGGGATTTAAACAGCCATTTAAACTCTGTATCAGTGGTATTGGGACACTGGATATCTCAGCTATCTGTCCCATTTCCGCCCAATAGAGTTGGGTTGTAACCTGATAAATCAGGTCAGACACGGTGTGGTTGTGTCTCAGAGGGAGATTATTCTGCTCTGAACAGAACACAGGCTTTGTGTCGGGAGGTATAATGGATGGTGGATAAACCCGGCCGCAGGCAGGAAACACGAGCTGTGCAGATACAAACCTGGAGTCCAGTCAGGTGTTGATGTTGTGCTGCTTATCTGCTGGAATGGTTCAGCTTCTTCTCTTTGTTTTATCCAAGGAAGACATTATTCACTGATAAGAACAAAAAAGACCTAATGAGCAATGTTGTCACATGACAGCACAACTTGTATTCACTCTCAACATCAGATTTTGTCTTCAGAGAATACCGTTTCATGTTCTGTTTACTGAGTAAATAACACGTGATAATAGCATCAGAATCAGAAACAGGTTTATTGCCAAGTAAGACTGCACATACAAGAAATTTGCCCTGATATTATGGTGCATAACAATGAAAAAATAATAGGGAAGAGAAAATACAGCTACCACAAAAGACAGGTGATATAAATATATGAATAAAATTTTACAATTAAAAAATGAAGTATAGTTAACACATTGAGTTATGACATATAGACTGGCCAGGGGCCTGTTTTAGTTCAGTTATATTTTAGATAATATAAAGACAGATATCCGGAGACAAATATTACTAATAAACATAGTAATGAATGTTTCATATTGAAACAATGGTGTAGCAGTTATTCAATTGAACAGTTCTGGTTTTCAAATTGAGTTTGTTTTGAAAAAGTCTTTTTAAAACCTCTAAACCAAAATTCCAGTGAAACGGCATCAAGATACAACTTCTGTTAAGATTTATTTTGTGTTTTGTTATGTTGTCACATGTTGGTTAGGCAAACACTCAGCTGGATAATAATAAACCAACCAATGTCAATGTTTACTGGTGTCCATTAGCCAAGTTTTCAACACTAGCAGCTACTGTATATATTAGTTGTTTTGCAAATAAGATAACTGTGTTATAAGATTAATTTAGCAATATTTTTATACTAAATAAGAAGCTGAGCCAACAAAAAGTCTGGCATATTCCCCTGTAAAACCAAAGCATGTTATTTACACTTCAGTTTTTTTTTACAGATTAAACAAACAAGATATACAATGTTAGTTATTAAGCATTACAGGTGCTGGTAAGTGGATTTTGTTACCCTTGGACAGAGCCAGGCTAGCTGTTTGCCTCTGTTTGTAGTCTTTGCTAAGCTAACCATGCTAATGGAAGCTTCATATGTCATTTCTTTCAGTTCCTGCTGGACTCTTTCTGAAACCCAGTGTTCAAATTATGCTAATTTAAGTTTTAACGAGACAAAAATGGTTATTTGGTCAGAAACCATGGTTAACAAGCTAACATTAAACACAAAATTGATCATATGTATAGTGTCAAAACCTCTAATATGGCTGCTACAGGATGCGTTATAGTATATGAAAACCCTCTAACTGCAGTGTCTTTCTTATTCTTTCCCACCTCCCTCCACAGGTGCGTTTCCTGGAGCAGCAGAATAAGATGCTTGAGACTAAACTGGAGCTGCTGCAGGTTCAGGGGGTGGGCCGATCCAACGTAGAGCCCCTGTTCGAGGCCTACATGGCGGGTCTGAGGCGCCAGATGGACCTGGTCAACAACGACAAGACCAAACTGGACGGGGAGCTGAGGAACATGCAAGGCCTGGTGGAGGACTATAAACACAAGTAAATAATGTCACTGTGGCAGCGAGCCAACATCTTAATAAGTATTATTGTGTACTGAAACACATGGCCTCCATCTCACTGTCTTGTCTCTGCTCCAGATATGAGGAGGAGATTAACAAGAGAAACAACCTGGAGAATGACTTTGTTATCCTAAAGAAGGTCAGTAGACACACAGACACATTCAGTCATATTCATTCATATGTTACAGGTGTGGTGAGTAAGATGAACCACTTCATTGTCCTTTTCCCTTGTCTCCTGTCTTTCTCGTCTTCTCTATCTCTTTTATACATAACCACATGCATGAAAAACCCATAAATGCTTTGGTAACTTTCCCTGTCAGTGTCACATGGGAACAGGAGCTGGAGTCTTTTTTCCACATAAGATGTTCTGACAATTCACCAACTCAGAAACTTGTAAGATTTTCAGAAATCTGACTTCTTGACTGTAGTAGAGAGGTTGGTTCTCACCCT
Source organism: Thunnus thynnus (assembly GCF_963924715.1). Lineage (NCBI taxonomy): Eukaryota > Metazoa > Chordata > Actinopteri > Scombriformes > Scombridae > Thunnus > Thunnus thynnus. The sequence goes on from NC_089520.1 coordinate 4,784,033, forward strand.
TTATTGTCTTGTGATTCCAATTTTAGGTCTGAAAATTGCTAGCCAGCGATTAAAAATTAAGACATTTCTTTGATATTTAACACATTTTTAATGACAAGGTTTTAGATGAGGAGTTATGATATGATGATGGTCATTTAAACTCACCTTGGCTGAATAGATGGTTTGGTTTCATGTCATGCTACAGAGAGGAACTGTTGCATTAGCTAGCTGAATGAACCATCTGAGAAAGCTAACGTTAGTTTGCTAATATCTGAGCCATTAAGATTGAAGAGTAAAAGAGGTAATATGGAATATGGTCGACAAAACAATATGCTGATAATGTTAGACTAAATGACTAAATGTGGGAAAAACTTACCACAACTTACCTGACGTGTGTGAATGACAGAAACTACAACCTTTCCCAGATAACTGAACCCCAACATGTTGCAGGTTTCATGTATGAAAGAGGTTTCTGTCTCTTGTCTATTGTGTCTTAACTTTTGCTTCAGAGTGACACAATGAGGCTGCAAAAGTAAGATTAAAGATTTTCATTCACACATGCAGGTTTGTCTCTTTGTGTGTCTCTTGTGTGTTCAGGATGTAGACTCAGCCTACCTGGTGAAAGCAGATCTGGAGGATAAGGTGGGAGCTCTGACTGACGAAATCAACTTCCTGCGTAATGTCTACGAAGAGGTAATGAAATGTCTTCATGCTTTGAACCACAGAGGCGCTGAAAACAGTTTTTACGATTTATTAAAACAGTCATCTTCCTGTATTTCTTTATTTGCACACTTGATTCATTTTCCCCATTTGGTATCCAGTTATTTCCTTGTGAAACCGTTAAAGTCGGACTGACCTTCGGTTTATTGTTCTGTCGCTGACGAGACTCAGTGGAGAGTCGACTTCAAACATCAGCGGCCTCTGGGAGGTTTTTTATATCAGCCAACGGAAATCATTTTTTGGTTGTCGTTGTTGTTGTTGTCTATTGTCAGGCGTCTTTGAAGCCTTCAGTATTACAGAAAAACCTTAAAATAACACTTAAACATTGTTCATGTTATCCCCTAAAGAGCTAAAGGCGCTGCAGCTTCACAGAAAAATGTCTGGACATGCTGGAAAATGAGCTAACAGTTTATTTTAGTCAGTAATATTGTGATTGCATGATTCTGATATTGTTGGCCATACACATAACATTTTACTAATTACTAGTGTTTTTAGAGTCGCCTAGAAACATTTGTGTTGTTACTGAGTTCAGTTATGTTCAACTTTTGTGTTCAACTTTCAACATTTCTTTATATGCAATGTGTTTCTTTATGTTTCATTTTCTTGTGTTTTATTTGTTTGAAATGTTTTCAAAATGCAACATATGTGTTGTCAAAGTGGGGAAGAACTTTTCCTTATTGGCATTTGTTTTTTTTTATTTGCATATGTTTTCTTAAGTTGCAGTGCACCTGACCACCACACCATTGCTCTACTTTTGTTAAACATGCTTCTGACAGTTTAATTATGTATTTTCTAGATTTATGTTAGCAAAATAAATGCAGGTGACAGCACTACTGGTGCTAACCATTAGGAAAATGGAAAATTATATTCCAAATGTAATATTCCTATGTCAGGATTGTTCTCCCAAACATTAGAATAGCTGGAAGCATGAACTCATGCAGCCACAATTTTATATATTTCATAATGTTAAAAGGATTTTTCTCTTGAATGAGTCACAAAATGTTTTCAGTTCTATAACATTACTGTAGTGGACAGTTTAATGTTGCACAACCTGGATGAGATTATTTTTGTTGCTCCTTTTTGTTCATAATTATAATGTTGCAATGCTTATGAATAGTCAAACAACTACAACTAAACTGAAAGTGTAATTTTGCATTTTAAAGTCACATATTCACACGTTGTCTTCAACAAATATTTTTAACTGCTCAAGAAAGAGACACAAAACAACATCTAAATTGACGTTTTCCAGCTAATAATTAGTCCTGTAGAGTCTGAAAATGTTATTTATAATTGCCTCTCACTCATGATGGTATATTGTGTGTCTGCTGCTGTTAACTGTCACTTGTATTTTATTTGCTGACCAGGAGCTGCGTGAGCTGCAGGCCAGCATCAAAGATACCTCAGTGGTGGTTCAGATGGACAACAGTCGCAGCCTGAACATGGAGCAGATCGTAGCTGAGGTCAAAGCTCAGTACGAGGAGATCGCTGCCCGCAGCCGAGAGGAGGCGGAGGCCTGGTACAAGAGCAAGGTAAAGACTTAAGTTTTAATCCATAAAATTGCAGTACTGGTTGATTTGGTGACACCTGTGGTTACTGGTGGTGACAGCTTGTGTTAAAGTTACAGCAAGTTCAGCTAGTTTGTCAGAAATACAGCAGCTGGTGTATCTGATTACAAGCAGTATGACAGATAATGCTTGATGTTCTTCTGTCTGTAGTTCGACCAAATGTCGGTGCAGGCCAGCCAGTATGGAGACGAGCTCCGCATTGTGAAGGCAGAAGTGGCCGAGGTCAACCGACTTATCAGCCGCCTGCAGAGCGAGATAGAGGCCGTCAAAGCGCAGGTACAGAAACACACACAGATCATGTTAGGAGATACCTGCATCTCCCTTAACATCCTGGTAACGACAAGAGACAATAGAGTTTATTTTCTTTTATTAAAACTTTTGCTTCAGTTTGCTCCAGATGAACAGCGTCCGCTTTCTGTTTTGTGCTGTAAAGCGATCCAAAGTCCAAAGTCAAAACAAAGTAATAGTATGAAAAACTATTTTTTTAGACCATTCCTTTTTTTTAAAATATACTTTATTGCAAGAGACCACAAATTTATGGTTGTTTAAATTGCATTATTTCTGCAGGTTATAATATTTATATATATTTTTTTGCTTTAACATGAAAAAGAAAAACATAAAAAGGAGCAAAACTATCACGTACATAATTCTGATTTCCAAATTCTGTTTATTGGTATCTTCAAATATTGTAGACAAGGCAGGAGTTTTAACAAGTTTATAGTTATTTGTGTCAAAGCTGCAATTCTGATGATCATATATAGATATTTGTCTATTTCTAGAGTTATTTCAGGTGTGTTATACCCAAAGCAATACAATTTTCTTCAGTTACTATCACTCAAAACAAGTGCTTTATAGTAAAAACAAAATAATACAAAGTAAATAAAATCCTAAACATAAAAAACATGATTAAATATAGACTAGTCCAATACAGTATGGATGATTTCTTGTCCCTGTCCCCCCTCAGCGCGGCAGTCTGGAGAACCAGCTGGCTGAGGCGGAGGAGCGTGGAGAGCTGGCTGTGAAAGAAGCCAAAGCCCGGACCAGAGACCTGGAGGACGCTCTGCAGAGAGCCAAACAGGACATGGCCAGACAGCTCCGAGAGTATCAGGTGAGACCTGGAGGGAGAAACAGGCATCAGTGGGGAAGGGGATGAGGCGGGCAGAAACAGGGAGAATACAGCATAATATTCTCAATGTGCAGTAATGTGGAATCAAATTGATCTAAAACTCCTTTCTGCCATTTCTCTGTTCCCCTGCAGGACCTGATGAACCTGAAACTGGCTCTGGACATTGAGATCGCCACCTACAGGAAGCTGCTGGAAGGAGAGGAGGACAGGTGAGAGGAAGGAAGAGGAAAGCGTGATGATGTCTTGTATGACTCTCCACTTAAACATACCAAATAACCTTGCATCTCTTCTCCTGCAGACTTGGACAGCAGTCGATCCTCAACATCCAGGCCGTCTCCAACTACAGTAAGTATTAAACTCGGCTAGAAGGCACCATGGAGGACAAACCTGAACCAGGTGTAGATGCTTGAACCACATCCTGGCTTCACACTCAGTCATATAAACATCACTCTTGCAGTAGAAGCACATGTTGCTATTGAGCTTAAATTACAAACAGCAGAAGTGGAGAATTTCTTTTCAACTGTATTTTTTATTCCAGTGTTTGATATTTCTTTTCTTTGAGAGCCACAGCGGCCTACTGGTCTATAGGACACATACTGGGATGTTTCAGGCTCAAATCTGGCTTTCAACCTCTATTGCATGTCATCTTTATCATCATTTCCTGTCTGCTTCTCTACTTTCAACAACAAAAATGATAAAAAGATGATCTAAAACAAGCCTTTTGTACTTTTTTGTTTTTGGAAGCCGAGGCAAACAACTTTAATAGTGACCAGGACAATTAAATGATGCAGCACACAACCAGCACATCTTATTCATCTTTGACAAGTTGGCAGCTTACGTGTTACATGTTTTCAACCTCTTAACATCCACAGGGTCACCAGAGACCCACTTAAGCCAGTTGTAAGCGGCTTAGCATCACACAGTAAAGAGTAAAAGCAACCGGCACAATTTGGCTACTTGGAGGCTTTTTGGAGAGGTCTGGGGACACCAGTGACACCATAAACTAAAAACTCCCTAGTTCCCATTAGATTAGGCCTAGAAGTCTGGAATTTTATACAGGTGTCGTTGACAAGATTTAGAAGGTATGTGGTGATTTGCATAGTTCTTGCATAGAGCATGTCCTAGTTATTGTTATTCAAATATGACTCATTATAGACAAGGACCAAAAACACTTTTTTGTGTTTTAGCCACATGCTAAACAAGCACATTTCCAGAAACTACAAGATATTATCTCTCAAATGAAGCCTAATACATGGGTTTTGGCCTCACAGTTCTTCTGTTCGTCTTTAAGATGTAAAGTATGTTCTGTCCTGATAAGAACGTTGCTTGCGCAGCTGCAGACTGTCCATACTTCAGTGGAGCATAAAGATCATTTTTGCAGATCTCCATTTTGATCATTTGACTATTTTTTAAACACATTTCAGTAGCCGTTTGCCTTTGTACTGTATGTCCTGCACTGTTTTCAGTGATGTCAAATACTCGGCTGACATTAGAACGGCAACAGTCAAAGACAAAATTAATCAGTAACTGTTTTGATAATCGAATAATCGTTGTCTCTTTCAAGCAAAAAGGCCAAATATTGTGTTGTTTTAGCTTCTCAAAATGCTTTCTTTGCTTTCTTTGTCATGTGACTGAATTAAAAACTCTGTAGGTTTTGTAGGTTTTAAATTATTGGTCGGACAAAACAAGCAAACTGATGACTTCACTGCAGGCTGTGAGAAACTGTGAATGCCTATTTCTCAATTTTTTTTTAGCAATTTATAGACTAAATGATTAACCTTTCTACCTGCTCCTCTCATTCACTTAACTGTTTGTTTGGCCCCTCTCTCTCTCTCTCTCTCTCTCTCTCTCTCTCTCTCTCTCTCTCTCTCTCTCTAGGCACTAAAAGTACTAATGGCTACAACCACATTAACAGCAGCTCTCCTGCTCCAAAACTGCTGATAAAGACGACCGAGACCAGAGATAACAGCAGATACAGCTCTCACTGAGAGGACACACACACAACATGCATGTACCACCATGCTTCACACACACATAAACACACAAACACATATTCACACACGTCTACAGTTTCGTTTTGATTTTCTAACAGGTATCTCTAAATGTTTGAGGGTGCAGGCCTTTAATTACTAACCTTTACTTAGAATAAATGGAAAAATTAAGTTTAATTATGCATCTAAACAAGGAAAATTAAATGGAAATAGTTCTGGGAATTGTTATAAGTAAAAACTAAACACCGTAAGTGTAATTCTGTAATCGACTACTGTTTTATTTTCTATGCTCATGTAATCTGTGGTGAGATTATAAGAATCCAAAAATATTGTAGTCTTGTAAATCATTTTGGGCGTATTCTAGTTGAGATGTAGTTGTGATTTATAGTTATGAATTTTGTATCCAACACATTTTTTTTGTCTCAAATTAGGAATTTGGTTGTTTGTATTTTTACATTGAAGGTCTTGATGCTGTTATCAGATAAACTAGTAATCTTCATCTACAGATGTAGTCGTTAAATTTAAGTTTCTTTATCACTTCTCTGCTGTTTCTTCCACAAACACAATAAAAACAAACAAACAGACTCTGGAGTGTTTTGTCATTTGTGCTTTTTACCACCCTGTTTATGATTAACACATAAGGCAAAATCATTATATCTATTTTTGCACGTTATATAGATTCAATATGGGGCCTATCACCAAAAATGCTACTCCTATTTTTATATCCTCCTTCCTCTGTATATATTGGCTTTGATCAGCATTTGCTAAAAAAACAAAACTATGCTTTTGAATGATTGAATAGTGAGATTGGAGGAATTTAATCCTATTATACAAAATTTAAATTTGGCATATTGTTGCTATACCGAAGCCTAAATGAATGAATATTTTGACAGTGCCTCTTAACTCCACTGAGTCATTTTCGTGGTAGTTGTATGAGGTATTGTCTTAACTTAGAGGACTCGATGCCTCTGAAAACAAAGGCTGGCTCTCCTGACAGTTTAATTTATGTGCATTTCCTGCAGGACTACTGGATTATATTGGGCTTTATATGTGTTTTTTATACTTTGTCCACCTCACAGCTGCATCCTACTGCACAGCTGTTCTACGGTAACATCTTACCTGTGTTGTTATGGCTGAGCACTGCCCTCTAGTGGTTACTTTATGTAGTGCACAGTGGAGGAATACAGTACTTGCGTGCTTGTACATGTACCTCAAAAACAAGCAAATTCTCCTTATGTAAACCAAACCACTAACCACACCAGGAGATTTTGGCTAGTTCTAGTTCCAGAAACCTATCTCCACTGCCAAGCCAACATTGCAAAAATAATCTTAGCACTTTAAGGACAATCTACATCTCTAGGTGCTTGCTTTGTTAGTAATAGTTATTCTCATAAATAATAGAAAGGGTCAATTTACAAATATGATCACTTGAGAAACAAAAAATGGTGATTTAATCTAAGACTGAGGCCCTGAGACTGATGTTAAACAGATATAATGTTTACCATGTTCACTATATTAATTTAGCATGGTAGCATGCTAACATAATTAGCACTGAACACAAGCTGAGGCTAGTCATTAACCAATTATTGGACCAATTAAAAGTTTAAACTGATGATGGTGCTGAAGATCACCTTACAGTTCATCCTGAGGGGAACATGAATCTGTGCCAAATTTCATGGCAATCCATCAATAGTTAATACATTTAACTAAAAATCACAAATTTGGACATCAATGGCGCTAAGACAAAAGTCAAGGGACATCCAAAGTCAGTGAGCTGCATCCTCTGGGGACCAAGAATATTTGTATAAGATGTATAGTCCATCGAGTACATGTTGAGATATTTCACAGGTTAAGTGACAACTTTGACCTGCTGGTGGTGCTACTGGAAAGGTCAGTCAGTAAATATTTTTTTTAGTATAAAACCTTTCACAGTGCAAGGTCACAAAGTGCTTCACAAGAGTAAAATTGTTAAAAATAAGACTATAAAAACAGTAAAAAAAAAAAAAAAAGAAGAAGAAGAAGAAGAAGAAGAAAAAAGAAAGAAAGAAACCTAACCGTGGTGACGGTTAATTATCTTTTATCTTACCTTTGTTACCACCGTGACCCGAATGTCTCAATGAGGGGCACGAGCTGCGGCTACCATGCCGCTAGCATGATGGCTAATAAAAACATTACTAAGAGTTGGAATATAGTCTTGCTGAATATCATTAATAAGGTGGATAAATTATCATTAAGGAAGTGGATAAGTTGGGTTGTCTTCCTGTCTTTTTCATTTTATATGTTCGGAATTCGCCGTACATTATGAACAGTGAAGAAAAGAAAGTTTCGTGCGTCCTAACGGTCGTATCGCAGTGAGAGCGTGGATGTAACGGTTGCATGGTAACGGTTGCATGGTAACGGTTTGCTGTAAGGAGCACGAGCGCAGGAGAAAGGGGGTCGGGCGAACAGCTCTCGGCACCCGGGACCCGACGCTCCCCTCGGCTCTGATTGGTCGCTGGCCTGCAGTTTTCGCGCCAACGCGCTGCATTGTGGGGATGGGTTAGCGGAAGTCCGCTGGTCGTGGAGAAACTGGGAGCTGCGGCTGTGTTTTGGTGTTTCGGATTTAACTTTGCGGGGTGCAAAACTTGACCGAAACTGTAAACTGTTGAGTTTGTACGAATGCGGGGAGAAGAGTCGTCGGATTCTGAGTCGGGGAGGATGGAGGAGAGCTCAGTCCGGAGGAGTTTGGAGACGTTGTGTCAGGAGCTGAACATGGACGAGCAGACGGCCACTGAAGCCATGGACAACTTCACTGCCATCTGGGATACTTACACACTAGAGGTAAATAATGTTCTCACCAACTGTTCTCTGACTCAGCCTGCTGGTAAACTTCCAACTATAACATTTACTCAAGTATCTGTAACTTTGATCGGTCTGTAAACTGTAGCAGCGAGGGACACAAACAGCGAGTTAAAGGGCTGTTGTCTTGATGTTATCTACTTGTTTACTTTAAAACATTTAGGTAACATTACTATAAAGTATATCACTTACAATCACAGGTTCCCAGAGCCCTAAATGATGACTTGAGATTGTTTACTTCTGGCTAAAAGCCAAAAATCCCAAAATATTTACTTCCCACACATTAAACATGCGAGAACAACAAGCTCAACAGTCATGATGACCAATAATTAGACCTGCAACAATCAGTCGATGGACAGAAAATTAATCTGCAACTATTCTGAAAAATTTAAAGCAAAAATGCCAAAACAGTATCTGATATCAACTTCTCAAATGTGAGGATTTGATGCTATTCTTTGTTATAAATGATGGTAAACTGAATATTTTGGGGGTTTGGACTGTTGATCAAAGAAAGAAAGATATTTGAAGATGTCACTTTGGATTGTAGGTAATTAGAGCGGGCATTTCTTAAACAGACATTAATCAGCAGTCTACTCGATAATGAAAGAAATCATTAGCTGCAGCCCTAGTAGTAATAATAATAATAATAATAATAAACTTTATTTACACACCATCTTTCAAATGCTTCAAGGTGATTTACATGGGAAAATAAAGTAATTAGGGCTGCAACTGTTTATTATCTAATCAGTTAAATATTAATTATTTTCTTGATTAATTGTTTGTACTGTGGCACTTTGAAATGTCTTGTTTTGTCTGACTAACAGTTCAAAACCCAAAGTATTTAGTAAGAAAACTAGAAAATGTTTGGAACATTTGGAAGAATTTATGCCACTTTTTCTTAGAAAGCGACTTAGATGAATCATTGCAGCTCTAAAATCAAAATTAAAGCAATTCAAGACTAAAATCAAATGATGGCAGAAAATTAAAAGGACAAAAATATGAAGTAGAATAAAATACACTGCAGTAAAATAACATAGTACAGAGTGAAATAACAGATGAGACCTAGTAAAGCTGGAAAAATAAAACTAAAATGGAGGTTTTTATTAATTTGCTCTTGTTCAGCTTATAATATTTGATATATCATATATTTTATTGATCCCACACAAGGAAATAGAAGTCTCACAGCAGCAAAGGAATAATATATACATTATTTACAGTATGAGCATCTACTACAAATGAAAATATAAGGTACAATACACAAAGCTTTACTCAGTTGCACATGTAAGTGATATTAACTTAGTTTGAGGTTGACGTAACGTCTCACTGACTCTCCCATCAGGGTTAAATATTGTTCATCAGATTCAGATTTTCTTCTCAGTTAACTGACATGCTGTCTGCCTGCACTTCCCTCTATGAGACGGGTACTTACCCAACCCTGGGCTAATGATTACATCATCATCATCATCAAACGCAGGGATCAAAGTGAGTTTACAGCCACAACATTAATTAGGACTTTGTTGGATGGCGGCAGGTAAGAGGAGGAAGTAGCAGCAGCAGCAGCAGCAGCAGCCACATGCAGCTTAAATGGCACTCGCAGCCACTTAAATTATCCACTCAGTTAACAGCTGCTTTGCTCTTGTGTCACTCTACAAAGTGAAATTTACCTGTTAAAATACTCAGAACTATTCATTAGTCTCTGCGGTGGCAGAATGAAAAAATAACCTTTAATAAAAACATTAATGTTAATGTGTTTTTTATTGTTGCCCAACTGAAACCAATAGCTAATATTTTCTGTGTGGTAGTAGCCAATACTGATGATGTTAGCGTTTAGCACAGATACAGTACTAGAGATATGTCCATTGTATGGTAATGACGTGGTTTTAAAGGAAGACAATGATACTTTATTGTGTAGCTTGTGTAGTGTAGGGCTGCAGTTAATGATTATTTAAATTAATCTGCAGATATTTTATCATGAACTGATGAATTGTTTTGTCTATATGTCAGAAATTGTGAAAATACCAATCATAATTTCTGAGAGGCCAAAGTGATGTATTGAAATAGTTTATTTTGTCAGACCAACAGTATAAAACCCAAAAGATGTTCAATTTATAGTTAAACCAAACAGAGAAATGAAGAAAATACTCACATTTAACAGACAGGTAACAGCAAATGTTTCTCAAACTATTAATATATTCTAAAAAATAATTGCCAATTAATTGTCTGTTGATTGACCAGTCGATTAATTGTTTAATCTTTTCAGCTCAAATCAAGCGACTTCTGAAAAACTCTAATATTGTCTATAAATGAATGTTGATCTGATTTAGTATCATCTTTTTAAAAAGGTGTCAGACAAATACAGATTAGAGCTGATGTTTTGCAGTCAGATCGGTCTTTTTATAATGTTTTTATTAAGATTTTATAATAATATTTTAAGCGTCGGCATTCAAGCCGTCAGTCAAATCATGACTCTCTGGGTAATTCTGTAGCCTTCATCAGCCTCATTAAAAATATCCAGTTAATTTTCTGCAGGTAAATAAAATCTAAAAATTAAGATCAAAGAAAGTATTTTTGTCATTTTTTTTTCTTTTCAAACATATTCATGCTGTATGTTTAGCTGTTGCTGTCTGAAGCTTTTCATCTTCCTATTGACGTCTATAAGTTTGTGTTTGTGTGCTTGAAGTGAAGCAGTGGTTGTTGAGCTCTCTGTTAATGAAGAATAGTTATTATTATTGTCTGTTTTGCTCAGTTTGTGTGTCTTTGGGGTTTTGTTGCACAGTTTAACCATGTATGAACGTCCTTATCGTGGTGTCTTGTTTAAATGATGCATGGCTGTGTCTCTGCAGGGAGAGGTGGTCCACTGGTTGGCCTGTTCGCTGTACGCAGCCTGCAGGAAAGGATCCACTCCCACGGTGGGTAAAGGGCTGATGGAAGGAAACTGCGTCTCCCTCACAAGGATCCTTCGCTCCTCCAAACTCAGGTCAGTCGCTGTCGGCTCTACGGCACTCACAGCACGTTTGACAAATCAGAACATGTGCCGTATAAACCTCGTTGAGAGTTGGTAGATTTTTAAAACAACTGATTGTGTAGATAAAACTTGAAGTTAAGACTTGTGAAGTGACTGAAAACTGAGGAGGTAAACGTCTTCTGTACGAAAGTGAAACAAAAGTTGTTAAATCTTCTGAAGAACTGGGTTAAAAGTATAAAATGTTTGCCACCGGAAGCTGTATTAAAGTACCACAGTGATAACGGAAATATTGATTCAGGAAATGCACTACAGCGTGTTTCACACGTTTAACAGGAAGTCAGAATGAATACTGTATAATACTAGAGATGAGACGTTTAATCAGGTGACAGAAAATGAATCAGTAACTGTTTTCTATTTTATCTATTATTCGTTTAGTCAATAAAATTGTAAAAAAAATAGTGAATAAATTGCATTCACAATATCTCAGAGCCCAGTGTAATGTCTCCAGTATGTTTGTTTCATCTGACTAACAGTCTAAAGCCTGAAGATATTCACTTTACTCACATATATGAGAAAGAAAAACACCTTTGAGAAACTGGAACCTGCTTAAAAAATGACTGAAATGATCAACAACATAGTTTTGTCTCAGTTGACTAATAGTTGCAGCTCTAAATATAACATTTTATTTAAATATGAGTAATTACAGCATATCTGGGATTTGGGATTCATAACATATATAAACAATTTCAGTCTTTTCCTGCTTGGTCACGCTGGATTCAGCTGCATGATTTCATTCTAAACTTATTTGACTCCTGAACCTGTAAACATCCTGCTTTGTTTCTTTATTGCTTTTCCATCATTAAAGAGTCTTTTGTGAAATATGCAGACACCATGTTCATATCCGTTACACTGGAGAGTTTGTGGATTTTTGTGTGTCGCTCGTAACACGTGTGTCCGTTCCCCCTCTGCGCTCCCAGTTTGATCCAGTTCTTCTCTAAGATGAGGAAGTGGGCCGACATGTCCAACCTCTCGCAGGACTTCCGGCTGCGTATGGAGCGGCTGGAGCGCAACTTTGAGGTTTCCACGGTGATATTCCGCAAGTTCGAGCCCATCTTCATGGACATGTTTCAGAACCCGCAGGGAGGCGAACCGCCACGCCAGCCACGCAGCAGGAAACACAGGCATGACACACACACACACACACACACACACACACAGACACACACAGACACACACAGACACGCTGCCAGCCCTGAAGCTGGAAACACAAGCACAAAGATTTTATTCTCTCTGTCACATTTAGTCATTGTTTCTGGAAGCACCGCTTATGGAGACACACACACACACACACACCCCAGCCCCTTCAGCCCCGTCAGCCCAGTCTAACCGAGTGTGTGTCCTCTCTCTGGCTCTGCAGGCGGCTGCCCTGTCACATCAGCGATGTGTTCAAGTTCTGCTGGACTCTGTTTGTCTACACCAAAGGTACCAAGAAACAAACCCAAACTGCTGAGCAGCTAGAAGCTCTGTAGCGTTCATGCCGGCATCAGTGTGGTTGTTTAAAGCAGCTATTATCCATATTTATTCATAAAACAGTGTATGAGCTGTTAGAGTGTAATGTGTTGGTTGTGGCTCGTAGTGATGAACCTACAGAGAATTATCAGAGACTCTGCAGCTCCTCTTGGCTTTATGGAGCTTTATAACGAGTTTCAGCTCATTGTTTATCTGTCCGGCTGCAACTTTACTGTTCTGGTTCACTCTCATAGCATCGTTTTTCGGCTGCAGCAGGCAGAGAAAAAGCTCTAAAAAGCAGCTACAGAGCCAGATATTCCCCTCAGGAGTCGGTAGAGAGCAGAAACAGCTAAAAGAGAGTGAATACTGGACTTACAGTCACCAGGTGGACAGAAACACGACTCCACATGAATAATAATGTTGCTGCTGGATGTGGAAATAAGCAACTGTTCGTTAACTTGAAAGGTGATGAAATGTCAGAGTTGTTGTTTTACACTTATTTCTGCTGAAAACTGCTGGACAAAACATCTGTCAGTGCAGGTTAAAAGTGATGTGAAAGTCAAAATAAGAGCTTTGTGTTACAGACTTATTGGACCTGCTTACATTTCCAAATAATGTTGTTTAGTTGGGATGCAGATTATGTGTGTGTGTGTTATCTGACGAGTGTGTGTGTGTTTGTGAAGGTAACTTCCGTATGATTGGTGACGACCTGGTGAACTCGTACCACCTGCTGCTCTGCTGTCTGGACCTGGTGTTTGGCAACGCTCTGCTCTGTGCAAACAGGAAGGACCTCATCAACCCGACATTCAGAGGTCAGACTTACTGTGTGTGTGTGTGTGTGTGTGTGTGTGTGTGTGTGTGTGTGTGTGTGTTTGTGTGTAAAAATGTGATCACAATGTGTGCAGAATCAGTCAAAATAACGTGTGTGCATATTAATACCAGACGTAAATGGGTCCTAAAAGAAGAGAGAGACAGAAAAAGTATGACAGTAGAATTCCTCTGTAAGCATGTTTGCTCACGCGTGTGTGTGTGTGTGTGTGTGTGTGTGTGTGTGTGTGTATGTGTGTGTGTAGGTCTGCCCGCTCTCTACCGCGCTGACGGCCACGTCTCACCAGACGAGCCTCCTCCGTGTGTGTTGGAGAAGTTGTGTGAGCTGCATGACGGGCTGGTTGTGGAGGCCAAAGGCATCAAACAGCATTACTTCAAACCTTATATACAGAAACTGTTCCAGAAACAGGTACCTTCATAAACTCTGTTATAAATACAGACAAACTACTCTTCTACATGTTGTGAGGGATGTAATCAGGCTTCTTTTTCCAATCAGATCCTGAAAGGAAACGAGGAGCTTTTGACAGAACTGTTGGATCCTCAGAACTTCATTGATAACAAGTAAGCTGATCAATCAATAAGAGAACAAATGTCAAGCGTCATTCTGAGGGAAGATTTAGTATTCTCTCTTTAACTCTGTCCTCAACTCTGTTTTACTGAATTAAAGTTCTGAACGTGCTACATATGAGATGTTGTTGTGTTTAACTGTATTTGTGTGTGTGTGTGTGTGTGTGTTGTCTACAGTAAAGCCATCAACAGGGAGTATGAGGAGTACGTGTTGACGGTGGGAGATTTTGATGAGCGGGTGTTTCTTGGAGCCGACGCCGACGAGGAAATCGGAACTCCGAGGAAAATCGTTCAGGAACCTTCAGCCAGCCAGACGAGCGCTCAGAACCAACTGCAGCAACATGTAGAGAAGGTACAAACACTAAATATATATTCAAACCCCAAAAGACCTAAACTAGCAATGAAGATGTGAATCACAAGTATAATTTAATTAAAAAAAAAAAAAAAAGACTCAGTTATTTCCCAGATCAGCTTGTTGTTGTAGTTTTAAAGCCGACAAACAGGAGGACAGAGTGTGTTTGTAGGGGACTATTTTCTGCAGTGGATGAATCCACATTTGGTGCTCTAGTGAGTATTTCTGTCGCTTGAAAGAAAATGAATCTACTATTTTACTTTATTAATCTACTAGCAACTATTTTGATAATCGTTTCAGTTATTTTTCAAGCAAAAATGCCAAACATTCTTTGTTTTTAGCTTCTCAAATGAGACGATTTGCTGTATTTCTTTGTCATGTATGACAGTAAATTGAATTTTTTTTGTGACATTTCATTGATTAATAGCTTTTTGACGACATCAGAGGTCTGCGGCTCAGAGGAATCAGATACATCAGGCTTTAGATACACACACAATACTTGTTAGTAGATCAATTCATTTGGTCTTTTCATGGGATTTCTTGATAATAACAAACATCACCAGACTCATCCTTAAATAGCAGAAAAAGAAACACACTGTTGCCTCTTTTTGACCAAAAAGTTTCTGACCAAAGGAACTAAACTAAGAACTAAAATACTCTGTTGTGCGTTTCTGTTTGTGTTTCATCATGCAAATATGATCAATGATGAATTAGAAAATGACAGCAGAGTATGAAAATCTGTATCAACACATAAGCAAACAACAACACACAGTCGTCCTGCTGTTGTTTGTATTTTCTGTTGCATGAGTTTGTTAATAAAATAAAAGGAGGAAATAAAGGACTGAAAACTCAGAACTCCCTACTTTCCATAAATATTTGTTTTTTCTATAGTAAAAATGTCTAAAAATTAAAAGTAATCAAATCAAAAGTAATTTTACCTATAAAAGTGTGTTCTGATGATGTAAATATTTCCATGTATTTAATTTTTTAAGTAGAGAATAGTGTATAACAAGTTTTAGCCAAGATCATGATACTATAAAATATGTGTATTGTAACAATGGCTTAAATATGCAACATTAGAGACTCAGTCAACATCATATGAAGAAGATAAACACACATGTGGAGTAGAAATAATAGAAATAAACTCTCTCTGTCTCTCTGTCTGCAGTCGGGCTCTCTCGCTCCCTCCACCCCCCTGACGGGGCGAGTCTACCTGAAGGAGAAGGACCTGCTCGTCACGCCCGTCTCCTCGGCGACGCAGAGTGTCAGCCGGCTGCAGAGCATGGTGGCGGGTTTAAGGACCGCCCCCAGCGACCAGCTGATGCAGATTTTCAAGTCAGTTCCGTCTCTCTCTGCCTCTCTCTTTATACTCTGTGTTTAAAATCACTTCTTCCTGCTAACGGTGTTTCCTGCGCTGCTGTTAAAGATCTTGCTCCAGAGACCCAACTGAGTCCATACTGGCCAGAGTAAAGACACTGGGACAAACCTTCAAAGAACATTACACCAACGACTCGGAGGAATCATCTGGCTCTCATATCGGTAACGATGGACTAATCTCTGCTGCTCTAATAATCGTTCCTTATTTCTTAAGTTGGGATACTCAGTCCTCAGCTTCATATAAACAGAGATCCTTGATATTTCGATACAGAAGAATCATTTTTTCTTTTGTCTTGTTTCAGATTTTGCAGAGAACCGACTGAAGCTGGCTGAGATCCTTTACTACAAGATCCTGGAGAACGTCATGGTTCAGGAGACCAGACGGCTGCACGGCAAAGACATGAGTGTAAGACGCTGCAACGCTGTGGTCACATGTTTCCACTGAGCAGCCGAATCTTAAAGTATCGTCAGTGTGAAATCTTAAAAAAATGGATTTCACATTGATGACACCATCCTGAAATGGTAGAAAATCAATCACAAGCAAAAACTACAAATAAAACAGCTTTTATTCTTTAGTGGCTGACGGTTGCAGGAAGGACTAACTGGGAACAGAAAATGTCAAACCAGCTGCTTGATGTTCTGGGACGAGCTGAAAACAAATATTTGTAATTTAAATCTGATAAAACAGTCTGAACTCAAAGGTGCAGCTTTTTATAAGCTTTCTAGCACATTTGATTTTATTATTTCAATCAGATTTAACCAAAAGTCTGTTTATTGGACCTTTTTAAGTTGAGAACAGAACTGAAATGATTCATCAGTTATTGGATTGAAAGAAAACTGATCAATCATTTCAGTAATTTTTCATGCAAAATGCCAGAAATGTTGGTTCCAGCTTCTTAAATGTGAGAATTTGCTGCTTTTCTTCATCAGATATGATAATAAATGAAATATATTTAAGTTTTGACTGTTAATCAGACACAACACGATATTGAAGACTTTACCTTAGAGTCACGAAAACTACAGAAAGTAGAAAATTGCCCCAAAACTCTAAAAAATATATTCAACAAGGCAAAAATTTCTTACCAGTGAAAATAAAAACATTTTGTAGTTTAACACTTTTTCTTTCTGTTTCTTTCCGTCCTTCATGTCATCATGTCGTCTCCAGATGTCTCAGTGATCATTTTGTTGACATGTTGTTGTTTTTTTCTTTTAACTAAATGAAAATCTGTTGTGTTTGTAGGTTTTGTTAGAGCAGGATATCTTCCACTGTTCTCTGATGGCGTGTTGTCTGGAGGTGGTGTTGTTCTCCTACAGCTCCCAGAGAACCTTCCCCTGGATCATCAACGTCTTCAAACTGCCCTCGTTCTACTTCTTTAAGGTAAAACACACACACACACACACACACACACACACACACACACACACACACATTTACATCCTTAAACATCACCAGCCAGTCTGTTTAATAAAGAGACATTTCACTGATCAGATTTCAGTTGACATGTTTGATGCTTTTGTGCTGCAAGAAGACAATTAACAGTTATTAGTTGCTCCAGAGATGTCTGATAAAACTTATATATCGTGTGTGTGTGTGTGTGTGTGTGCGTGCGTGTGTGTGCGTGTGTGTGCAGGTGATCGAGGTGTTCATCCGCTCAGAGGAAGGCCTGTCCAGAGACATGGTGAAGCATCTGAACTTGATTGAAGAGCAGGTTCTGGAGAGCAGAGCGTGGACCGCAGACTCGGCCCTGTGGAGCGCCCTGCAGGCTGCTGGGAACAAAGTCCCCACAGTGGAGGAGGTCAGCAGCACGTTAACACGCATATCGTGCTCCCTGCATCACTTTACCTACTTACTTTATTATACCTGCAGCTGTGAAGACGTTGAGATAAACACACATCTGTTTGTACCAATAACAACAACATGTAAACATACTTAACATCACAATC
The DNA here is from genome assembly GCF_963924715.1 of Thunnus thynnus. Classification (NCBI taxonomy): domain Eukaryota; kingdom Metazoa; phylum Chordata; class Actinopteri; order Scombriformes; family Scombridae; genus Thunnus; species Thunnus thynnus. The sequence goes on from NC_089520.1 coordinate 4,801,794, forward strand.
TCTCTCAACTGCAAACGTCTGTTAGCTGGGAGTCTTTCAGTCTATTTATTGAACCTTTAAGTACAACAAGACAATAAGTTTTTTGTTAAAACAAGAGATTTCTGCTTCTGTTTCCGTTATAAATGAGTTTGGTTGATTCTACTACATCGATCTACTTTTCTCAGTCTTGTTTCAAGATAACTGTCAATACAAGGAAAAATACACTGAGAGCAAATGAATTCTCAAACCTCGTTGTCAGATCTTTTTCTTATCAAAAAGGTGAATCTGAGACATAAATTATGGTATTTACTGTATATTTATTTATTTCTGTCCATCTTTCTTTCTCAAGGTGATTTCTTTTTTTTATTTGCTTCAAACCTTAAAGAACAAGAAGAGAACAAACATTAAAAAGTTCTCGCTTTGACTGCAGCAACAATTATTTTCATTATCAATTAATCTGTTGATTATTTTTCAATTAATCGATTAGTTGTTTGGTCCCAAAAATGTCAGAAAATGGTGAAAATCACTGTTTCCCAAAGCTGAAGATGAGTTTTGTCCCAACCAACAGTCCACAACTCAAAGATATTCAGTTTACTGTCACAATAGAAGAAGAAGAAGAAGAAACCAATAAATAATTAACATTAACAATCAGAGAATTTGGAATATTTCCTCTTTGAAAAATGACTCAAAATGATTGATTATAAGAATAGTTGGCAACAAATTGATTAATCGTTGCAGCTCTTTTCATCATAATTATCATCATTTTGTTTGTCTGATCTGAAAATAGTGAAAAATGCCCATTTTAGTCACAAACTGACGTCTTTAAATGTCTGATGAGTCCAAAATCCAAAACTACTCAGTTTACTATCATATGTTCTTCTTCTTCTTCCTGCTGCGTCCTCTTTGTCTCTACTTCACTTTCTCTCTGTCGTACTTCCTGTCATCCTCCTCATCAACTCTTTTCTCTTCATCTTTTCATCCTCAGGTGAATTTTTCCTCCAGTTTAGACACTGGTTCTGGTTCTGGTTCTACTATGGGAGGTCAGTCCCACCTGCCTCTGGTCGCCCTCTCGCCCATCATCCACCCTCGCATCAGGGAGTTCAGATCAGGTCTGGGCAGCGCACGCAAAGGTGAGTGTTCGCTCCGGTTTAAGTGCATGAACGTTACACATGTGTGTTTTTTAATTTATGTGTAAAATCATCTTCATCATCTTCATCATCTTCCCCTCCAGACGTTCCTCCTTCTCCGCTGTCGGTCCACGACAGGTACAGCTCCCCGGCAGCCGGCAGCGCCAAACGCCGTCTCTTCGGCGACGACCCTCCGACCATGACATCGGGAGTGATCGCAGGTTTGAGCCCGATATCGTCTCCGGCTAAAAGGCTGACGTTCGGCTCCAGCAGCACCCTGAAGATCGGAGCTCCGGGTACCCAGACCACCGTCCTGAGTATCCCGCTGCAAGGTAGAGACACACATGTTCACTAATGTTTACACAACTAATCACATAGAAATGAACAAATACAACGATGGCGCTGTACGAGAGATTATTCCTCATCGTTTATTCAGTTATTACACGTTTCTAGATCAGATGTTGCACAATAAAAGACATTAAAAAGAGACACAATATAGAAATAACAAATAAAGAGATAAAGATAAATAAATAAAGACTTCCTGTGTTGGTGCTTTGCTTTGAGCGAATGTGTGTGAATATCTGCAGGAATGAGTAACGACCGCACAATCACACTGATCCCGGTCCCGCCGTGTGAATCCTCGGGTCCCGTCACCGCTCAGTTCCTGCTGACCGCCTCCCCCAGCCGCGCCGCGCCCGCTCCTGCACCTGTGACCTCTGACCCCCAGACAGGAAGCGGCAGGCCGCGACGCACCGGATCACTGGCTCTGTTCTTCAGGAAGGTAGATTTACTATCATTAATGATTTTAAATGTGGTTTCAGAGCTCTCTGCTGGTGTGGACGATCGTTTGTTAGATGATGTTTTGTTGAAATTCAGGCAGTTATGATTTGCTGTTGATTATACTGCTGATCATCATGATGCATGAAAGATTTGTCCAGAAAACTTTATTAAATATCTTATCAGCCATCAAATAAACATCATGTAAGCTCATTAATTGGTTGTTTTATTCATAGAGGTGTAATAAAGCTGGAAAAATTAAAGAAAATCTGAAAATATTTTTGACAGAAGTCAGTTTGTTTTTCCAATATGAAAAACATTAACAGGCAGTAATTATGATTTTATTAGATGAGTATTTCCAGCACTGTTGTACAGACCAAAGAGCAAACTACAAACGTTTGGCCTCATGCAGGAATCCGTGATCTGTGATTTCCGTGATGTTTGCTTTACGTCGTTCCAAGTTAGATTCAAACTCTCTGAACTTCACAAACCTTTTATTAAATCTCACATTTCAGCCTGATGAACGTCGCCTGTTCATGAAGAGTCACAGAGATTTGATCATTAGCATAATTAACGCCACTAAAAATGTAGAAATAAAGAGAGAATGCTTTAGTCTGGTTGAATCAAACGCTGTTTTGTTTTCCTCCTCGGTCCGTTTGGGCAGATCTGAACACAGTCATTGTTCTCAGGTGTGGACCAAAACAACCGTAGCAGGACCCTGACGATGTGATTTTGGTCCCAAACAGACTGGTAAATGGTTTGTGTTGGGAATGTGATCCGACCTAACTACAAGGCGTATTCTGCGAGTTTGTGCTTTGCATTCTGGGCAACTAGCTGGAGAGCTGGACCAGCTTCCTCAGACACATCTGACCAATAAGCAGACTGAACGTTCTCATGAGGCTCGTAGAGATTTTTCTCTGTGTGAAAAGAAACAAGCAAAGTTTATTAACTCATCCACTGATTCAGACCAGAATGAACCAACTATAGGTTTGAAAAAACATCACAGCAAAGCAGTCACATGACTGATATGAGAGGTGGTCATGTGACAGTTACAGACATAGAGGAGAGAATATTATATTATATGAATTATTTTGTCTTTAAATTGTCAGAAAACGGTGAAAATGCCTGAAACAATGATTCATTTATCAAAATAGTTTCTGATTTATTTCCTGTTGATCGACTGATTGTTGCAGCTCCAACACGTCTGTTTATAGATGACGGTAGACGGAGACCAGTGAGCAGACTGACGGTTGTTGTCCTCTCCGTCTGTGTTTGCAGGTGTATCACCTGGCCAGCGTGCGTCTGCGGGATCTGTGCGTGAAGCTGGACGTCTCCTCGGAGCTTCGAGGGAAGATCTGGACGTGTTTCGAACATTCTCTGGTTCACTCGACCGATCTGATGCGAGACAGACACCTCGACCAGCTGCTGCTGTGTAGCGTTTACATCATATGCAAAGTAAGAAAAGTCATTTTGTGTTTCAAGTGCTTCACGTTTAATTAAGACAGTTGACTGAAAGAGGAGGAAATGTCGCCTCACAGGAGGGAATCACCTGTCACTTTATGTACAACATCCTTTGTACTAAGTATCTTTCTTATTTAATCTTATTTTATTCACAAAATCTTTAGCAGTAGTAGTTTAAATTTTATTGTATTAATAAAATAAAGAAAATCCTGAACACTCTTACACATTTTTAATTACTAACAGAATAAGATGCTGTTTCCACCTATATTACAACATACACTGTTAATATCCAGTAAAAACAGCACATTACAGGAGAAAACTGACGGTAAACATGTATTTATACTTGAAACACATCATTTAATACCTGTATACGTGGTGTCTACAGTGAGATCCAGGTGTGAAGGATTTTTTTGACTCTCTAAACATAAATAGTACTTTTCTTTACCAGGCAGCAAGTTTTTAAATCTGTCAGCAGGAGAAACAAATGTTTCAACGACAGTGAAACTCACCGTTAATGTGATTCCTTCCCTCCTTCTTGTAGATCACCAAAGAGACTCACACCTTCCAGGACATCATGAAGTGTTATCGCAGCCAACCACAAGCCAGCAGCCATGTGAGAAACACACACACACACACACACACACACACACAGGGACACAGCACTATATGCTATGATATGATATTATACAACATACTATAGAAAACACTCCAATACATCACACAACTACCAGACTAACAGTTATAATAATATAATAATCATTTGTTTTACAAAGTTCTGAGACGATACGATAAAACGATTAATTATTAAAGTAAAACTGAGATAAATGACAATAATTTCAACTTGGTTTAGAAATATAAATGTTATTGAACAACGTACAACAACATTTATGATGTGTGATTGTTTTACTATAGTAAGAAGTTAGAACTTTGACTAGAATGAGAAAATACAACTTACAACCCAAAATTTTTGTGTGTGTGTGTGTGTGTGTGTGTGTGTGTAGGTCTACCGCAGCGTCCTACTGCGTCACACTCCCAGAGAGCAGGTGGCTGATGAGAACATGGAGGTGGATCCTGCATCAGGTGGCGAATGTAAGATCACACGTACACGCTGTATATCAGCCGATATTAGATTATTACAGACGTGTTTGTCGATAAGTAACAAGAAGTTGCAGAAACAGAAATACCAGATTAGGTTTGACTTAATTTATTAAAACTGAAATATGTGCAGATGCGTTTGAGTACCTGATGAACATCATGTTGAATCGAGCTTGCAGCAGTAAATTAGTTAAATCCATGTGACCACTGAACACTTTAATGATTATTTCAATTATCAATTCATCTCTGGAAAGTTTGTTTTGATCAATTAACTGTCTAGTGTATAAAATATCAGAAAAACCCGACCAGGTTCAGTTTACGATGTTATGAGATGGAGAATAATTTCACTTTGCAGCAGCTGGAACCTACAAATGTTTGTTTTTATTTGATGAATGATTTGAAACAATCGATCCGTTTGTCCCTTCAGCTGCGGAGAAAACCAATCAGGTCTCAGCAGAAGCGAACTCCGACCAATCAGGGGAGGAGGAACGCGGTGACCTCATCCAGTTCTACAACAGCGTCTTCGTCCTGAAGATGAAAAGCTTCGCACTGCGATACGCCACCCACGATAACCGGGTACGACACTCACACACAGCAGCAGACGTCATGCGGTGAAACGAGACCCCACAGCGCAAAAATGAAGTTCAGTACAATGAAATTAGTACCTCACAGTTAACGAATGGTTATATAACATGACTCTGTGTGTGTGTGTGTGTGTGTGTGTGTGTGTGTGTGTGTGTGTGTGTGTGTGTGTTTCGTCCCCCAGGCGGACGCTCCTCCTCTCTCTCCGTTCCCGTCGGTTCGGGCTCAGCCTCTCTCTCCTCGTCGAGTCTCTCAGAGACACTCGCTGTACGTCTCCCCGCACAAGAACTCCGCAGGCTGCCTCACGCCGAACTCCTACACGTACAGGATCAACAGCAGCCCGTCGAAGGCAAGAACACACACACACACACACACACACACACACACACACACACACACACACACACACACCTTCACATGTAGAGGAGAGGGTTTCATTACAAGGTGCTTCGTTTTTTAATTGGAAAGATTTTGTTCCTGACATTTAATCAGCTGACATTTCAGACATTTCAGACTCACAGCTGACTCCTCCTGACATTAAAACTAGAGCAGAATCGATTCATTTAGATTCAGTTCTTGATTCAGATAAATACCGATATAACATAAAGCACTGCTCAATTTATCCTTGAAACATCTTGAATATTTTCTTCTACGTTCAACAAGTGAGAAACACTTTTGATTCCTTTAACATTCGAGGCTTTAAACACATTTCATGGCTATAAAAGAAGGATTTTTTTTCTTGGGCAAATGCAGAAAGACTCAAACATGACAGGAGAGCAGGAAAGGTAATAGAGCTGCAAGGGCGCCATCATTATGCATATTTTAAAAAATAAATGCTTTCTCATACAGCTACAAATGCAAAGTGCAAAGATCGATCTCAGGATGTTAAGATTAAGCGTATTTTTAAATACAGCTCTAATTAATACAAAGAGTCGACAAGTTCTGCAAAAGTCTGAAGTTCTGTCGTCTAAAGGCAATAAATTCAGTAGCATTTTATACAGTAAGTCGAGCTGCTGCTGTGATAAATTAAAGATTCCTTACATGTATTTACCTCAGCAGAGAACCAGGCTTTCATTTCTAATTTCCCGTGTTTCCCCCGGTTACTGCAGACTCAACACTTCCTCTGTGATTACCTGTTGTCTTGATTAATTCAGTATCATTTACATTTTGTGCAGCACGAAGCAGAAAGTCCCAGAAGCTTCATGAATGCTTTTTTTTCTCTGGATGTTTTACAAATTAAAAAACATTCAAACCAGAATCACTCAGCTCCTCAAAGAGAGTTTAAGGTTTATAAGTTCTCTCTGAATAGAAAAGAAACAAATGTGACAACAAGACAACGTCTAAATAACAAATAAACATAAATATAAAGCAAAAAAAGAACAAAACAGTAAATCATAAAACACTCAGTTCACTCAGCTTCATCTGCAGCCTCCCAGTTATTTTACTGGTAACACCAAATATTCAAACCAGTTCACTCTTCAGCCTGCAGTTCAGGTTCAGATGTTAAAACTCTCAATCAGGGTTTTTTGTAAACAATTTCTGATTTACCAACTTACATTAAGTCTCCTCAGAAGACGCCATATTGAGTTTAAAAGTTTTGGCATTTGCGAAGCTGGAAACAGATATTTTTTGGCTTTTTTTGCTTTAAAAATGTCTAAAACAAATAATTAACCCTTTCATGCATGAGTTATTAAATCACAGAGTAAAAAAACATTTTATTGTTTTTACTCTTAAACAAGTGAAAAATCATGTCAGTAACGTTTTTTTTAATATATTGAGGTTTTGAAACGTGTCCACTGTAGTGAACACCATGCATCAACGGAGTAAAGAGTGATTTATGGACATCAATATAGGCAAAATATATATATTTATATATATGTTTATATATATATTATTTTATTACTAAGAGCAAATGGTATGAAAACACATAGGAACACTAGATAACAACAACAATAGAGGAGATTTGAGGCCCAATAGACAGAATGTACCTTTGTTGCAGGACGTCCACTGGAGCGGACAGATGAAAATAATGTACAAGAAAAATATGATTAAAAACTTGATAAAAGCATTTCTAACATCTTATTTAGTTGAAAAATATACTTTTTACCTGTTTTTTCTCTGAGAATAAAAGTATTTAACAGATATTCCTGAGCTACTTGGTGCATTTCCTCCACCCTCCGCCATTTTGAATTTATGATTCAATATTACAAGATCACATAGAGTCAAAAATGATATTCAGATGGAAATGTAGAAACACTTTGGGGGTTCAACACCTGGTAGTTGGGACATGGTGCTACAACTTAAATGGTTCAAACACCGTGCATGAAAGAGTTAAAATAGTTGCTGGTTAATTTCTATTGACTAATCGTTGCAGCTCTATTTATTCTGTTGTTAGACGCCACCTTTGCTGTGTCAAATGTCTCGTTGAAGTGAATGAGGGGCTGTTTGTAGTTTACAGCACCTTTACTGTATTATTATACGTTCACATACACAATAACATCATCAGCATACGTGATACTAAAAGTTTTCTCTCTCGCTGCTTCTTCTTCCTCTTCTGTCTTGTCTCCGTCGTTATTAGGAGTTATCAGACATCAACCGGATGATCCGGCAGGGCAGCGTGAGCAGGAAGAGGGCCTTCACCATGGAGGGAGACATGATGATGTCATCAGCGTGCGACTCCCCCAGCAAGAGGGCGTGTCCAGAAAACGGCAGCAGTCCGGACGTGTTGCTGAAACGCCTGCAGGACGTCGTGTCAGAACGGCAAAGTCACTGACGGACAAAAAAAAACCAACATGAACATGAAAGTAATGAAAACGTTTTTCATTACAGAACTGACAGAAAGCATCTGAAGAAGCTGAGAAGACGAACGTGACCCTTTCGTACCTCAGCGAGAAAACGACCAGTTACTTGTGGAGAAATGTTTGTGTTTTTCAGGAAACTTTTCTCATCACTGATGCCAGTTTATCTTTATATATTATGACCTGATAGTCATAGAGTCTGTGTAGCATATGATGGCAGGATTTATGCCATTTTGTTTTATCCAAAGCAGCGTCTAATTCCTCCTCCAGTGTTTCCAGAAACCACAAAATTCAGGTTTTGATACCAGTTATAATATCTAAAATAAGATATTTGAGCTACTGAGATGCTTTATGTCTGTTAACTGATTCTCTGTTTTGAACTTCTTCAGCCGTTTGACTTAATTGGTTGAAATTCTTTGCTGTTAAAATTCATCTTTCAGCGCTGCAGTGATGTCACAGCGTACTCCAGTGTACACTGTGACATCACTGCCGGTTAAACTCTTTCGAATCCGCTCCGTTACGTCCTCTGCAGGTGGTGCCGAAATGGTTTTTCATCTGCCGATTGCATTAAAAAGTCCAAAATACACATTTTCATACAAAAATCTGATATGAAACGCAGATATTAAACGGCGGCGCAGATGAATCATCACACAAAGAAGAAGTAAACACTCGAGTCTATCGGCCAATTCGTTATAAGCTTTTTATTATTTCAGTCAACCCTAATGAAGCATTTTCAAGTAAGATATTGTTCAGTTGCCATGACAACCGTGGCGTTTTCCTTTAATCCTCTTAAAGCTTTCACCGTCTAAAGTAAATTACAGTCTGAGGAAGAACTGATATCGGAGTTATTTTTACCCGACGTGACAGTTTAGTGAGATTTGTGTGTAAATAGTTTCCTTCATGACAAATCAGGCTGCGTTGTACATTCTTCAGTATTAAACAAATCTGCTGAGTTTTCTACTTCCTGTAGAGATTTTATCGCGGAGGGGAAATTGTTTAATTTTAATCTTTTACTAATTAGTTTTACCGTTTCTCTTAATGTTTCCCTTTTATGGTTATAAACCATTTAATGTATAATTCTGTAACGCGAACAACAAGAGTGCTCGTTTGAAGCAGCATTTTTGTACGTGTGTGTGTGTGTGTGTGTGTGTGTGTGTGTGTGTGTGTGTGTGTGTGTGTGTGTGTGTGTGTAGTATCTACACTTTATTGATTCTGTGTCTTCATTCACTCAACAGTACTGATGTTAGAAATCTAACTTTACAGGTTTTAACATTTAATATCTACTGTTTTTGTTTTGCTAAAAGCAAAGTTGGGAAAAAAAGGAGACATTCGGAAACTAACTGCTTATTGTAAAAAAAAAAAAAAATACAACTTAAAAGTGCAGATTTTGCTAAAAGTATAATAATGGATGGAGATGTGTAAGCAGGACACAGGTTTGTATCACTGTGATGCGTTTACTGAACACTCTTTAACCTCAAGGACATTTGTATTTTCTACAAACAGTCAAAGGTTTTGTACAATAAAACAGCTTTTCAACTTTATTCATTTGACTCGTTAATGTTTCAGTTTATTTTATGCGGTTTGTGACGGCTGGTTACTCATGGACCTGGTTTTAACTGCACAGATGAATCTTGTTCTGGGTCCACTTTAGTCTGTTTGTGTCCTAAATGAGAATATAAATAGAAACAAATCACTTCCTGTACACTGCATCAAATATAATGTACAAACCAGGTGAATTACTATAAGAAACACATTTCCACTATTAACATAATGATCTTTAACAGGTAAACAGCATTTCACTATTGAAAAATAAAAACACTGAACCAAAGAAAATGTACTATTATTAAAACAGCTCACATGTAATCCACAGTATGTCAAATCTGCATCTATTTTATATACAATTAACTCACAAAAATCCTTTAAATAATAAAAACAACACTGGATTTAGCTCATTCATTAGCTGCACACACACTTTACACTGAAACTAAATCTGTTAAACTTCCAAAGAACACTTAAAAAATCTAAAAAGTGTGAAAATAACTACCACTCTATTGGATTGGCTGTTGCTCAATTAACCAGTTAAACCAATTAACAGGTGGACTCTCGCCTCCACCTATTACTATTCAGTACATTCTTCCTCACGCAGGCACAATTTTCTTAAAATGTACTCATTTAATATTATGTTTGAAAGTCTAAATGCTGTTTCAGAGCCAGGATTCAAATTTAAGTGGAGAAATCTAAAAAAAATCATTTTTATATTTGAGGTTCAAACTTCAGTCTTGACTTTGGAGACATGTGATATGATTGAAAGCTCCAGAGCGGCTACTCAATGGACCTTTATGATGAGATTATTGTCTCAGCAGCTGTTTCCCAGATCAAAAATAAACTTCGAAGCAAACCATCAGCTTTTAAGCCAAAGTGGATGAAAAATTCTTAAAAAAAATGTGAAAAATTTCTGGAGATTTTACATATAAACTAATTATTTATGAGTTGTTTTCTTGTTGTGTTAAAACACAAAAATTCAGGAACCAGTTAGATTAATCTTTTCATACAGTATTTTTCTATTATATTTATGCATGAAAGAGCTTTCTGGGGGATATTAATGTACCTTTTGTTTATGTGTTTTCAACCGGAAGAGCTCAGAACTGACTTTACATTCAGTGCTTATTAAGGTGAGTTCAAGTGACCGACATCATGCAGGATTTTTCGTTTCTTTCACAGGAAAGTGGACCTAAAATGTCTAAAATGAAAAGTATTTCACTCACTTATTTACTTAATAGTTTGTTTAATTCTCGGCTCTCTGACACGTTTAAATACTTTACACCATACAAAGCCTACATGTTGATATTTCTTTAAATCATGAGCATTTTTTGTGGTTTAATCCTGCATTCACAGATTTATCTGTTTTTGCCTCTTGTGCGCATTGCAGCAAGCTGTAAACACACACACACTGACACATTATCACCTCATAAAAATGTTGTTATGCTGAACATGTTAGCAAATTTCAATTTACACATCCAGCAGATGCAGAGCAGCATTAGCATTTTAAAGTCGTGTTTCTGGCCACCTGGCGAGAGATTTGTCAGCTGTTTGGTTCATCAGAGAGTTTTTTTTTTCTGTGATGTTGGAAACTGAACTGATGAGAGTGAATCAGAGCAGTGAAGATGATGGCTGTAAAAAAAAAAAACGATGAGCTGGAAGACGCTAAAACGCTTCCTGGAGCTGCAGAGTCCGGTGATAAGTCTGTCTTTGTCCATTGTTTATATAAAAATACTGATTATAGCACTAAAGATGAGTGAAATCTCGTCACTCATAAACACAGACTGACCTGTGTGCGCTCAGGGGGAAAGGTGTTCAGGAAAGAGAGAGAGGTCCCATTAATAATGCATCCTCTTGAGCCTTTATCGCTCGGTTACCATGGCAATCCCGTCAGTTTCCATTCATATCCTCTAATTTTTTTTTTTCTTACCTAAAAACTAGTTCTCAGGTTTTATTTATTTATGGTTCTGGTCAGTTTGCTGCTTGCACTGGACATCACACAGATCCTCCATAAACTTAGTTGTTTTTTATATATATATTTGTATATATGATCATGTCTACATCTCTTCTTCAGGTAGGCCTACCTCATCTTGTCTTTCTACTTTATTGCCATCGTATTTCTTCATTTAGCTGTTCTGACACCTGCACCAAAACAAATGACTGCATGTATTCTGATTTTATTGAGAAAACGACTTCTTTATATTCTGCACCTTCTGTTTTTTTGCTGTTTAAATTGCAAATTTTCAGACTCTTGCGATAGAACCGTCACTTTACATTTCACTGTATATCCTGTGACGTGCATGAGATGAATAAAAATGTGCAGAAGTGTAGAAGTAAAAAAAAAAAAAAGAGAGAGAGAAAGATCCAGAGAATATTGCAGCAGGCTCTTAGAAATTGAACACTTTGGGAAATAAAAGAAACCCACAATGCTTCATATCCTCATGAATACAATATCCTTTCCTGTAAGACTGAATACAATGGCCGGATCTAAAATTAGCAGCGAAGTATTGAGGCCACCTCTGGAAGGAAAAAAGCCTCTCAGTGGTTTCTTTTCTCCGTGCAGCGACTCTGACACGCAACACTTCCTCTGACCTTACGTTTCCTACAAGGTGAGCGGTGATAATCTGCCCGAGGCTGGAAAAGAAACTGATCCAAGCCGCCGTGACATGAGATTATTCTACATTTCACAGGCTGCTGCTTTTTTTACATGGATGACTTCTCACCGACAGCGGGTGCTTCCTTCACCGGGAGACGGAGCAGCGAGTTCAATATCTGTTAGTCTGTTAAGGAGGAAATCTGCTTGTAGATACACTGTCAGTCTGTGATGTTTGAGCTGTTTTGTTTAGTTTCTTTTACGAGTCTCTGTACACATTTTTTTTTTCCTGTAAACTGTAAATTTTTTGTGAAAGGCCCCTTTCAAACGCACTTGTCCAAACCTCATGTCTCCTGTGTTCTTTCTTTTCTCTTTACTCAGTTCAAAGCACAAAAAATTGTAGAAAGTGCACTGATGTTTCGGCTTTTATGTTGATGTGCAATCGTCCTTCAGTTTTCATGGTTTGGTTCTTTTAACTTTACACCAAACATGAGTATCAATCAGTTTATTACCAACAGGTGCACCGAGTGGCTCCCTGTAGTCAGTCCTCAGTCTGCCTGACTGAAAACCACATAGGGACACTTCCCAACATTAAAGATCCCCTTCAGACATGAATCAAGACAGATAAAAATACTCTGCTTTGACCAATAATGTGTGTCTGATGTGGTTTTTCCACAAAAAAAAGTATAATTACCACTTTAAAACCCTTAAAATTACATCTCCTCTTCTCTTCTCCCTCATTAAAAATCCTGAATCCATGAATATGCAAATATATTTATATTTTTTCAGTGAGCTCAGAGAAACTTTCCTCCTTCAGCAGATGAATATGAAAACAAACTCTGCACATATGTCATTCTGCACAGAGAAGAGAACAACATCCAAATAAAGGAATTAAGGAATTAATACATTTACAAAACTATACCAAGATATACATTCAAACAGATATTAATGGTGCAACGCCAAAACAACTTCCAACCATAACAGACCACAAAAAAAACCCAAATAACTACATAATAAATAAACATATCTGTGGTTTACTACAATGAGAGTATCTGGGAAACTGTCTGGAGTCATTGTAGAAAACTTTGACCTGCTGGTGGCGCTACAAGAAAAGTCAGTGGATTCGTCTTCTGGGTGTCAAATCTCACGATGATTCATCAAAGCAACGTCACTAAAGTGGCTGAAAAACACAAACATAAAAACTGATATAATGTTTTTAAATAACGTCCAGATACAAAGACTATTCTGTTGTGATAACACACATATATACATACAGTATGTTTATGTATTGTAAAAGTTGTAAAAGGTTTGTTAACATATTAGTTTATTTATATACTGTTATGTTGCAAGTCAAAAGTCAGGACTTAAACCATGGATGTATAAAGATAACTGGATACAGGAAGAGCACCAGGCTTTGAAGCCAATTTGACATAGCGGCCAAACCGTATAATTACAACGTCACGTGATGCACACTGGCCCAAAAAGACTTTTTCCCATAGACTTACACTGTGAAAGAGACGTGTTTTGAGTGTCACAACCCCCGCGAAATGACTTGTCTCACTATCAGAATCTGATCCACTTGGTCTGATCACGTTTCAAAAGCCTTGAAGAGCCGCATGATTGAATTGTTTTATCCACATTCAAGTTAGCCGGAGGGCTAAACCGGAAGTAGCCGACTCGGCCGGAGAAAGTCACTACTGCGCTTGATCTGTGGGCCGCACAGATGCGGAAGTTGTTGAACTTTTTTGGCTTCATGCGCTACTGAGCAACTTTCATAGGAATGAATGAGGCCCTCTGACGCTTTATCGAGTTCTCTTCATACATCCATGACTTTAACCTGCTCTGAACGATTCGATTGTGACGTCAGCTCATCACACGCGCTCATAAACGGCCGTCCGTTCTGTAGCCTTGGTTGCTAAGCTTGTTGCTAAGGTTCATGTGTTGTTTGTGTTGTCTGCTCTCATATATCGGCTCCAACATGTACGGATGTATTTGAGAAGTTGACATTTTGAGTAAAAAACGAGAAAAAGTAGTGAAATCCTGCTACTATAGTTTGTTTCATGGTTTGTCGACACAGCTTCCTGAAGCTGACCAATCAGAACAGAGTATGCTAATCAGGAGGCGGGCCTTAAAGAAACAGGAGCTAAAACATGTTTTAAACTGTAAATCATGCAAAAATATTCCACTAGAGCTTCAGATTAAAAACACAGAGCTGGAAATGTTCACGATACGTCCTCTCTAATTAACTTAGACTGTCGGCTGTGACCATCACACTGATTGTTAAGCACCGTTGAAAAACTACTCTTGTTGTATTTATTACAGGCAAACCGCTGTTTATGTTGCTGTAAACACAGAGCTCATCACCCGCTGTGCAGCAGAGGATGTTTCCCCTCAGAAAAACCCACCAGAGTGTTCAGAGCAGCAGATGTACAAGCTGTGATCAAGCAGATGAAACAGTCGCAGAAATCAGCAACAGAAACAGAACTGACATTTACTTGTGTAAAAAAAAAAAAAAAAAAAGATTGTAAATGATAGATTTGATGTTTTTATTATTACTGATTTGAAAAACAGTCAAGTCTGCACTAGATATGGGTTGCTATGGTAACAGGTATGGTTTCTCTGTGGAGATTATAATCTTTGAACAACGCCACGGAGTAAATCATCCTCCGAAACAGAGACAATCTTTGCAGCGAGGAGATTAAGACATTAAATCCATTTTCTATGTGGAATTTAGAGCAAATGTTGATGTTGTTGTTTATTCTAATGAGACATTTTGTCTCTCTGTGTCTGTTCACAGGATTTTCCTTTTACATTTTTGGACAGATGTTGTTTCTATTTACATCTAATAATAACAATAAAAAGCAACAGAAAAAACAAACACAACCACATACAGACAAATAAACCCAAACTGAATAAGCGAATGAGGTAAAAAATACATTTTCAGAAGCAAAATATATATAAATAAATAAAATTAAATATTTAAAAGAGGTTATTCAAAAAGCCTTTTGAAAGAAATGTGTTTTCAGGAGCGACTTAAAAGAAGATGCTGATTCTGCAAGTCTGAGTTCAGGTTTTAGTCTTGTTCCTGTCTGAGGACGTCAGACTGTGTTCAGGTTGGTAAAAAAAACAGTAATTCAGAAATAAAGTCCAGAGTCATGAAGTGCTTTTAAAGTAGAATCTGTAATAAACTGGCAGCTGACGTAGAGACATTAAGAGGTTTTTGTTTTGTAGTCTGGCTGCTGCATTCTGTACAGTTATATTTTTATATTTTACTCTATTATATATATTATGTTTGTTTTTTGTTGATGTGTAAAAATGAATAAAAGACACAATTATCAAGATCTCTGTAAAAACTCAGATATGACATCATGTTTTAATGAAAGCTTATTTGCTTTTAGCAAAACCTAAGCTAACTACTAAGTAAACTACAATTTGCATCCAGATAAAAACATGATTAGTGAAGAATATAACTACAATCTACAATAATTTAGCCAGAGGACCTTCTTCAAAACGTAGAAATGTTAACAAAATTGAAAACCTATTTGTTATTTTCCTTGTTTAGGGCTTAAAATTGACATTTTAAATGAACTTGGTCTTTCAAATAGATATTATTTGACTCACTGTAAAATATAAATCAATACAAACAAATGTTTTTGATTACGTAAATTACAAAATCTGTAGATACCTCAGATCAAAATGACTCCTGAAGGCATCTTCCCCCCATTTTACCCCCAACTCTCAGTCCTCTCATCGATTAATTCCATTATTGGTTATTATGCACACTTTGCACTGCAGAGTTTATTTATTTATTTATAGACGTGACCTCAGCTCTGTCCACGTCTCGTCGTTTCTGTGACTGTAAAAAAAAAAAAAACGCCACCAGCTCCACAGACACCAGCAGAGGAAACCACGGGCAGGTTTTGCGCATGGTCAGTTTCACCCCGGTCCCTCTCTCTCCCCTCTCTCTCTCTCCCTCTCTCTCTCCCTCTCTCTCTCTCTCTCTCTCTCTCTCTCTCTCTGCCTCCTCCTCTCACATCATCCAGCAGCATCCATCTCTCCGGATGTCCACAGCCGTCTGATCACCGCCTGGTCGCGGCATCAGCAGCAGGTAAGACCCCCGCTGTCATCCCGATCGCTTCTCCCCGGTCGACTCTCCGCGTCCGCTCATCGGTGTCCCCGCAGATGATCGATGCTATCGGCGGTGTTTATTCGGGATTCAGCGCGGGGTGGATGCTGCCTGCTTGGATACGGAATCACTGAATCCATCCCCGGTGTTTTCCCTCCGGAGGAATCGGCACTTATGTCGCTGGGTTGCATATTTTTTCTTCCCTCCATCCGAATAAGATCATCTTTGACTCGGACTCTGCCTCCTCTTTTATCCCGCGTTATCTGCAGTCAGGTCGGGATAATGAATAACGTGTCTGTCGGTGTGGCGCTTATCTGCTCCGGCTCATCCTGATATTATCTCTCTCCTACACAAACACACACACACACACACACGCACACACACACACAGAGAAGGAGTGTAGTGGTCCAGGTTTTGGCAGTTTGGCGCATCCTAAGGTCACAGTGATGCACAGCGCTGTGCACATCAGAGTGTGAATGACACCTTGCTCATGGGCACTCAGGCTCCCAGCGGGGCCACCAGGGCTGTGGATGTGATGATAAATGGTAACTGTGTCAGTGGGCTACTTTAGCCTGGAGCAACCGGCTGTGGAAACAGTAAATTGTGGTGTTTTATGGGGAGTAGAAATGCAGAAATTAAAGGGGAAAAGGCAGATTTTAAAGGGGGAAATTGTACCTCAGGCTTGGGAAATGATATGTGAAAGACAATTTGTGTAAAGAGGATAGTATATATGGCCTTGTAATGTAGACTACAGCTAACATTGGTGATATGCTGTGTATAGGTCTGTAATTATGTGGAGGTGCTCTGTTGTTGTTTGTTGGTGCTGTGGCATCTATCTATCTATCTATCTATCTATCTATCTATCTATCTATCTATCTAGCTTAAACCACACAGACTGAGTTTATTTTCTGTAGAATAACTGGGGATATTAAAAAATAAATAAATGAATGCAGGTTTTTATACCAGGTGGAACCGATATGTCACAGTTGTCTCACTGTTATCTTCGTTTTTACGCACCTTGCCCTTTCTACACCTGTCCAGTGTGTGTGTGTATGTGTGTGTGTGTGTGTGTGTGTGTGTGTGTGTGTGTGTGGCTACTTTTGCAGACAAATTTCAGACTAAAGGCTAAATAAGAGTTAAATGGAGATTGGTTGTCCAAATGGGGACAAAGACGTGTCCCCAGTTGGGAAAAAGCTGAATTTTGGGTCAGTGGTTATAAGGTAAGGGTAAGTCTGCAGGAAATGAAGTCTATGTAATGTCACCAAAAGTGACCTAAGTAAACGTGTGTGTGTGTGTGTGTGTGTGTGTGTGCGCGCGCGCGCGTGAGGGGAGGTGAGGTGGTGTTACAGACTATTTAGGATCTGATTTTAACTCTCCGTTTTCGCTCAACAGGGAGTGACGGAGACAATAGCGCTGAGAGGAGGAAAAAAATGGAAATAAATAACTACCAAGGTGAGATGACTGTGATTCAGATGATTTGTCAGTGTGTGTGTGTGTGTGTGTGTGTGTGTGTGTGTGTGTGTGTGTGTGTGTGTGTGTGATGGATTAATAGCCTGCTGGTCTGGCCGGTTCTCTGGGGAAACAGGCTTTTCTGCTGCAGAATTGCTTGATTTTGGACAATTTAGGAGGTTATTTTGTCGGGATAGAAAATCCTATCATAAAAGGATGGAACGTCCCCTATAAGTAATAGACCATATAAGAGTATTTAACTATAAATTAAGGCTACAGGTCACTAATGTGTAGATTTAATGCCTAGAATATGAATAATGTAAGAATGATACCCTAAATATACCATGAAATTACCCACTATTGATCTGCCTATATGTCCTACAGGATTACTGTGGGCTAGATTTCAGTTTTAAATTGGTATAAACCAGCGTTCAGCAATTTGATTCAACTATGTGTTCAGTTTTTTCATCATTGTTCAACTGCAGGGCCACCGTTTCACAGGCATGGTGAAAACACAGGCTTGTATTTTTCCAACATTTAGTTTTTTTATGTCTATTAATTAATTTAAGAAGATAATTGGCAGATGAAACTGTTTCTTTTAGGACTGTATCCAACAGCAACGGTTATTTTTCTCATTAGTAAGTGAGGAACAACAGAATTAGAGCAACTTAAATTAATACAAATTTGGCAAAAAATTACTCATAAATGAAAATGTTTCCTCTTTGTTGCACGACAAGACTACAGATGTAATAGATTTAATATCTAGGGGAGACCAGGGACGGTTGTAACACCTTGAATATCTCCAATCAGAAACAAGCTACAGTGATTACACTCACTCTGCACATGCTCAGTTAGATCGTCTTCTTGCTCACAAAAAAGGAGCCACATATGAAACTCACAGAAAAAGTTACCAGTAAAAGTGTGTTTTTGAGGTAAAAATTTAACTTTTCTATCAGATTTATTTTTTTGGATACTTTCCTGAGATCAAATGTCTAGGAATCCAAACATGTATTATTAGAATCACTGTTTTGTAAGCTAAAAGTAGAAATGGCTAACATGTGTCAACCTAGCAGTCAAGATAATTCAGATGAGGTGAAAACATAGCTGGTGATACTGGGACGATTGTAACGCCTTGTTACAACCGTCCCTGAACCAAGTTTCAAATATTTTAAAAACCTCAAGGCATACATAAACTAACTAACTAGTTAGCTAGTTAGCTAGCTAGATAAATAATCTATGATAATGATAATCAGTTGCATAATAGTCCGTGGAAACATTGTTTGCTTACAGCGTGCCGAACATCAAGAGGAAGACAGACAGGGGAGTCCCACTTCCTTTGTTGGGGACGGTTTCAGATGAAATAAAACAGGGCAAATCAGTCAGGGCAGTGGCCAAATCATATGGCATTTGCCATGTGACCCTGTACTGTTTTCACAAGAAGAGGCAGAGCCTGGAGTGCCAGGGATCCAAATCACTTCCCAGATTAGGGTACTGGACCCCCAAGAAGGTTTTCTCCACAGAGCATGAAATCCGTCTGAGAAACTACCTGACAGAGGCAGCTGATTTGTATTATGGGTTGAGCCCAAAGGTGGTAGGCTACATATTAAGCTAGAGAAGGCCTAAGCTATATGTAGATTTATAAAGTATTCAACCAATTTTTAACTTTTATATTAATAACTTTTTCATTTTGAGTATTTGATTGATTAATTTTATATATTTTAGACATGCTACAACCGTCCCTGCCATGTGTTACAACTGTCCTTGGTCCTTGGTGTACCAACTGTATTTAAATCAATTTTGCAAGCTGTACATGTTTCATAAAACCACTTAAATACATTGTTTCAGTAGAAAAGAAGTTTGAAGTTTATAATATATCAAATGGACTATTCCAGTGTAAATGGATTTTGATTTACTGGAAAAATTGTAAAAAGTGTTACAACTGTCCCTGGTCTCCCCTACTGATAGTTGATTTGTGAAAAACAACAAACATGTTGATGTAAACTATGAAAGTGAGAAGTTTAGTTTTCTTGCCGGAGGGCCTCTGATTGACTGATCATATTTCCATATTTTTTAATAATAAATTTTAAATAAATCCTTTTTTTAGTGAGAATAATGCCGAGTGGAGGGGTTGTGAAGACATGAGCACATCCAACAGATTTCGATGGAGTCCTCTTTCAACGCCGTAGAGCTCCGGGAGCTGCGGGGCGGTAGAGGCGTTTCTCCGACGCCGGTCACAGCGCCCTGGACAGCGGCCGCAGCGGGGAGCGCCGCCCGGGGCTTTGAGAACGCCTCCTACCAGCAGGACGAGGAGCAAAACCAGCAGCAGCAGCAAGCAGGAGTGACGAGCTGTCCTCCTTCAACTTCAGGCAACAGCAAGGTCGGTGGCAGAAGTTAGTTTCACTCTGGTTGTCTGTTTGGTCATTTGATAGCAAAGTTGTACGTTAGCGCCATTTATGTGTGACCTCAGCGCGCATTATTTTTTTCCCCACCTGTATTCTGCGAAGACTAATCTAATCCTTAATCTGCCTCTGATTGGCTCTGACCCTGATAGTAACCTAACCAATGAAGGCAATTAACACCAGCCAATCAGAGGCAGAGTAGGGCGGCCCTCAGCAGCCCGTATGTTACTCTGTGATTTGGTCACATCACGCTATTTGCTAAAGCTAGTTTTCCTATTTTTACCTGTTATCCAGCAGCGAGTTGTGTCTTCAGAGGTATTATTGTGATCCAACAGATGTCTGCTATCTTCCCAGAATAATTAAATATCATTGCATTTCCAATTTTTTTATATGGAAAATAGCTCCAGTCAACATTGATGACAAGAGTTCCAGTCAACATTCAGTTCATTGCCTGTGGGTGTCCAAACAGAAAACAAGAGACACAACACTAAATGCCTCCTGAGTGCTTCATAATTAATTATTACCTACATTATTATTGCGTTGAGCCATAATAACACGTTTAATGGACGGGGCTAATGGTAATTTATGCTTGGCCGCAGTACATTACAGAAATGTCACATTTTTTTTATTGTGACCAACTTTTTATTGCTTTTTCTCATATTATTTGGTTTGGTGAGGCTACAGGGCATGAATATAATACAAAAAAAATTTAGACTCATGAATCAGAAACACAGACGAGATGTATCCACATATCTATTCAGGGTTTCTACATTATCAAAATAACAGAACAAACAAAAGCAGCTCGTACTGCGTCGCTGCAAAGAGATTTTTTTAATAATAATTGCTGCAAGAGATATTTTCTGCTGCTGTCAACACTTACAGAGGCTGCTTTACCTCTTCACACACTAACATAACAAACACAATCATTACAAGAGTTACCATAATCACAAACTAAGAAAACTTGGCTGCAAATTAAAAAAAAAACAAACACTCCTCTCAGTCCAAAATCCTAAACATTAGTTTACACTGAATCCAAAGTTAAACAAAGCCTGCTGGGCAGGATAAACAGGACAGAGCCGGACTGTTCCCGAGCTCTCAAACCCCATCGATTGAAGACTTTACTCCACCAGAGTGGTGAATTACAACCAAAGAGGACACATGACAGGTTACACAGTGATGTCAGTGCGTGTCAAAAGAGGTTGAAGAGTGTAGTTACACAATGAGAGATTAACTGCTCTGAAAAAAGGCAATACTTGTGACAAAAAGCAGCAACATAATATACTTTAAAAGACATTAGTCTTTAATGTTAGGTTATCAAAATGATGCCAGATATTAAATGAACCTCTGCTACGACTTTTCCTTCTCAAATTGTCATGTTTAACTTATAAATTGAAGTTGTTTTTTGTCATAAATGATCCCAAAAATACTGTTACAAAGAAATCTTTTTCAAAAGAGGTTGAATTGCATGTTTTTTTATGTATTCGTGGCAGCCAGAGTGCTGGCCTGATGTTTACTTACTTACATTATTTAAAACGTGACTCAGATGTTGACAATGAAAGACTGCAGGTTTCACGTTTTCTTCATCTTTTTGTGTTTGTTCTTATTTTGTTTTTCTCTTTAAATTCTCCATGAATATTGTTTTTATTCTGGCTCATGTGTTGCTCTCTTTTCATTCTGTTTTATCTTCCTCTTTGCCTTCTTTTACTTTTTGCTCTTTGTCTACTGCTGCTTTCTTTCTTTCTTTTCTTTCTTTCTTTTACTTTCTTCCCAGCAGCAGCATCAGGAGCTCTCCCCGCGGTCGTACGATGAGGAGGAAGGAGGAGGAGGAGGAGGAGGAGGCCAGGAGGACGGCCAGGACTTCACCGAGTTCAACCCTGCTGACGACCACTCGGCAGATTATGGCTTCATCTTCGCTCTGGTGTTCCTGGTGAGCGGGATCGTCCTGGTGGTCATCGCCTACACCATCCCCAGAGAGGCCAAAGTTGACCCGGACTCCGTGTCGGCCCGCCAGATGGAGAAGCTGGAGATGTACTACGCCCAGCTGGGCTCCCACCTGGACAAGTGCATCATCGCAGGCCTGGGCTTGCTGACTCTGGGTGGGATGTTTCTGTCTGTGCTGCTCATGGTGTCCATCTGTCGGGGAGAAATGTATCGGCGCAGGGCGGCGTTTGTACGTCCCAAGAGGACTTACGGCTCCATCAACTTGAGGATGAAGCAGCTGGCGACTGGAGAGGCAGTGGGAGGTGAGGGCGGGGACGGGGGTGAGGAGTTTTTGGTAGAACGTGCAGACACGCGGAATAACGTACAGCCAGGGTCTAGGCGGGACTCCAAATCAGAACCAGGACCGAGCAGGCATCCTCCTGCTGCTTCGTCATCTTCTTCTTCCTCAGCTGCTGCACATGGAGTCAACTAGCTGTCCTTTACTTTCACTCTGCAACTGTTTTGCCTTCCTCTGAGGTGAGCTGAATACAAATGGGGATGCAGAATGGTGCAGGTCACCATTTGTGCTGACAGGAGAAGCACATCTTGAGCACAAGGCTCTCCGCTGGAGCGACCAAGATTTAACCCAGAATTTTGGGATGAAGGTAAACCATATTTATTCTGACCAATCACAAAGGACGTGTGACTTAACAAAAGAGGGCTTGATCCGGTAGAAGATGTGAGGTGGCAGTGTGGATAAGAGCACATTTGGAGATGAATAGTTGTATATCAAAGATTAGAGTTCCAGTATTCAATCGTAGTACGTTAATCAGAGACTGAGTTTTACAATGAAAAGCACATTGTGTCCTCCAGCTCTGGAGGTGGATTGCACCGCAGAAAGCAAAGATTAACACTTAATTTATGAAGTCCAGTGTTGATACTCAACTATCAGGTGAACAAAAGGTGTTCAACTTTTAAACCTAGCCATATTTCAAACCATAATCACAAGATTAACCTTAACACAGACATTAAATATCTGACTTTTCATGCTGCTGCGAGTATCATTGGAAATCTAGTTGATATTGCAGTCATTGGATAGAAAACGGAGTGTCATTATTGGACTGTCTAGATAAAGTGTGATGGAAAGTGTGATGTTAGCTTTCACACACATAAACAGAGGCAACTTTCTTTTTTTTTTTTTGAGAGTAATATTTCACTCTGGTGTGACATTGACTTTCACCACCAGCATCAGCAATAAGCAGACGCAACAGTATAGAAGATACAGCATGAAACAACCTTAAAACCATTCACCAGCCGCCTTCAGCAACCAGCAGGAAACAAAGGACGTTCAATTTAAACCTGCATTAAGCTGTATTTTTTTTGATTTAGTACAATGACTGTGTGTAATGTAAAAGAACAACATGAAACTCTGCAGCTCTACTCAGCTTTTAGCTGCTTTTAGTATCTTGTTTTGGTTCTCTAGTTGCACACAGACTGTACGGCTCACAGCTCTAATCAACTTCTCCATATGAAACCAACTGGAGGTGTTGATTAAAGCTGGAGATGTTCTCATTATATCATGACTTTTCCCCCTAATATTATGACTTTAATCTTGAAGTTTTATTACTTTTCTTTCTTGAGATATTAAAACTTGTTCTCGCAATAATATGACAATCTTGAGAAATTATTAAGACTTTCTTTTCAAAATGTTCTGACTTTTTCTTGTAAAATTATGACTTTATTTAAGTTCTTCTCATAATCACTTTAATCTTGAAATCTCCCTTTTTTTCTCCTAACAGTGGCCCTAATAATCACCTGAAGCAGATCCGTGACTAGTTACTAGAGAAAGACGGATGAATCTGCTGGTACAAAACATTATGTGTTAATGTAAAGAAACAAGAACATATCACCCAATATATTTAAGTAGTCAAATATTGATATTCATATCAGCCTCAAAAACCCAGAATCAGTTGGTCTGTAACCATAAATACACTGTATAAAAACAAATACAGATGTTCACTGTGTGGTCGACTGAACATACTGCACTGTCACAGTGAGCAATATTCCTCTTCACGTTCACCGAGCAGTACTGACAAGTCCCTTTAAAGAGAAAGTAGTGAATTTATGACCAAGAAATTGCTGGATTTGTCAATAGGCTCTGTTTTTTTTTTGCAAAAAAGCTGCAGAAGGGGCCTTAAAAGTCATTAAATCTAGCGAGAAAGTTGCTAAGTTGTTTTTGGAGTCTTTATGTCCCCTTAAGGTGAAAAATTTGCTTAATGCAGCTTTAATATTTGACATTTAAAAACACTGGTTGTCTTCTCTGAAATGACCTGCTGTGAATACAAAAGCAGAATCAGCTTTAATTCAGTAACGAGGACAAAGGCGATATGATAATAGACACCATTTCTAAGACAGTGCAATAAGATATGTAGTCGAGAGAGGTAGGAGGGGATGATAAGAGGAGGGAGACGGAGAGGTGCAGAAGTGAAATGAGTCACTGTTGAGAGCGTGACACACATTACCCAGAAAGCATTGCATCAGCTGTCCAAGAGCCCTTCTACTCTCTTACCTGATTTGATGTTGTTACTCAGTAATAATTTTTGTCCTCTACTTGACGTTGTTTTGTAAGCCTTTGTGTTTTATCCCTCACCGACCGCCATAAGGGATGAGAACAATTTTGTCACTGCGTCTTCGTCGCAAATCAATTTTATCACAGTGGAAACTAGAAAGTAAAAAGTGACTGTGTTTCCATCACTGGAATGTCTCTACCGGGGTAAATTGATTTTCGAGCATCAGAACAGAGTAATTTATTTGGAATTACACGTGTTTGAAGGTGATCTCAGACAGCTGGAACAGACGTGTGATTCTGCAAGGGACAAAACTTGAAAAGAAAATCTGTGAAGTGAAGGCGTGAAAGTCAACTCATCAAACAGTTTCTCTCCCAACAGAGTTAATTAACGTTTTCACTGCTGGTGGCTGAAGGTCTATAAATACCATCATGAAATGTTGCTTTAACACGTCACATATCCAGTGTCTCATGCTGCATCACCCTAAAACTGTTGCGTCATGATTATTAATCAGCATTTTCTGCTTGCATCACTTTCCACAGTATAAGAGAGTGGATCTTTGTATCATGATGCAAGTAAATATCCACTATCAGCAGCTCCTGCTCCCAAACTTGAAAATACATATGAATGATGATATTTATACAACATTTAAAGCTTCTGAGTGTTTAGTGGATCATAACACATGTAGCCCATGCTACATGCTAGTTGCTGGTGTTAAAAGCTTCAGTGACTTCCTGGTTTTATTTAATTGAAAGATGAAATTAACCTTTACAGCCTGAGCAATTATTATAACCAGATATTCCCTAAAATCTATAAAAAAACTAATTCAGAACTGGGCATAAAATAGCAAACATCAAGGTGTCTTCTGAGTCTTTTTTTCTATCCGACTGCAGCTCTTAAGTCTGGAGAAGAAGCTGGTTTTGACTGGAATGAACCTTTAATGACACAGCGCCTACTTATTTGTATTATATGTAAACAGATATTATTTATGTCATGTAAGGATACAATATGCCTTAATGAGTAAACACAAACACTGTAAATTGTGTATACGTAAATATTATTATACTAATGTATTAAGGTCTGTATAGTGAGCCAATTAGCCAAGGGAAATGTAGCTACACACACACACAAATGTCCCCATAATTCACATTGTCCTCATAAGTCAGGGGCCGGTTTCACAAAGATATTTCAGACTGGTCTGTACTTTTTTTTTTAAAGCCTGACTTAATTTTTTCAACTAACAATTATTTTCATTACTGATTAATCCAATACTAACATTGTTACACTCTTAGCTGAGTTTTCCCAGTGAAATGTCCCGTAACTGTTTAATTCTTCTAGATGGGAAACATTTCCTGCTGCTGTGAACAAAGCTGAACTGATCGACATGGTTGCTCGGTTAGCTAAAGTTTCTTTAGTCTCAATTTACCAAGAACTCAAGGCTTTGTGCAACGGATGAATTACTATCTGAAGTCTATTAGTTTAGTCTAAATCTAGTCAAAATCTATCTTTGTGAAAC
This sequence comes from Thunnus thynnus, assembly GCF_963924715.1. Lineage (NCBI taxonomy): Eukaryota > Metazoa > Chordata > Actinopteri > Scombriformes > Scombridae > Thunnus > Thunnus thynnus. Next base: position 4,827,722 of record NC_089520.1, read on the forward strand.
CAGACCCAGGTTGTGGCTTGTCAGGACATCTTGAGCCTAGTTTAATAAACATACAGTACTGGCATACTAAAAAAATGTCCCCATAAGTCACTCGTCCTCACAAGTCAGTGGCTATATACAGTACTTGGACATTTAGAGTCTAACTTTATACACATACACTGACTTACTAAACTAATGTCCTCCTCGCAAGTCAGTTTGGGGCTACATACTTGTGAGGACACCTTGAGTTTAGTTTAATACACTGGCATATTAAAAAAAGTCCCCATAAGTCACTCGTCCTCACAAGTCTGTGGCTATGTACAGTACTTGTGAGGACATCTAAAGTCTAACACATACACTGACTTACTAAACTAATGTCATCCTTACAAGTCAGTTTGGGGCTACATACTTGTGAGGACACCTCGAGTCTAGTTTAATACACTGGCATATTAAAAATGTCCCCATAAGTCAATCGTCCCCACAAGTCTGTGGCTATGTACAGTACTTGTGAGGACATCTAAAGTCTTACTTTATACACATAAACTGGCACACAAATCAAAAGTTGTGTATTGAAATATGTACCACGTTTTCAATTCACAGTTCAAATAAACTGTAAATATTACATGTAGACATGTCGGATGTAGAGGACCAGCAAAGCTAATGCTCAGAAACCAAAAACGTAACGCAGGTATGAAAAATTGGAAAACCTCGTCACAGTTGGCCGGATTTCTTTCTGTTAGCAGCTTAGTAACCTCAGCAGCAATTTAACAACAGCTTGATCAAAACAAACAAAATACAACTTGGTCATAAGAAGTTGAGCAATATGAGCAGCTGAAGAATTTTGCTTCAATACTGAACATTCATACTAATCAAATAACAGCTGATAGAAAAACATTAGCGTTTAATGGTTAGTAGATATTAGCGCTGCAGCTAACAATGATGTACAATTAATCTGCAGATGATTTTCTCAATTAATCATTTTGTCAAAGTGTTAGAAAATTGTGAAATTAAACAATTATAATTTCAAACATCCCAAGGTGATGTATTCAAAGTGCTTGTTGTGTTCAAGAACAGTCAAAAAATACTATCCAATATAACAAAGAAAACCTCCCATACAAGAAGCTGGCAAATATTTAACATTTTTGCTTCATAAATGACGAAAACAATAAATGAACTATCCAGTGAGTTGACAATTAATACACATTTTCTGTCTATTGACTAATCAATCTACTAACCGCTGCAGCTCAAGCATACATACAACAGATAAAATGCTAACTGTTAATGATGTTAATGAAAACTGATTTTTAAAAAGAAAACTAGCACACAAAGCTTCCCAAAATGTTCTACTGGATATTATGAAATAATTCAATTTCATCATTAATTAATTTACTTGGTGATCATGTATAAAAACAACTGACAATAGTTCTGTCCTTTAAAAGTACTAAAAACATACTAAGGAACAAAAGTGCTTCTTATTGATCAGAACTGTTTTATAATCTCTGTTTCAGCAGGTTAAACTGGTGATTTTAGACACAGTCACAGGTTCAATCCCTGCTACAGTCTGTCTCTGCTGACGTGTCCTTGAGCAAAAGACTTGTGTTTGGCTGCTTTTAGTGGAACACATGTGACAGGGTTTCATGGCTGAATCTCTCTGAATCAGCGGGTTTGGTGCTGGATACAAAAATCAATTAAATTACAATACAAGGAGTTCCTGCACAATCAACTGCAGGTTTTCCTCAGTCAAATATCCACAGGAGGGATGTATATGAGCAGTTACATAATCATTTAATCGTATTTGTATGTGTCAAGATATCCTTGTCACAAGAGAAATAAAAAAAAAACATTAATATGAATTCGAGTGTGACTGAAGGAGTCTGCACAAACTGTTAATCAAAGATAATGGATCTTAAACGCTACATCAGCTTTATGTTTGAATGTGTAAAGCTGTGGTCACACTACATAGTGATTTATTGCAGGGCTGGTTGGTGAACTGCTGTAGCTGGCGAGCTAACCGCTAACTTGCTAGCCTAGTTCGTCACAATAACTCTGTATTTTCTCTAAACTGTCATGTTTACCTGCCTTGGCGTTTAGTTCACCATTACACTCCATTTTGTTCAGTAAAAAGTTAATGAAGTGGGAAAACTAACTAACCAACTTGCTAATGGTCAGTTAGCAAGTATGTTAGCTTAGCGCTTATTTGTGCCATTGATGCCTGTCTCATGACTGTCTGGTCTTTTCAGAAACCGTTTTTTCTCTGACAGAGGACGTTAAATAACATTGAATGATAACACACAGCTAATAAGCTACGATAACTTTCTCCATTTTGGGCTCTCTGGCTCCCCTCAAAGGTCAGCAATGTCAAAACAGCTTGCTATCGGTCAACGGCACAAATTTGTGGATCAAAGTTAATCAAAGTTGAACTTGACGTACATGTCATGTCACCCAGTGCGGCGGTGTGGCTCCTTGATGTGTTTTTAATGGTTTAGATGGACAATAGACAACAACAGAGCTCTACAGCACAGAGGAATAAGATAATACAGACAATAATTGTTAGTTGGATCAATTAATTGTTGGTTTTGGTCTTTTAATGGGATGTGTTTTCAGTAGTAAAATATAGAACCAGACCTGTCATTAAATAGTACAATAAAACCATTCAGACACATTCAGAGATTCATATATGGAGATACATGATTTTATCAGATATTAAGTTTTAAGATGATAGTCAGAGCTGAAACTAACTAACAACTAAATATTGATTATTTTCTCAATTAATCAATTGGTTGTTTTGTCTCAACCAACAGTTCACAACCCAAAGAAATGGAATCAGAGAATTTGGCATTTTTACTTGAAAAATGACTTAAAACGACTTATCAATCATCAAAATAGTTGCTGATTATATTTTTGTCAATCAACTAATCAATTAATCAACTAATTATTGCAGCACTACTCCTATCAATCAACTTGTAGATCAACGGCATACAACAAAAAGTAAAGAGTACGAAGATCAAACCCTCTGTGATTTAGGAGAGACATGTTTGGGAAAAGGAACAGAAATCAGAGGTTATCAGGCAGACGAGTTTCTGTCTGTGAGTGAAGTAAAGTGAGTTAAAGAGAAGAGAAGATGCGAGGGAGTCGATAGGATGCAGCGGAGTCCCTGGATGACGTGAGGTGATTGTTGAAGAGATGGATTTTCAGCTCGCGGGGGAAGACGGGGAGTGACTCTGCATGAAGTTAAATACTTTGAATGACACATTCAGGTTTCCCACTCGCCTGTAGGAGGCCGGAGTTAAAAGACAAGAATAAACAGACACAACTCAGCTTAAAAGGTTTTAATGAGCTTGAAAAAGTCCTCTAACGCTGATTCTTGTCGAGAGTCGTTGAGTGTTGAGAGATTAGGGCTGCAGGTCCTCATTAGTGGGGGGAAACAACACAGGAGGGAATGATTGTTCTTCTTGGATAGAATCAGGTCAGGAAGAAGCAGAAAGACTGTAGATTGCTTTTGTGGAAAAACTCTGCACCTCTGTATATGTTTGACGGGAGTCAAGTAAGACACAATGTTCAAGCATCACAGAATATTCTCTGTTAAACATTGGTTCATATAGACACAATTTATACTTTTTAAATTAGTTTTTGTTTTCCCCTAATAAGTCTGGAAAATGTAATCTAGAAAAACTGCACATTTCAAACACAGAGGCAACTTTATATGCTCTAAATACGACAAAGAAACGCATCAGAACATCATCTCTATTATTTAATGTCAGTGATTTATGCATGTTAGCAACATGCTAAAGAACAAATCCTATTAAAAAAAAATCTTCAAAACCAATTGTGAAAAGAAAAAGTGGAAAAAAGATTTTATAAGGTAAAGATTCAAGAGTTGGTTCATACAAAATACATAAAAACTTTTTTTTTCAGCTATTAGAGTTATAATGTAGCCTACGGATAGTTTTGGTTTTATTTGTCAAGGTGTTGACATATCCGCCTCTGGTAGCCCAGTACAATGAAGGTGAATACAATTTTATTTCTGGCATCAAAGCAATAAAAAACAACATTTTAAAAGATAAAAACTTGTCTTTCCAGAAACAATCTCCCCATAATCAACTGTCAGCAGTTTTTAAAGAGACACTTTCCACATTAGAAAGTAGAAATGTGCCCGTTAAAATGAAATGTTTCCGTTACTGCCATTACCGTGATTATCACCGATTTCAGAGGGCACCATGAACACACACACACACACACACACACACACACACACACACACACACACACACACACACACACCACAAGAGAAAACATCTTTTTACTGGTCAAAAAGAGACACAGCAGCACCAGAGAACCAGACTGCTGCTCCTCCTCCATCAAGCTGAGCTACTCGGGTCATGACTTGTGATGTTAACATCAGCTGGTCGACCAGCTGAAGTGCAGCCACTTTATGAGCACAAGTCCTCAACAATGTGCAGGATTTTTTGCTTCTTTCACTTCTATTAACAGCCGTTATAAATAAGAACAAGAGGAAGTTGACTGAAATCTGCTTTAAATTCACCGTCTTTTTAAATAACCTGCTTTTGTTTTGTGGTGTTTTTAGTGTTTTTGATACAGAAATACACGTTTCACTGTTCAGTTTGTTCGGTTTGATTAAATCCGAGGTGATCATGGTGTAGTAATGTAGTAACTGAATTTACTATATAGCAGTATGTCAGAAGAGTTGGATGATTATCATGATAATACCGTTAATTGTGATATTTTCATCCAGCTCATCATTAGTAGAAAGTTAAAACTGTTCACAGCGACATCAGTGTGGATAAAGAAACAGGGACAAACATGTTTCATTATATTGTGGAAGAGGCAGAAATCTTACAGCAATAAATTCCTGTGCATGAACTGACCATTTAAACTTAATTTTAAACTTTTAATGAGTTTAAGAGCTTGTTGAGATTGTTCTGAGCCATCACGCACACACATCTCCTCCTGAAGGCCTGTGTCGTGTGTTACTGATGATGTGATGTGCTTGCATTTATTTCCTGCGTCAGTGTGAAGGTGAACTGTTCACCTTATGAATATGTAACTGGTATCAGTATAGAAAGACAGCAGCGAGAGAAAAGGTGAGAGGAAATAAAGAGAGGAAAGCGAGTGGGAGAAAGTTTTCGTAGAGAGTTTCTAAAGCAGACAGGATCAACAACAAAGAATAAATAAATAGAGGAATGGATCAGAAGAGGGACATACGACCACCTGAAAAAAAGCAAAACCATGTTTCTGTTCTTCTGTGACGCGTCTGAATGTCAAGACCGAACATGAACACCTTGACCAAAGACACCGAGAAAATCAATCTTTATTCTGTCGGCAGCAAGATGACTCTGTTACCATAGAAATAGTCTATTTATATCACGGACCGTTGGTGGAGCAGCTCTCGGATGTCATGGAAAGTCCTTGTGAGGAGAAGACAGAGGAGACAATGTCATAACTCTTAAAAACCTCTGAATGTATCCCCGACGAGGGAAAAAGTAAAGACCTGAGGAGACTTTATGGGAATAAATTATACATTTTTAGCTCAAATCATCTGCAGGTGGAAGTTTAATTCACACCAGGACGGAGATAAAACGCTGCTGCCTAGTCAGAACTTTAACGGAGGCTGCAGGAAGTCACGAAGACAAAGAAATAACCTCGCTATGCCAATGATTAAAACTTAAGCATCTGATTTAGATTTGTTTATTTGTTTAATCCCAAAGCAGGTTAATAATGTAGTTTGAGCGGATTTTGGGAAAAAAAGGTTCACCTGAAGTTCATCATCTCTAAAATACACAGTAGAAAAAGCATCTACAAGGGATTTTAGTAATTTAGTGTCATTTATGAGCGACCAACATTTATACAAAGAATCCCTAAATAAGAAAGCAAAGGTTCATGATATTCTGGCTTTGTAACAAAGGCGTAGACGTCATTGTTCACATACTTGGCTTTGTACTTTGTGTTCACATGTATAATTAAGAAGTATGTCCGCTACTGCAGTGGTTTCCAGCCTTTTATAGTTTGTTACCTTTTAAGGTAAAGCAGCGTTTATTCGTTCTCCTTCATCCCAGATAGTTTATGTTTATAATTTGTAAGCAGTTCAACCAAAAAATAATGTTCCCTTCTCAGATTGTTTTATTTGAGCTGTGTTTAGAGGCCTGAAGAGGTAAAACTATTCATTATTTCACCAAAAAATGTAGCAATTTGAGAAAAATCAGAGCAATAAAGATAATTTCTGTAGCAAGAATACAGTATGTTTTTAAAAACAACCTCTCAGATTCATCTCACAACTTCTTGGGAACCACTGAACAAGTGCAAATAAGGGCTGAATCTACCTGTACAACACCAGGATATTTCAGATTTTGTCCAACATAAACATAACGTCACATGAAGGCATTATTATATTGTTAATGTTAAGATCTGGGAGGGGAAGGTGGTGATTCAGACCACAAAACTTTCTGCCATAGTTGTCATTTGTTTAAAGTCTGCTGCAGATCTGATTTCACATCCTGATATAAAACCTCCACTTCTCATGAGCTTAACTGCATCTCACATTTGCATATTTTTTAATTTAACCTGCATTAACAGATGTTCTGTCCATTAGTTTTCAGCAGAAACAAGTAGTGAACACAACACTGACAACATTTCATCACTTTTTTCAAATTGATATATTGAACTTGTTAGCAAACAGTTGTTTATTACCACATCCAGCAGTTACTGAGCAACATTTGGAGTCGTGTTTCTGTCCACCTGGTGAATGTAAATCCAATATTCACTCTCTTTTAGCTCTGTTTTTGCTCTCTACCAACTCCTGAGGGAAATATCTGTCTCTTTAGCTGCTAAATGCTCCACTATGTTCACCAGCTAGTCTTTTTAGAGCGGAAACGATGAGTTGAAACTCGCTATAAAGCTCCGTAAAGCCGAGGAGAGCTGCAGGGTCGCTGATAGTTCTCTGTAGGTTGATCAATACGAGCCACGACCGACACATTACACACTGACATTTGATACGTGCTCCAAAGAATGCAGGATGGGCAAATTGCATCTGAACATGACGTTAAAAGCGAATATATCAGCGCTATAACTCACAATTCAATCTACAGTATATTTCTATTTTCCACAAGTTGAAAACAAATAATGAGGAAAAAAAAAAAAATCTCCTCCTGCCTTTGGCTTCTTCATGCTACATGCAGGTTAAAGGTCAGAGGTCAGTAACAACACAGCGTTCCCGCAGCTGCTTAGAATTCAGTACTTTACTCAAGGACACTTCAGCAATGTTCAGGGTTTTGACCCTGAGCTCGGTCTCATTAATCACTACACATCCTGCTGCTTCAGAAAATATACAGAGAAGGTTGCCAGCGCTGTGAAAACAAGCTGCTGGTGAAAATGTAACCTTAACATAAGCAGATTTTTTTTATCAGCCACTAAAAAAGGAAAATAGAGGAAAAATAACACTTCAACACGCTCCTGTTTTTACTCAGCTTCAACAAAACCGCCCACTGAAAAACACCCAGACTGAGCTGGACGCTTCCCTTTATGTACAGTAAACAATATGCACAAATGTAACACACAGCAGTAGCATTTTACTCAGACTCAATGAATGTACAAAAAAATCAATGCCGTTCTGCAGGCGGTGACGCGCCATCGCAGCAGTGTCACGCAAATATCACAATATCTGTCTGTTCACACATGAAAACGGTCACGTGATTTCAGCGCAGTCGCCTTGGAAACAATATTGTATAAACATTCCTGCTCTGTTTTTTTTGTTTGTTTTTTATTATCCTGTCTTGAACGTACAGAGTTAATAGATGTATAGTTAAAGCGATATTTCACACAGGTGGAATGGTGTTTTAGGCTAAGACACTCAGTCGTCATCATCGTTTTAAAGAACCACAAGTGATTCATGACCTTTATTGACCAGGAGGACTGCAACAACACACCCAGACACAACCAATTACTGTTAATTAAAGCCCTAAATTACAGCTGGATTAGGGTTTAAGCATTTCTCATGATTGTAATATTAATATTTCCCAGGATTATTTCACTCTTTCTGCAGAATTCCTGTCATTCCTCGCAATAAATGAAACTTTAAAATACACATTTGGCAGTAAATCATCACAAATCTGGCATTTCTGATTTAAACCAACGTTCACTGATACTTTATTATGATTACATTGTTGTATGAAGTAATAAAAACTCACTTACTGCCCCTTTAACTTGTTCACAGTTAGATTATCCAGGGTGTCAGTGTGGTCTCAGCAGCTCCTGTGTCATGATGAAGGTCAATAACACAAAGTGAACCTACAGTACCTTTTAGAGGAGTGATGATGGAGGGATTTAAGGAGGATTTCTGTCAGGACTGAGGCCTCCGAGTGCTCTGTTTGTTAGCAGTACTGTAACATCTTTCAGCCTTATAAATAAAAAACAGGAACCAGAATGTGACAGATGCCTCCGTGTTCATGAAGCAGCATGAATTTAAATGTAAAATGTTAAAAAGGAAACGATTCTGTCCAGGTGAAATATCGCTCTAAGAAACCAGAATGAAACACTGAATATTAAAGTCTATGAAATGTATGAAAAGAATGAAAAAACATATATATATATATATATACACATATACATATATATTACGTGGCCTGAGAAAGACGTCGTGTGTCTGTTTGTGAATCAAAGATGTGAATCGTTTTTAATCGATATATGACAATGAAAGTAACATTTAGCACAGAAGAAAGTTTAAGGAGGATTTAAGGGATACATCACTTTTATTTTAAAGTGCAGTAGTTACACTATCAGCTGCAGGAAATAGTTAATAGATTAGAGTTGTTATGAGGAAACACAGTATGAGCAAAGAAAGCAGGTCTCAGTGTATCTGCAGATATTTGATATAAAGTATAACAACTATTGTAATATTACTTGAGAAAAGTGACTTATCCCTTTAATGTAAGTGAAAACCAGGGTCTCTAGACTGTTAGAAAGCAGATGGGATTGTAACATATTGGGCTTATTATTTTCTTTTTTTTTCATTTTAAAACACGTCTGTCCAGAATATTTTACAATTTATTTATTTAATGTAAACTCAAGCAGGTTATTCACCATTTCTCCCCATTTTTCTCTTCATGTGTCACCTGTGGACATGAAATCTGGGGAAAAATCATCCACTTTTTGCAAAAATTAGGCTTTTTTTTTTTGGTAAAGATTGGTAAAACAACAAGCCTTAAATATTGCTTGATTCAGAAGCCCTCTCTGTACTTCCTCTGCGATCAAATCATAAGAACAAAATGTAGATTTTGAAGCACAGACTGAATCCTCTGATGAGATTGTACTTTTGTTGTAGCCATGTTTTAAAAATGGCTGAATGTGTGTTGTTGTTTTTTAACTCTGTGGCACCGATTTTCTCTCATTGACATCTTAACAGACAGCGCCACAAGGAGTACAGATCAACTTATGGGTTCATTTATGTATTTTCATTTTTATTTGTTATCTTTCACTGTTTCCCTGCTTGATAACAGAACAATCACAGTCTGACTGAAACGACCAACGGTGTATTTTGTAAAGAGCACAGTTACATGTGTACAATGTATAACTGCAAAATATTGTTAAAAACACACCATATCATATTCTCATCAGTGTTTCTTTGTGACGCTTATTAATCATTATTTATACAAATCCTTCAAATTCAGGAGCCTGGATAAACTGAATTACCGACATGAACCGTCCCCTTAAAAAGCATTTAATTTGAAATCAAATAAGGTTGAATGTTAGGAAGTTTTAAATGTTCTGTAACTGAATTGAAGATACATATTCTCACTTTAGAGATTGATATATAGCCTATATATATATATATGTGTGTGTGTGTGTGTCATCATTTGGAGAAACAGGCCAATCTCCTATGTTTTGGTCCCCACTCATAGATTAAAAGACGCTGCTTTGTGTGCTTCAGGAGGCCGAAGAATCTGCATGTTATTAGTGTGTGACGCTGTAAAGGTCCGACGCCTTGTTCCTGTACCGAGGAGCTCTATGTGTAACGATGATGCTGATTTTTAAGTCTGATTTTGTTTACGTGACCAATAAAAATTTCTGTTTTTGCTGTTGTTTCTAATGCAGCGTGCTCACGTGTCGCTTCTTTTCTCTCTTCTAAAACTTCAGCCTGACCTGATTTGCATGTGAGAAGGTTCAAAGGTGAGGAAGACATCTTGATCTGCAGCTGTGGTCAGGCACCGTGGCGGCAACCTGGTGTTTGGTGTAACCGTCCGGTCAGAGAGAGGCTGCAGGTTCAGGACCTACAACAAGTCCTCTGAATAATATAATCAAATAGGTTGTTTGAACATGTGACTCCAGATGGACACATAGGAGTGTTTTATAATCTGGTGCCTCTATTGGCAGTAATCAGCAGGACAACATTTGTCTGTACTTTCCAAAAGTGTTACACATCACTGTTTAAAAATAATGATGTTTTATGATGTGACAACGCTGTGATTAAGGTCTGGTTAGGTTCAGAAAAAGATCATGGTTTTGGGTTAAAATGATCACTTTGTTAAGGTTATAGAAACATGTAGTGTCTAAGTTACTACTTCCTTAAAGTTAGACCACCTTCATCGTCATGGCAACAATAATAACCAAAGAGATTAAAGTTGTAATTGATTGATTTATTGACAGGGACAATGTGCAGTTTGAAACATTGAAGATGCACTGCACCAGAGTTAGCTTGAAGCTAGTTTGCATCTGTAGTCCCCAATAAAAAACATACAACAGCACAACAACAAACAGTACAAAGCAAAAAAACAAAACAAAACAAAACAAAACAAACAAACCCCCCCCCCCCCAAAAAAACCCACACAGAACACACCATATAAAATACAATATAAGTTAGTGGATGATCGTAGTTATGCTTTTTAAAAAACGTCTCGCGGTTGGAATCAGGAAACAATCAACAGTCTCCGCTGTTGGGTTGATGCCTCCATCCACTGCTCCTCCTCTGAATGTCCACATACTGTCTATATACGTCATCTGAACTGCTCCACTGCTCCTGGTCATAAATACTGCAGCCACTAGATGATGGTAGATGATAGATTGGTCACTCAAACGTAACTACAACTTGTTTTTGGGGTGATTGACGTTACAACCTGTTGTGTTGTTTTTCTTGTGAGGACATTATGGACACTGGCTCCGGCAATCTTTACCTCCTTACTGCTTGTAAGTCACCCTGATATTTGGGAACATAATATATTTATTATACATTTTGTCCTCCATTATGGCTCTAAAGACAAACCTGGTGAATCAGACTGTGGTGCAGTCAGACTGAAATTTCCTTTCATGTCTACTGTATGTGGAACTGGGTGAGACGTTCGCGACCTCTCATTCAGGAAATACTGTTTGTTTATATTCTTGTTTTATAACTTCATGGTGAAGTAATACCAGCAGCAGAGAAGAAGAGATGCAAGGACCTAAACAAAGGGTAAAGAAAAGGTTCACAATTCTTTAAGGGTGTCTTAAAACAACAGTCTGGAGCCCAAATGAACACTGAAAGAGTTTCTATTGTATGTACTGCATACTGCCCACTAAATGAATGGTTAAGTATCCCATTACCAGCAGACTGATCACACTGAAGTATACTCAAGACATGACTATATCACACCACTTGCCCCTTCACATCTGTGAAAAACGAGAGCCAGTTGTTTGGCTGTCGAAACGCGAAGAACTGGTTTGAGATTAGGCACCAGCTCCAAACTGGCCCTTGAACTGTCTTGGTTGAACAGGAGTAAGTTAGCGCAGGACGTCTTAAACTTTTACTATTTCTAATGATCCATAGACTTTGGTGATCTCACATGATTCCCAATCCTTCCTCATGTGCCACTGGAGGTCAGCATTAGTATAAATTTAACACTGAGTGGACTTTAATCCCACTCTGAGAAGTGCTAGGGTTGAGTGATGTCATCGTCTAGACTTCCTCTGATTGTCCTCCAAACCTGACCCCCAAAAACCTTCCTCCCTCCTCTCTGTGTGACGGCCGCAGAGCAGACGAGACTCCTATGGTGAGCAACTCTCCAGAGAGACAGCAAGAGATTTATTACCTCCATCTGAGACCTGCTGCAGTCTAGCTGTGTGTGTGTGTGTGTGTGTGTGTGTGTGTGTGTGTGTGTGTGTGTGTGACTTTAAAAGGACTTTTAATACTCACCTTAATGACCACATGACTCCGTGTGTTACTTTTTTTTGTGTGTTTTTGTTCACGTGTGTTAAAGCGTGTGTGTGTGTGTGTGTGAAGTTAGTTTGTGGAGCTAATCCATGACAACATCAGAGTGTGTTTGAGGTTAACAGTAATCCAGCTGAGCATAACACACACACACACACACATTCACACAGCTGCAGGATAATACAGGTGCCCTCCATCCATCTGTCCGTCCATCTGTCAGTCTTTCTTTTGTTCCCTTTTCTCTTTTTGTTTTGATTTCTGTCCAGCTCTGACCCTCTCTCACTCTGTTTTGGTCGTCCTCCTGTCTTCTCTGCTAACTCTGTTTCATTTTTTCTTTATTTTTTGTTGTTATTGTTGTTGTTGTTTTGGTCCCCCGGAGCTGAAGGCTCAGTTACTGCAGTCATTAACTGATAGAACGACCCAGATAAGCGGTGCAACGTAATAAACTTTGATAGGGAATGGTATTAGGACATGCAGCACGTAAACATGTTGAAATACAAACTCCAAACTTAGGTTTCCACTTGGTATGTAATGGAATCGAGAATGCTGGTTGCTATGGATACCATTCAACGCTACAATCACTTAAACTGCCAGCATAGTAACCTCTTGGGATCACCATAGCAACCATAATGTAGCTACTGCTTCTTAATCCCCACCAAGAGGACTTTAGCGACCACTTAGCAACACCTTAGCAACAACCCTGAACACTTTAGTAAAAACCTAGTAATACCCTAGCAACCACCCTAAACATCCTAGCAACCACCGTCATAACCACCTAGCAACACCTCAGTGTCTTCAGAGCACATTCATAAAGCTCCGGGACATGTGCAAAGTTTTTGCTCAAGTTGAAACATTTTCAACTCTTGCGGATGCGTGTCTGCGTTGATTTGTGCCAACCGGGGCAAATTTGAATCTTTCCATTGACTTTTATGCACTTTTTCAATTTGTGTATAAAAAAACGTGAGTGGAAATTAGAAAAAAGTTGAAATAACACAAAAGAGTTTTTATGCTTGGATGGAGTGGAAAAGTTGACGTATCGATAAAAGCGAAATGCGACAATGGAAACAGATTTAGGAAATAAATGATGACGTACAGGAAACATGTGACTGAAATGTCCTTGAAGATTTCTGCCCTGCTGGAGAGATGAAACATGGCGGCAGACGTGTTTCACTGTCAGCTCTCTTCTTCGTCTCTGAGCAACGTTCAATACGTGTCTGTATAACTGACACACAGAGCTGTTATCAAAACGTTTCAAAACCAGGAAGCTGTGATGTCAGCTGTTTGTCCATCATGCTCTTCATCACCAGGATGTTATCCATCACTTCAGCTTTGACTCTTAATATTCACAAAACAGTAGCGGATGGAAACGCATGTTAATTTGCATTTTCTGTTATGGATTTTCAGAAATTTCAATTAAAATTTGTGCTACATGTGGATTGAAACCTGACCACAGTTATATTCTACACACTCATCTGCTTCACAGATCAGATTATTCGATCCCTGGTTTGTTTCTGCAGTGAAAATGTCAGGAGACACTTTTAACTTGTTTTCACTCATCTGGAATTTATTTCCCTCGTGGCAGGAAAACCTGTAGTTTAAACTTGGCTAACAAAACACTTTTAGTGCTAATAACCTCTTAAAGACACACTATGAACGGACTTGAAGGAACCCTCTAGCATAGCAACATTAAAGCTAAAAACATCCCATGATGCAACATGTTTTATAGGAGCAGGTGTTACTGGTACCCTCCATTCAAAAATAATACCTGCTGTTGTGGATGTCTAGTCCTTTAATGTAATACAACCCTCACTTTTCAAATGTAAAAGCCAAAAACTACCTAGCAACCACATAGCAACCACCCAGTTAAGCCTTAAATATGACCCATTAAAACCTTATTTAAATATGATGTAGTGTTTCTTTATATTGAGCTGCTGCCCTTCAACATGTCTGATTGTCCCTGGTGTGTCGGCCGTCATTTATTTTTAGATTTTCCCTTCCTCTCTGTCTCCGTCTCTCATCATAAACACTGTGTCCTTTTGGAAGATTTTGATTCGAAACAACAGCCCTCATGTCGCTCTTTGTCTCTTTTTGTCTCCTTCCTTTCCGAGTCTTTTCATTCGCCCCCCCACCCCCCCGCCGGCTTGCTGTCAGAGAAATCCACAGTCAGGATTACTCACGACTGTCGCAGAATAACGTTTTCCACCAGAGAATATGACATCCTCACTTCAGTTTCTACCCACGGAGCCAAATTGGTTGCAAACCACCTGCTGAAAAGTTGGTAAAATATGGTTTCTTATCAACCCCAACAGGCACGCTGTCAGGTACGCATGCCTCCGTCAGAGCCTCTAATTAAATTTAACAAGAAGCATGTCAGGTGAATGTCACTGAGCTGTGAGTTGTGACCTCACTTCATCTTCCACCTCGCATTTACCTCCCAAACACACGAGAAAAGAGCTTCATTCACCAGAAACCTGAGGAGACTGTTTCTATGGTTATATAAAATTAAATTGTCTTGTGTTTTACAATGTCTTGGAATAAAAAAAAGGTTACTAATTAAAAAAAAGAGAGACAGCTGAGTTCAACCTTGACATTTTTATGAGTTTTAAGTGTCAGTGGCTTGTTGGAGGCAAAGAGACACAAGTTAAACACAATCAGATTAATATTTTAGTCTGCGGGTTTAAGAAGAATAGCTGAGAGCAGAATATCACGACGTCTGAATTCTAATGAGACTAAATAATGAAGCTCAGAGAGGAGAAAGAGATAAGACTAAATGAACAGTGTGGATCTTTGAGGAGCATGTGCATCCTCGCCATGTTGCCACTGAAAAGGACAAACATTTCCTATTTGTAAACTAGTCACCGTTACCACCCCCATTTTATCCATTATACATAAGCTTTTTTGCAGGAAGAACATGAAAGATGTGACGGAAGAAGATTGTGAAATAAAGAGAACTGGAGATGGTTGTTTGTCACCTGTCTGCAGGAGAAATAATGAGCTTGTTGAGCTGAAAGTAATGAGCAGAGAGATATAAATAAAAAAAGAGAGAGAATGAGAGGAGAGACAGACTGGTAATCAGGAGGGAAAAATAAATAAAAGATGCAGAAGGACAAGTGAGGACATCTGAGGATCACAAACAAGACATTTTTTTGTTAAAGGGGAAACATAAAAGTTGCTTGTGAGTGAATATATGTTTAAAAAATAGAAGAGAACAAAAGAAAAATTTGAATAATTAAGGTCGAGGTCAGAGAGAAATGGAGAGACGAGAAGAAGATCAGAGTACAGGAGGAAGGACGGAAAAGGACGAAAGACAAGTGACGGGAGAAGAAAGAGGAGAAAGAACCATTAAATCAACCATTAAAGTCTCAGCTTTAATTTGAGTAGTTTTACATCAATATAGAAAGAATTGTGAAGGAGATATAACTCTTTTAAAGTTCAATCAATAATTGTTAGTTGCAGCCACGTGTGTGCAGATGTGCAAGTACTGTACTTATGTACAAGTGTGAGGTACTTCTACTTTACGTGAGTATTTCCATGTGATACTACTTTATACTTCCACTCCACTACATTTCAGAGGGAAATATTGTACTTTCTACTCCACTACATTTATTTGACAGCTTTAGTTAGTTTTCAGATGAAGATTTGACACAATGGATAATATAACAAGCTTTTAAAATACAACACATTGTTAAAGATGAAACCAGTGGTTTCCAACCTTTTTGGCTTTTGACGTCTTACAAAAAGCAGTGTGTAGTCGGGGTCACATTTCACATGTCTATGAGTTGTTAACAGCTCCACCAAATAGTGATTTTTCCCTCTAAACTTCTCACATGGTTTCATTTCAATAAATGTTCAAATGATCCAATATTTCAGCAAAAATCAAAGATTAGAGAAAAAGTCCAAAAACTGAAAACAGATTTGTGTATCAGACCCCTCAGATTTATCTGCTGACCCTTTGGAGGGCCCAACCCCTAGGTTGGGAACCAGTGGACTAAACTAGCTAACTGTATATAAAGTAGTGTAAACTAGCTCCACCTCCAGCAGCTACAACAGTAACATGCTGCTCTAACACTGATGCTTCACTATTAATAATCTAATGATGTCATATATAATAATATATCAGTCATAGGAACCAAACCACTACTTTTACTTCAATACTTTAACTACATTTTGCTGCTAATTCTACTGTAGTTTTACTGTTGTAGGATTTTTCATGCAGGACTTTAGTTGTAATGGAGTATTTTTACATTGCTGTATTAGTACTTTTACTTAAATAAAGTATCTGAGTACTTCTTCCACCACTGACTTTAGCATCTGTAGTTCAGCTCTTGTCTTGTAACCCAGAGAGGAAATGGAGGGATTTTGTCTTTTTTGTGTGTTTATGTCTCGTGTTGCTAAAGAAAGAAAACTTGTTGTAGACTTTTTTTTACCTTTGGTCAAAAAATTCACTCCAAATGACTCTCAGGATGTCTCTAACCTCAGAAAATAAGAACAAAGTTAAAAGCATGACTAGATGCACTACAGGTAAGCGGAAGACATGTTTTGTATGAAATTGTGGATGACGTTGACTCATTCCTCCAGTAATATTTGGTTCTAAAAAGTGATATTTTATATGTTCTAGAAATTGAACTACAGAGTGGTTGATACAAAATCATGTCAAGTTTGATGTTTTACCTTCAAGACCCACAATTCAGCGTCTTTTTCTTTCACTGCCATGAAATTAAACATTTAATAAAAGTTAACATTTCAGCACATATGACGACAACAACAACAACACAGCCCCGAATGTCAGGTAAGATTTTTATTAGATGTTTTTGCAGGAGATACACTTCATCAACTGTGTTGTTCAATCAACAACAGTCCAAACAAACTGTACAGATTTCTAATATTTCAAACTTTCCAATGTATCCACAATAGAAATACAAGAAAATTCAAGGAATCGTTCTCTTCTATGAATATATATAAACTACAGGATGCAGTTCAATGGGATCATGAGAATCTAAACAAACTATCTCGTCTTTCTTCTATCAATCAGGAACCAGAGGAAAGAGGGTTTTTCTTTTGGAGAGAAATAAAAGATTCAACAGACCAGATGCTGTCTCACTACGTCATTTCCTCTACGTGGTACCAACTCAACTCGACTCTACTTGTCTTTTTTTAAATGTTAACTCAACGCTTCGCAATACACAATTTCCAGATTTTCAGACGCCAGTAAACGAGACAAAATATGAGATTAGATGAGTAATTTAATCGGCCAATTTATTCCAGTTTGATGTTGTGTTTTAACTTGTAATACAAAAAAAAGAGCTTTTATTCTGTCAGTTTGACATCAAAAAACATATTTTACATTAGACAGTTTGTCTGATCTGTTGATGTATATTTAACGCCAGTTCTACAAAAGTTACACATTAGTTGTATGAAATGAACGATTAGAAAAACAACTTACTCTAACGTCTCAAAATAAAAAAAGGCAAAAATATTATTTTCAGGCAACTAAACTAGATCAAACCCAACCCTGAAGGAGGTGAAGATGACAACTTTCTCCCCTGCCTCCTATTGGCTAGTAGACAGGATGTCGTTGTGAGTAGCAAACAGGAAGTAGAAAAGCAGGAAACATTGCTGGTTACTACATGAACATGTCATCATAGCCGGGTGGTGGCATGTGGTCTGGATCCGGCCTAAGAAATCAACACAGACACATGGTAATGTTATTACTGTTGTATATTTATTTTTTATGGATGTACTGATCAGGTTATTTGATAATCCAATACTTATATTTATCTAAAAGACACAGCTACTCAGTGCACACAAACTACAACCTGAAATTGAGATAAAACGGAGCTTAATTCATCCTGAAATCAGTTTTTGTGCAAAAGATGCTCAGTAAAAATAATTACAATATATACAGAGCAGCAGAAGATATGCAGTGTTGATTAAATTAACACATTCAAATAAACGGTGTGACCAAGATTTAACATGATTTATTTTTCTTGTGTTATTTAATCCAAATACTGAAGGTCCTCATTCAAAACTATTAAGCTGATTATCTTAAATTATAGATATATGAATGAAAGTTTGACTGGAGAATGTGACCACTGAAGATGACATCATCTGAGGAGAAAACGTCTCACTCTGTTGAAACTAAAGAAACCTTCAGTCCAGTCGTGATCGTACAGAGTGGAGCTTCTTCCCTCACAAATGATCTTTGGTTGAGTACAAACAAAAGCTTGCAGAGAAAAGTTTAGTCAAGACAACAGACAAGATTAATAATCTTTGCCTCCTCACAGTCCGCTAGCTGTCTGTTCTGTATGTGCTCTGAAAAAAAATCCGGTATTCATACACATAAAGTGGCTCGGACTGATCCACACGACACTATTCCAGCCAATCAGCAGGGGGCATTCATGCTCGTGCACAGGACAGGAGTCATCAGAGCAGCTGTCTGTGTGAGAACTCGACAGTCTCCCATCTCCTAATGAAGCTGTAAACAGAACCGTGTTTACACAGAACTGCTCTCCTGAGAGTGAAAATTTGATCAGTTTTTAGTATCTGGAGCTGCTTCTATACAAACTAACGTGACCAAACTCTTCATAATGAAGAGACACGATGATGAAGAAATGTCACGCAGTGCAGCAGTGTGGCTCGTTGACGTGTTTTTAATACTTTATGGACAACAGTAGAGGTCTACGGCTGAAATGCACCAGGCACGCACACGATGACACGATGTCACGTAGACGGGGCGGAGCGGGTGTTTTTATCTGCTACACAGACTCCATCTTTGTAGCCACATAAACTATTACAAAAATAAGACTCGTCTACCTGGCTGCTGCCTACGGTGCCGCTTCACTGCCTGCATATTGAGTTTTGCAAAGTGATAATGCAGTTGGTTGTGCAGGGTTTGGAAGTGTAGGCTATATAAACTGTTACTGAATTAATTAACTAGATCATTTTAACTAAACGATGATGGATACACATTGATTTGATTGATTTATTTAAACGTGCAAGTAATCACATTTCCTCTGGTACGACGAGGTGTTAATTTTAATCATTTTTTACACAGTTCTATGTAGTTCTATGAGTGCTCACTAAATTCACACTAAAATTATTGTAACTTTTAAAGAAACACGCTTTATTTGACTAACTCGGCCTCATGTGGGCTTCTGACGAGGACGAGGACTGTGGATCTTGTTCAGCATCACTGGATTCACGTTAGGAAGGATCTCTTCAGTGTCATAATATACATATGAGCATGTGTGTTTTATTTTAAGACAGACTTGAAGAATTGTGAACTTATCCTTCAAATGGACAAAGAGACGTGTGTGTGTGTGTGTGTGTGTGTGTGTGTGTGTGTGTGTGTGTGCGTGCGTGTCTCACCCTGGCCTGTGTCGTCCGACGGGTCCGAACGGGTCGAAGCGGGCTCCAGGGGGAACGGCTCCGGGAGGCAGGATGTCTGGTATCCCGCTGGAGGGGTCGAAACCAGAGCGAGGATACCCCGACCTCAACGGGTCAACGATCATCCCGCCACTGCCGCGAGACCTGCGAGGTCAGAGAGAGAGAGAGAGAGAGAGAGAGACAGAGAGAGAGAGAGGGAGAGAGAGAGTGGAGGGAGGATTTAAGAGAAGGAAATGTGTTTCTCTCTTTCTTTCACACACTTTTTCCTCTTAATTTCAGTTTCATGACTGTCTGATTATTGGCAGGACACTGATACTTCTCAAAAAATCAAACCGATAACATATCAGCCAGAGTTTTATTTGATGGAGGAAGATAATCAACTTGTAGGTGTGCGTTAAACGGTTTTAAGGCGAGACGAGAAGTCTTAAAACTGTTTAAGTCTATTATCCTGCTTATATTATGGTCATTTGCCAACAATATAACATTAAAGCATTCGCACATTTTTGGTGAAAGTTTTGTGCTCAAAATCAAATGTTATGAAGCAGGGGCTTACCGTTGTCATGACAACAAGGCATAAAATTCACATAAGGTGTTATTAAGCATAACCACAGAGTTTGTCTCCACATCAGTGTTGTTTTGTTTTTGGTTTAGAAAGAGAAAGTTGTATTAATCTCATCCTTCTCTTCTTCTATCATTTTAAGCTCTTCAGGTGTCAGACGTTCCTCGTTTCTTTCTTTTCTTCTTCTTCATTTCTTTTTCCTCTGGTGTGTCTCATTCTTCAAAACTTCATAACGAGAAAGCTTTGACAGCTGTGCTCTTTCATGTTGCCATGGTTACAGGTTGGGTAGCGGATGAATTTAAGAACGGTGATTAAACTTGAGCCGAACTACGTGTGCATTGAACGGTTTTATGAGTATTCACCCAGACCCTGGTGTAAGACTGTTTAAACCTCTGTGATGCTTTTATTGCTGAAGTTTTGAGTTAAATTAGTGATATTTTACCATTAAAATTAAAGAAAATAAAACTCACTAAGTAGGTGAGAAAGAAGTCTTTTTTTTTTTCACTTCACTGTGAATAAATCATCTACAAACAATCAATATCCGTTACAGTTTAAATCAACCTCAACCGTTCTGTGATTTAAAAAGAGCCTCGGCGTGACCACACTTCAATTGCAAAGTCTGTTTAAGGTCAATAAATAAGCTTAAATTGATGAAACATTAATGGAGAGACTAAACACAGACTCAGCGTGTGCTGCTGGATTGCTTTGGTTCGGTATTTTCCCCCGCAGTGCGCCTCCTGAAGCTCTGATGTTTGTGCTTCATATTTAGCTGGCGGAGGGGAGTCTGGACAAGCGCCAGTAATCCGCTGCTGTCTGTCTGTCTGTCTGTCTGTCTGTGTGTTACTGTGGTACACTGACTCTTTATCCCCCAAAATCCCAGATTAGAACAAAACCAGACTGATGCTTAAATACATATCTGAAAATGACTTCCATAAAATCATTTGTAGGATTTATTATGAGGGGACGGACGAGAGAGAGAGAGAGAGAGACTCACCCGAAAGGATCCAGATCTGCACCTCCGGCTGCGAACGGAGGAACCATGGGGTCGGGCCTGAAACACACACAGATAACAAACTGTATATAAATGTGTCTTTCCAACCTGCACACACACATTCAGAGCAACATTATCCTTCATTCTCATAATCATGGAGTCGTGTTTCTGTCCTCCTGGTGACTATAAGTCCAGTATTCACTCTCTTTTAGCTCTATTTTTGCTCTCTACCGACTCCCGAGGGGAATATCTGGCTCTTTAGCTGCTTAAATGTCTCCACTATGTTCACCAGCTAGTCTGCAGCTAACTGTGTCTGTGAACTGAGAGTGAACCGAAACAGTAAAGTTGCAGCCGGACAGATAAACAATGAGCTGAAACTGGCTATAAAAGCTCCGTTAAAGCCGAGAGGAGTCTGCAGAGTCGCTGATAACTCTCTGTATGTTTATCACTACGAACCACGACCAACGAATTACACATCATTTAATACATTAACAACATATTTAGATTAAAGTAGCTTTAAAGTTTATTTTGATGTAAACCTCAACATTATAAATGACTTTCACCCATTAATCATCCCATTAGGGCTGCAGCTAACGATTATTTTCTCCATTAATAGGTCGTTTGGTCTATAAAACGTCTTGTTTTGTCTCGACCAACAGTTCACAACTCAAAGATATTCAGTTTACTGTCATAGAAGATTAAAGAAACCAGAAAATATTCACATTTGAGACGCTGGAATCAGAGAAATAATCTTTTTTTCAACAAAAAAATGACTCAGAACTGTTAATAGATTATAAAAATAGCTGGTGATTCATTCTCATTGACTCATCATTGCAGTTATTCATAATTAATCACAGTCAGGCTTGAGTTTACTTTCTATTGGATTTGTTTTTGTTCCAATGGATGAACATCTGGCACTTCTCCCATTTAAAAAAAACTCTTTATTGTTCAGTATTTATGTATTTTAAATCAGGTTGTTTGTTCATTTTGTGTCTCTGATGTTCGTCCTGTACTGTATTGTTTTTAATGCTAATAGTATAATAATATTCCTAATGAACTAATTAACTAAATTAAAGGATGGATGAAAAACACTGTAGCAGAAGCTCTTTTGTAACTGTGTCGTCTTTCTTTGTATCTGATCCAACCTGCCTTCAGATGTTCTGGATCTTTCCTGTCGCTCCATCTTTTCAATGTTCAAGGTTGTTTTAATGTCATGACACTATTCAGGTTTGCATAATGAAAAGCAGTTGTAGCCGCCTTCACGCCACACACACAGACAATATGTTGACAAATTTTAAAATATGTTATGTTAGAATAGAATAAAACTATTAAATTGTCAATAAAATAGAACAAAGTATATAAAAGTAGCACTAAAAGAAGAAATGTCTTTTATCTCTGTCCAGATCCCATCTCCTCCTCTCTGTCTCCTGCCTGTTTCTCACACTTTCAGCTCTCCGCAGCCCTGACTCAGGTTTTGCTTTCTCATTCATCATTCCTTGTCTCCTTGTCTCTCTGTATCTCTATCGCTCCTTCGTCCTTTCTCTCCCTCTTCTCTGCCTCTTAACTGTTTTTCTTATTTTCTCTCCCATTACGACTTTCCTCACGCTGTCAGATTTTGGTTTACTTTCTCCCCATCTGTCATTGTTTTGATCTGCTCCCTCTCCCCGTCTCTCTCTCTCTCTCTCTCTCTGCGTCTCTCTCTGAGGACAAGGAGGCGACAGCAGCGAGGTCGATAAAGTGCTGACATCACCTCACATCTCATCTGATCTGGTCACAGCTAAGCGGACGGAGGGGGAGGAGAGGAGGAGGGGAGGCAGATGAGACAAGAAGTGAAAAGGAGTGAATCTGACCTGCAGCTCACACACACACACACACACACACACACACACACACACACACACATCTGGTTGAACTTCTATCCTTATGAGGACCCTCATTGACATAATTCATTCTCTAGCTCTTTACCTGAACTTTAAAGGGGATGTATTCTGCACATTTCCAGCTCTATATTTATCTTCTGTTTCAGACAGAGGCAGCGCCTCAGTTCAGCCTCTGTCTGAAACAGGCCGTTTTAGCTCCTGTGTCTTTAAGGCCCCGCCTCCTGATGAGCCCACTCTGTCCTGATTGGTCAGCTTCATGAAGCTGCGTCACAGCCGATTTTTGGCTACTCCAGAGGCTACGTCAAACAGAGCGGCAAGCTCCGGGTCTGAAAAGTGAAGCCGATGCAGAAGTGCCTTAAACCTGCACTCTAAGCTAGCATGATGTTGATTTTGTAAGTTATGGTCCCATCTAGAGTAAATAGATGATAAAGCAGCGTATGCTTTAGAGTGCGGCTACATTGTGATTGACATGTCACTACCACAGCGACAAGTACGTACGTTACCTGTTGTAACCCCAGATTAGAATATGAGTATAAACGTAGCTGTTGCTATTTTAGTGTGTTTTCAGTTCATGAAAGTTGATTGTAACATTTTCGTCGCCTAAAAAAAAGGTTATACTAAAAGCCTCTCAAAGGAGTCAGCTGCTCTGTAAAGTTTTCTTTTAAGCTTGTTTTTCGCTAACCAAAATTAGCATTAGCATTATCACAGTTAACCATTAACTGTAAATGCACTGTGTTAACCAAGCTAGCAGCTAGCATTAGGGTCAGCTCCACCCTCTTGTCCAAATATGGTCACTTCTGGCTCCATAAATCCAAGATGGCAACGGTCAAAATGCAAATGTTCGAGCCAAAATCTGAACCAAAATATGAGAGTGGACAACACAACCTTAGCAACCAAGACTACAGAACGGACGGCAGTTCGTGAGCATGCACAACGAGCCGACATCAGCTCGTCTGCAAGGTAGAAAAAACGAAGAGTTCAGAGCAGCTTGAAGCTCTGGCTTCTGTCTTAAGGGAAAATTTCTACATACGTCCACCTCACGGTTTTGGACCTTTGATCATGTTTAACATCCAACATCATAACAGTATATAAATAACAATATTTGCCCTTTAAAAGGATAAGGCTGGCGATATTTTATATTCTTCTTATTGTCAAATCTCATGTTTAGAGTCAAACCAACGATGAATTGATCCACTTAGAAGTGTGTGTATCAAAAGCCTGATATATCTTATTCTTCTGTGTGGTAGATCTCAGTTGTTGTCCAAAAACTATTAAAAACACGTCTATGAACCACAACTCTGCACTGGGTGACATGTTCCTTTGCCATTACAATATGACAACTAAATGCCTTAAACCCAACCCTTCCCCTAAACTAAACATAGACCCACTTCTAACCTGAACCCTAAAACCAAACCCAAACAACCATGACAACAACGTCCTCACTCTCTCAAGGTCTAAATCTCAAATCGGTCCTCACAAAGATAGACGTACAAGCACAAACAGTTCTGGCCCAAACTTCCTCACTCACTCTCTCCCTGCTGTAAATATTGAATAGATACTGCAGTGGCAACCCCCCCCCCCCCCCCCCCCCCAACCATTACACACACACACACACACACACACACACACTGCCCACACTGCTCTGTCCTCATTTACTCTCTGCAGTTGTAGTCAACCAACAGCTCCTCTGTCTAGACTTCCTACAAACCACAACCTCAGCATGTCGTGAGAGGTGTGTGTGTGCGTGTTTGTGTGTGTGCGTGCGAGAGATGAGAGTTAGGAGGCGGTTGTTGTGTATTTGTGTGTGAATGTGTGGGAAACCATTTCAAAATCAAGTCCTTCGCACGTTTGTAGTGTTTTTGTTCTCTGTCACACTCAGGATTAAAAATGTTTGCTTAAATCTTGACTCGTCCGCGTTGAGCCGATGAGCTTCTGAGCTACTGAAGCTGCAGCAGTGATGGTGTTTGCTGCAGGTCTGATGGTGCTGACTGATGTTGTTGCACCAGTCTCACTTGTAGTTTATAGATTAGGAACATCTTCTGACAGCCAACAATCAAAAAATATTTAATGACCAACTTTACTGCCGACAGCAGGCAAGAGACAACATTTAAGACTTTTAATACCCTGTAAAGGCTTTTTCTGAAGGAAGCTAAAATCAATGCATGTTAAGACAAACCTGCAGTTAACCTGGAATTACTATTGTGGCTTTTAGAAGATAATTAGATATAGTTTAATGTGTGTTAAACACAAAGAGAGACATATTCTTCTTCCTGACGTTACTGACCAGTGCGGCTGTGTTCCCTGGCGAGGATGTCTGTTGGGGATGCGGAGGGGGTCGCTGTCCTCTCCTCTTCGTCTCTGCTGCTCCTCCTCCTCCTCATCCCTCCGACTCTTCCTCTCCGTCTTCTGTCCCTTCGGTCTGTCCTGGGAGGGAAGCAGCTGAGTCTTCACCTTCTCTGACAAACTGTCTGCGTCCTTGAATACACTGAAAACAACGATAGATCATTTTTATGGAAATAAAGCCGACTAAGCTTCTTGATCAGTTTGTCTTCACTACATTATTTAAACATCTGGTTGATGAGGTCGCAGCTTTTCATCGCTAGTGAATAAATGCTGGTATTTCTCACTGTGATTGTGAAAATGAGTCCTCGAACGATGAATAATCACACACCAACCTGTCAAAGTTGCGCAACTGGTCAGCATCCACATGATCGCTGATGTTCACCGTCAAGTCCGACACCTGCTGTGTGCTGGAGTTCTTCACAAACACACACATATATACACACACACAGAAACATACAAGAAAAAGATCAATACTTGTTATAGATTTGTTGTTTCAGCAAATCAAAAAAGGCTACTGAGCCAAAAATAACCAATGACGTCAGACTACGTATGAGGCCAAACTGAGCAGACCATGAATATTAAAGGTACCCTGTGAAGATTTTGACCTCTATAGAAACAACATGTTTGTTTACAGTAACTTCCAGGTAGAAAACAACATCTCATTTATCACAACACTTTCACTACCGTTAGGTTGGAGATCTAGTTGACCTGATGGGCCACAGACTAAAGAAAACATAGCTTGAGTTTAAAACTAGCAGTTAGTCTGACCGACGGTGAGATGACGCCGTCGGGTAGATTTTGTTTATCGAAGGCGCCAGCAAAGCAACACAGTACATAAAATAAGCACAGCAGAAACGTCAGATAGATGGTGATTTTAAGATAGTTAAACAATTACATGGCAAGTGCACAAAAAACTACAGTTCCCATGAGAAAACTACAAGCATGGCAGCGCAGGTACATATCCATAAAAAACGCTTTGTAATTTCTAATCTACCCGACTGTCCTGCTGTTATCACAGACATGTCTGAACTTGCTACAACCCCTCTGCTCGCTCATGGACTCGACTCCTCTGTTGAACTGTGACATTAAGCCCACGAACATCTAGGGCTTATGGGAAATGATGTTCGTTAAAGGCCACTAAAAACCATTAATATTGAATAAATGATATAAGATTTAAAAAAAACTCCCGTCCTTATATGAAGCGAGCCACCTGACATACTGTTGAGAAAGCTTCAGTTCCAAGGTTGGATTTTTAGTTATTAGCATGTTAAAAAATACAGGAAGTTCTGGTTTGACTTTGGCTCTCTATGGAGCTATTTTGTTTGTTTGTTTGCATGCGCATACAGACACACGTGCAGGTGACACAATGCACAATCCTGCCGACGGTTTCACTCTATTCCACTGATCGACTGCAACAACATGCAAAGATACTCAGCAATGTGGCAGCAAAGGCAGAGAAGAAGACAACGGCAAGAAAACATTGATGTAAACAATGCAGGTTTTAAAATGTTTATAAAAATCTGCTTTGCAAATGTTTTATGAAGAAGGAAATGCATTCAACGCGTTTCTTGGTGAGTAACATTCAAGGTAAAAATAATTTTTGTTTGTTTACAGGAACACTAGACAGGGCATCTTTAAAGAGCAGCTTAACACCTGAAAATCTTGTCTTTGCTGACCTCTAGTGGTCAGTGCAAGTTCTCACCTTGCTGCAGTGATGTACAGGTGTACGCTACTGTGACATCACTGTTTGGTTTGACTACAGGTGATACAGAGCACATCTCTGTCCTCACCCAACAGTGCTGTCAGGTGTGTTCAGAGGTGCAACAAACGATAAAAGGAAACGTATACAGGTGATTGCATTTGATTTGTTTTCATAGCATGTACTAAAACACTAGCACTCACAAGTAGACACAACTATTTCTGGGGAAAATTCAGCGTAAAGCAACGTCTAGAATCAGGCAATCTCAAGACTCATCGATTATCTGTCTGACAACAGTTTAGCCTCTGGGGGCAACAGCCAATATTTCAGGTGTTCCAGCGTAGCCAACGAATAACCTGATAACTGATATGCAGGCCAAGATTTCCTTTTGCCTGCGCCTGTCATTGTTTACAGTTTGATTAGCAACTTGAGACGATCCAGACGACATTACAGCTAATCTCTATAAACAGATGTATGCATATAAACATAGATACGTTTTAAAAAAGCTAATAAAAAGCATCGTCAGATGATAGCTGACAGGTTCTGAGATTGCATTTCAGTCAATGCATTCTGCCTCTTTTGCTCTCCACACAGACTGTTTACCTGCATGCAACCAAAGCTCGCTCAAATGTGATTGGTCGATACAACTCAGACTACAAACAGAAACCAGAACACTTCCAGTACCAAAATGCATTCTGCATTCTCCTGCATTCATATGGAGATATCTGTTTATAGAGATTAAAAATCAGGCAACATAGAACTCCCAACAAGGAAAGTCCCAAAGTCAGACGCAGCTGAGCTTTGTTTGAAGACGAGATCAAGTCAAGAATATTATGTTGAACCTCAGGAAAACCAGTAAACACTGTTTCTGGTTATTTTACAGTTCAACAGATTTAGATCTGTCTGCAGGAGATGTGTACTAAATCCTCAAGTGTTCAACTAATTTAGATGTGGATGTTTGATATAATTGTTTCCCTGAATTAGCTTGTAGTGCAGGCAAGAAAAAAGCAGCAGGGTCCTAAATCAATTCTTTCAGGAGTCCAACTTTTAAAACTGACAGCTGGTAGTGGCGACGTCGGGTACAGTCTGTGAAGAGATTTGCGTTCCTACCATCAGGTTGAAGATCAAGGTGGAATCCACAGCAATAGCTTTGAGCAGCAACTGGATGTCACCGTCTTTGGCTTTATATCTCAGACTGTACAACTCCTTGTTGCTGCTCCAGTCAGCAGGCAGCAGCTCTGACTTCTTATCACTGCTGCGGGGCTGGAGGTGGGATGAGAGGGGGATAGATACAGTAAAAACAGAGAGATAAAGAAAAAGAGGGAAGATAGTGGAGGTTAGAGGACAGTGAGAGTGTGTATCATCATGACAAGCTCATCAGAATTTCTATGGAAATAAAACCGTAATGTGTAAGTTGGACTGACCCCAAGTGGTACAGCATTAAATGACTGGAGATAACATGGCATTTATTATTCAAATTTCTATGGCTGTCCTTTATCTATAATGCTTGGGGATTTGAGGATTACAAATGAAGAAGGACAAAACCTGAATAACATCATCATTATGATGGGAGAAGCATATATATTTAAAGCCACTAAAAGACAACTACTGAAGTATCAGCAGACTCTTGAAAAGGATATTAGTGAGAATAAAGAGCAAAAGCTAGATTTTTAACATGGGTGGGGTATTTTGAGTCAGATAGAGGGTTGGAGTTAATATCACAGTACATGGTGAACTATATATAGGACAAGAGGATTATATGCATATACTGTGTATTTATGTTCTAATTTTGTACCCTCTAAATATATTTTTTAACTACAACGGGAAGCTTCTTTATTTTTTCCCCCTCTTTTTGATAATTACGTTTTTAAACTGCTGGTTGAGCTTCCAAATGGAAAATAAATTGATGTACTTGACTGGTTTTGTATGTTTTTTTTGTTTGTTTGTTCTGTTCAGTTTGTTTTTTTTTTTCATATATGCAGCTGGTGGTATTTGTTTGGTAGGTTTTTTTTTTGTTGCAAACATGGCAACCTATTACAGTTCAATAACTGACGTTGGTTACGTAGCTAACCGGTTTAGGAAGCTGGTTTTCATTAGCAAGTAAAGAGTGAGTCAGCGACTAATGGCACGAGAGTCCATTGAAAAACCGGCTTGTTTAATCTCTTCCTGAGCAGTACAGGAGAATAACTTCTCTAAAAACAGACTATAAATCCTTTACATGTACCGTTAAGAGCCATTCTTCAGTTCGGCGTATGTTTGATACACAAAGCAGCACATTTTAATGAAAATCCAGCTCAACTTCTGGCCTTCTTCATTAACACTATATCATTCAGCGAGCAGTGGAAACCGATTCTCAAAGTTAATATCTTGTCGAAAGTTAGTCGTAATTCATGAATCATAAATATACGCAAATTTCTCCAAAAGTAGCAACTCAAATTAACGTTACTGCAGTACTGGCGAATGACAAAGGAATCGTTAAACTGCTGGATTTTAAACGGGGTTTGGTGTAACGTTGTAAAGCGTTGACGTTACGTTCGGTTGTTGTTAGCTAACGTTAGCCGATTGAACTCACCTCGTCTCCGGAGCCGATGCACCTGTATCCGCTCTTTATCATTTCCCAGTGAACGAAACACACGACTGCGTCCTGTGGACAGCTGATGCTGCCGGCCACAGAGCTGTACAACACCTCCAGGCCTGCCATGTCTCTAATCTGCAGCAACTATAACGTCAACATTGGTTTTGTTGTTGCAGAAGGGAAAACGAAAGTCTTGACAGTGAAGCCGTGACGTCAAGGCGCCAGCAACGGTAGACACTTCCTGTCTGCCGCTTTCAAAATAAGGGTCAAAAATATGCTGACAACAAAAACAATTTCATGCAAAGTTAAAGATCCTCTCCAGACATGTACTAAGACATATAAAAGTACTCTGCTTGGAACAATATTGTGTGTCTACAAAAAGTATAATTACCACGTTAAGATCCTTAAAATGGATTCTGCTCCTTCTCCCTCATTAAAAATTCCAGTCTATGAATATGCAAATATATTTTATTTCAGAAGTTAAATACTTCACAGAGGATGTCTCCTACCTCACTGTAAAGTCCATTCTCAGTGTTTGTGCACTGGAGGCTTCAACTTTTCACACAAGTTTAATATTGGACCACGATTGGTTCATGATTGTAGGCCTGCCCCTTAATATTGGATTTTCAGTGAGCTCAGAGAAGCTTTCCACTTTCAGCAGATGAATGTGAAAACAAAATCTGCACATACATCATTCTGCAAAGTGAAGGTCAGACATTCAACTCTAGGAACAAGAAGAAAATATGTTTTTTGAGTGGAGGACGACTTTAAATAAGATCAATTTGTTTTCTATTCAGTTTCAGGCCCACCGACACCATCTCAATCCCAACCCACTCATTCGACTATTGCACACAAATTGACATTTGCAATTTGTGATAATGTTAAATTATCAGTAGATGTAGTAGAAGTAGCAGCAAAGGTGTTGAGTTATACTTTCTGTGGACATTTGATTTTTTTTTTTTTTTTTAAAAAAAAAGGTCAGAAAAATCCTGATTCAGTTTAACTGATCTTTTTTAATTTGTGATATGATCATCATTAATTTTTGGAAACCTTTATTCAACCAGGATATATCTGTATCCTGTTTTACACTTCTATACTTTCTCTTTGACTCCTGAATGTGTCCGTGGATAAAAACAGACAGTATCTGAGTGAGTTTTGTTTTAATAAAAGGAAAGTATCCTCAGCGGAAAATCAGTGGTGTATTGTTTCTAACTTTATAGAGCTGTATCAATTGTGTTTTGATCCAACACGTAAAGAGTCCGGCAGTGAACACATGCTCAGAATTTACGTTCCGCTTTCTAAAACTGCAATCCTTACAGTGGCTTATTGAAAAAGATCTCACTTATTCTCTCTACCGACTTTGTGAAAATGTGTCAAATGTAGAGAGAGTCATTTACTTAAAACAAAGAGTTAGACATGAACAACTAGCGTTAACAGAAAAAAGATGAGCAAAAATTTATCTTCAGCTATAGAAGCAAGCAACAGTCACAAATTCAAGTAGAGTGTAAATTTAATTCTAATTTTAAAATATAAATAATAGTATTAGGGATGCAACTAATGATTATTTTAATTATCAATTAATCTGTTGATTATTCTCTCAATTAATCAATAAAAGTTTGGTTTATAAAATGTCAGAAAATGGAGAAAAATGTCGATTACTGTTTCCCAGAGCCCAAGGAGATGCTTTCAAACAATAACTAATAATGATAACTTTATTTGTATAGCACATTTCATACAAAGATTGCAGCTCAAAGTGCTTTACATGCAAATGACAAAATCAGAACATCGGGACAAATTCAAATAAAAGATCAATAAAAACAGATAAAAAGAAGAAGAAATAAACAAACAACAAACAAGCGAGCAAGCAAAACAAAACAATACACGTTTAGGTTGACGTTCTTTATTGTTACATCTCATTGTACAAGTATAAGAGAGTAAAGATGTTAAGTTTCAGCTCCTCAACAATGCAGCAAGGAAATAAAAACGATTATTTTCATTATCAATTAATCTCTTGATCATTTTCTCAATTAATAGGTTAGTCATTAGGTCTTTAAAATGTCTTGTTTTGTCCCGACCAACAGTCCACAACCCAAAGATATTCAGTTCACTGTCATAGGGGGACTAAAGAAACCAGAAAATATTCACCATTAAGAAGCTGGAATCAGAGAAACTTTGACTTTTTTTCTTTAAAAAAAATAGACTCGAACGATTAATCGATTATCAGAATAGTTGGTGATTAATTTTGCAACTAATCGATTACTCTTATAATCGTTACAGCTCTAAATAGGACACAAAAAGCTGATAGTTAATGTATTTATTTATGTATTTACCGTGTTCAGTGTGCCCTTGCAGCAGTGGACTTCATTTCCCGTCGTGCCTCTCGCAGGGCGGAGAGAGGGCGCTTCCTTGTCAAAATGGCGGCTCCTTTGACTCTACTTTTGATTGTGGCCGTTACAATCCGCGCTGCTCTCTTCAGATCCAGTTTAGCGGACTTAATTTCAGAGAGAGTGGAAGTGGTGTCTCCGCTGACCGCCTGGAAGAGAGGTAAGCGGGGGTTCAGCAGCTTTTTGGGGCCAGTTTTCAGGCTGAAACGCCGCTGCGGCTGCCCCCTTCTCCTCGGCGCTGCTACCACAGAATAATGAGAGGAAAGTGGGAAACCGGTTTAGCTACATAGATACAGCTTTGCTTGGCTAAATCCACATGTAGACAGCTCACTAACGCTATATTAAAGGAAATATAGCAGCTAGGTTTCTATCAGTGAAGATTTAAAGTAGTTTTGACGCGTATCTTCTTCTTGTTTGTGAGTAAAAAAGGTTAGTGATTGTGTTTGTCTGGTTTAGAGATGCTGCAGCAGCGACCTGCAAGCCTGAACTGAGTTTTACAGGCTCAGAAAGGAGATAGAAATGAACTGAGTACTTTCCTTAAATGCTGCACTCATGCACAACAACGAAGTACCTGAATTTCACACAAATGTTTCAGATTTTGAGAGGGTTTGCACTTCTACTACACATTTTTTGATGGGATTAATCTATAGGCTACAGCAGTGTAAAAATACTCCATTACAAGTAAAAGTCCTGCATGAAAAAATCCTACTACAGTAAAAGTACATAAGTATTATGAGCTTGATGTAGTTAAAGTATTGCAGTAAACTGACTGATATATTATTATATATGACATCATTAGATTATTAATAGTGAAGCATCAGTGTTAGATCAGCATGTTACTGTTGTAGCTGCTGGAGGTGGAGCTAGTTTACACTACTTCATATACAGTTAGCTAGTTTAGTCCACTGGTTCCCAACCTAGGGGTCGGGCCCCTCCAAAGGGTCAGCAGATAAATCTGAGGGGTCGTGAGATGATTAATGGGAGAGGAAAGAAGAAAAAACAAAGTTCTGATACACAAATCTGTTTTCAGTTTTTGGACTTTTTCTCTATTCTCTGATTTTTGCTGAAATATTGGATCATTTGAACATTTATTGAAATGAAAGCATGTGAGAAGTTTAGAGGGAAAAATCACTATTTGGTGGAGCTGTTAACAACTCATAGACATGTGAAATGTGACCCCGACTACACACTGCTTTTTGTAAGACGTCAAAAGACAAAAAGGTTGGAAACCACTGGTTTCATCTTTAACAATGTGTTGTATTTTAAAAGCTTGTTATATTATCCATTGTGTCAAATCTTCATCTGAAAAGTAACTAAAGCTGTTAAATAAATGTAGTGGAGTAGAAAGTACAATATTTCCCTCTGAAATGTAGTGGAGTGGAAGTATAAAGTAGCATCACATGGAAATACTCATGTAAAGTACGAGTACCTCAAAAATATATGTTACTTTCCACCACTGCGTGTAGGTTCAACCATGGGCCAGTTTTATCAGGATTTTTAATTTGGGGGGCTGTTTACAGGCACAGATTAATAAGGCTTAATCTCTCGAGTAATGGATAATGATCACTTCCTGAAATATCTTCTTTTGTCCCGACCAGCAACCCAAAAATATTCAGTTTACTATATACAGGAGAGGGTTAAATAAACCAGAAAATATTCACATTTATGAAGCTGGAACCAGAGAATTTGCAATTTTTTTCTTAAAAAATGACTCTGAACGATTAATCAATTATCAAAATAGTTGAGGATTAATTTAATAGTTGGCAACTAATTGGTTAATCGACTAATCATTGCAGCTCTACTGTTTAGGATTGTATCTGAGGTCAGATTAGTAAGTGAGGACTAGTAGCTCGTTTAGCTTTTGACCCTGATGAAGACACAGCAGTGTTGAAACGTCGGTCACTATTAACGGCTGCAGATCAATCAGTGTTCTTCAGTCTGTTCACATCATTTGTTTCCCCGACCTGAGAAACACCTGATTCAGCTGCGTATTGCTGGAAGATGTGAATATATGTTCTGTGTTGCACTTGCAGATGAACTTTATTGGTTATCCACACAATAAACATCGGCTCGCTTCATTTATGTTTGATTGAAAGTTCTGTTGTTGTTTTCTAGGAAAAAAATTGGCATCAACATTTCTGATCAGCTGCCACCTATTTGTGTTCTGGTCCAACAGGTTTAAGTTGTAGAATTCACACATTAAAACGAAAGTTCTGGGTTAATTTCAGCAGCACTGTGACACTGTGGTTGGTTTGAATGCTTCTCCTTGTGTGGAGGCAGTATTAGATGTAACAAGGTTATATTACAGTAATTGGCATTTACAGGAGCCTTGTATTGATTTTGTTATCTGCAGTAGATTTGATCTAAACTCAAAACTTCAGCTTTCATCAGGGAGCCAAATGTTTCTTCTGGAGGGCCGGATGTGGCCTGTGGACCAGTATTTGCCTACCACTGATTTAAAGGATTGTATCTAGTGCTGCAAATCTAGTATTTTCATTATTTGTTCATCTGTTGATTGTTTTCTCGATTAATAATTTGTTCTGTGAAATGTCAGAAAATAGTGAAAAATATCCCTCACAGGCAGAGTTGTCAGATTCAAAATAATTGCTGTCAAAAACCTCAGAGCGTTCAGTGTACCATCATCGAAAACTGTCAAATATGCACATTTTAGCAGCTGAAACCAGTGTATTTAGTGTGACAGTTAATCGCACTCAGGGTCGCAGTGGCAGCACACATGCATGTGCTTGATAATGTGGGAATTACTGCACCACATCCCGTCCCATCATGAATTGTTCATTAGGCAGCTGGAACAGGAAGTGTAGAAAGACTCTGTAGCTGTTAGAGTCGGGAGAAAGGATGAAGACGACCTCATCTATCGTCTCCCTCTGGATCTGTGTCTTTGAAGAAATCCTTTCTGTCTGTTACTGCTCGTACAACAATGGCTGACGACAGTATTATTATAAATATAATAGACAGTAATTACACTTTACTTCTGGGATGATTATACATATTTCTCCAGTCTGTATTTTAGTGATGATATGATGTATCTGTAGTGGATTTTAATGAGTTTATTCAGGGTTATTAGCAGTGTTATTGAAGGTAAATCCTTTGAATTAAGCTCTTTTTTTTGTCTGCATCTCTTCTGAGATCCTCAGCTGTGTTAACTCTCCTCCTCATGATCTTTATGCACATCTGTATACTACAGTATTTAACTCCATTAAAGCTTCACCTGTGAGAGACTCTCCTCTCCTCTGTGATTTTACTACAAATGCAGAAAATTAGCCTCAAAACAAGCAGGTAAATTCTTATTTGATGCCTCTCACACAATAAAATTAATACTATAATATCAACTTTCAATACTTGTTTAATCATTTTAGTTATTTTTTAAGCAAAAATGTCAAACATTTGCTGGTTCCAGCTTCTCAAATGTGAGGATTTTATGTTTTTCTTGGTCATACATGATAGTAAACTGAATATATTTGGGTTTTTGACTGTTGGTTGGACAAAAAAAGACATTGACATGATTAATTCCTGGTGAATCCGTTAATTGATAATGAAAATAATGGTCAGTTGCAGCACTAGTGGAAACCCAGGCCTTTTATGTTTTATTCTTTTCTTTTAAGTCAGATATTTTTCACTATTTTCTGACATTTTATAGACAAAATGCAGCCCTAGTTGAACCATTTAACTGGAGTCTTTCTTCCCTTTAAAGCCTCCATAAAGGCCGGAGAATCTTTTGCTTACAGTACATGACCTGTTTTTGTTTGTTTGTTTGTTTGCAGTGGTTGAAGGTTTGGCTCTGCTTGACTTAGGAGTCTCACCGTACTCTGGAGATGTTTTCCATGAGGTGAGAGATCCACACACACACTTACAGTATCTGTATGAATCTATAA
The DNA here is from genome assembly GCF_963924715.1 of Thunnus thynnus. Classification (NCBI taxonomy): domain Eukaryota; kingdom Metazoa; phylum Chordata; class Actinopteri; order Scombriformes; family Scombridae; genus Thunnus; species Thunnus thynnus. The sequence goes on from NC_089520.1 coordinate 4,863,601, forward strand.
ATATGAGCAGCATGTCCGTTATACATGTGTGTGTGTTTCCAGATTGTTTCAGTTGGTCTTTATAAATGTTTTATGATCCCGGCAGCATGTGTTTGTGTTCCTGCTCTGATCCTTAATGTCCTTTTTTTTCCCCTTCTCTCCAGACTCCTCTCATCATTTACCTCTTTCACTTTTTGGTGGACTATGCAGAAATAACATTTATGGTGAGTAGAAAGATGAGAAACATCCTCTTTTTAGAGGCAGATTCATGTATTTATAAGCCAATAAAGAAGTGGCATTTTGGTGTGGATATTTTAAGTGTGATCCAGTGTGAATACCAATAAACTTTCTCATTTGAGCTGGACTGAAATGACATTTTAAGCATTTGGTTTAAAAAAATGCTAATGCTACGGATTTACTGTGCTGAATATAAAGGAGGGTTTTATAGGGAAGAGAGCCGTGATGGGAAAGCTTTGTGTTTGGTGAAACTGCTCTGCCGTGATAAGGAAATTCTGCCTTTAGTGATTTGAAGAAGAAAGTAAACTGTATATATTTTATTTTTGTTCATTCTCCGTCTCTCTGTTTCTTCAGTTAGCCGATGTAATCACTGCTGTGGCTCTCTACATCGCAGTGAAGGAATACAACAAACAAGTGGTGAGAAAACACAACTGTGTCTTCTAGAAATACAGAGAAACAAATCCCAGCATGATATTTGGATTTTAAGTAGTTTTGGGCTAAAACTGATTTATTGTCTGAGTGGAATCAGTCACATAAGTAACATGATACTGATACAGACAGTGCAGATGTAATCTGACAATTCATTTCACAATTAATCAGTTAATTGTGTATAAAAGAGGGAAAAATGTCCGTTACAGTATCCTAGCGTACGAGGTGACATCATTAAATTTCTTGTTTTGTCCGACAAACAGTTTCACTTCAACGTAAGACCAAAACAATTCAGCAAATTCTCACATTTGAGAAACCAGAACTATCAAATGTTTGTTTTTTAATGATCAAGTAATCATTGCAGCTACCTCACAATGAATATGTTAGAACCATATTCTTATTTCACTGCTACATGACTGAGTTATGATCAATAAATTATATAGTTTCCACAGATAAGACGTGGTTTCATTATTAGTAAATGAAACTAACTGAAACTTTGACATACAGTCTGTTATTTGGTGTTTTTTTCTGTCCTCGTAGTAAAAGTGTTGTGACATATTTCATGTGACGTTAATGTTGTTTCAGTTCAGGAAACAGAAATATGCGTTGGAGGCAGACCGTTACCCCCACGACTGTCACGAGCTCATCAGAAGCCCCAAAGAAATGTTCTACATCCCTCTGAAAGTCGCCATGTTGTAAGTACCTCGAACCTCCCGGTGTGACTTTAAACCAGTAAACGCACAGTTATGACCGAGGTTATGTCTTCTCTACCGTCTCTCACAGTTACCTGTTGAACCCGTTCACCATCCTGTCCTGCGTCGCCAAGTCAACCTGCGGTCTGAACAACGCCGTCATCGCCACCTTCATCCTTTCTACGATAAAGGGTAGAATTTGATTTTAACTACAAGAGTCACACATGGTTTTTCTAAAGGTCATTTCACATTTCTGGGATCTAAGTCCCACTTTAACTGGGAAGAACTATTTCCTGTTGTTGTTTTACCTTGTTATGGTCCGTCATTAAGGAATTTTGTGTCTCTTTTTGGCTTAAACTTCAAGCTTTTATCCATTCTTATTGTATTCTCGTAGTTACTGTATAATAAAACTTTATAATAAATGTGTAAAAGTTATTTAAAGAATAACTCAACTCCACCAGCAGAAACACACTTTAACTCTGCTGTAACAACCATATTGAAACCACAGAATGATTACGTAACAGAATAAGTGATTATTTGATTAACTGGTTTGAGTAATTCTCTGTTTGTTTGTTTGTTTGTTTGTTTTTTGCAGGAAATGTTTTGCTGAGTGCCATATTTTTGGCTTTGGCCACATATCAGTCCATCTATCCGCTGACTCTCTGCGCTCCAGCTCTGCTGTATTTGATGCAGGTATGTTGGGCATATATATGTTTTTTAACTTTATTGAGGAACACAGACTACACATTAAGCATCCCGCTGTCTTATATGGGTATTTTAGAAAAATACTCAAGTATATAAACAAAGACATAAGTGAAGGAAATGAGTAGACGCACAAAATTTCAAAATAAATACATAAAAAAACATCATCACATCCTCATTTTTAAACTTAAATGTGCAGTAAACACATTTTATTACACATATGCAGTGTATACATCCAGTTTGAGCCTAGGTTTATAATACTAGTGATTGCGATAAGTACATGACTACAGAGGACCGTCTTTCTCTATAGTTTGTTTTATTTTTATTTCTGTGTCATGCCAAACATCTGGCTCATCCCACATAGGATTACAAGACATCGCTATTATTACATTATTATAAAACACACGTCTTCCAGTAATACATATACAAAAACATGTAGAAAAAGAAAACAAAAGCAGTAACATTAGCTGTAATATTCTCCATGAAATTGACCTTTTCAACCTTTGCCTCCGTTGCAGGGTTTTGTTTCAGCCGATATATGGTTATTATTTTATTAATACCAGAACTCTGTAGTCTTCTGGTTAAGACACACGTCAACTCCCAATCTCTCTCTTTCCCCTTCGCTTCCTGTCTTTCTACTGTCGCTTTAATAAAGGCTTAAAAAATAACCCCCCCAGAAAATAAAACACCAGAACTCTGAGCTTGTATATTCTATTTTTATCTCATATGTCTGTACGAAAATTCCTTAAAATGAGGTTTCATGGCTCAAAGGATAAGTCTGTGTTCAAGAATATATTTTTAATTCAACCTCTTTCTCCTAAAAGCCCAAAAAATGTGTAAAATCACCTAATAGATCACACACTCTCCATCTGCTAAACAAAGTGTCTCCAGTTGGGGCCACATAGACATTTGGGCCAGTGGTTTTCTCACTCCTCATCCACATGCATATTAAAATAGTATTTTTCCTGTTTCCCCCTGATCAATATTTAATATTAATATCTTTGTTCCCTCTCTTCATTCCAGCCAGTCCTATCTGGTTTCACTGCCCGTTTTTTAAAATAAATCTGAATATAATTTCATGGATTTGTGTTCACTAATATCTTCATCTCTCCGTCCCTCCAGCGTCAGTACATCCCCGTGAACTTCCGGCGGGTCAGCTTCTGGTGGTTCATCGCGCAGTATGCCTTCATGTACCTCGGCAGCCTCTTCGTCATCATCTGCCTCTCCTTTTTCCTGCTGGGCTCCTGGGACTACCTGCCCTCCGTCTACGGCTTCATGTGAGTGTCGAAGAGCTTTTAAAGAAGCATCTAAATATTAATAATGGTCTGTATAATGTATAGAAATAGTGTGTTGATTGGAGTCAGACATGACATGTCGGCATGGTCGATATTATCGGTCATTTTTAGCTCATCACAGTTAATATCAGTGTGTTTATCTGCTGACAACAAGAAGTTGCAGCACAAAAATATCAAATTTATGTTTTAGGTCATTTAGAAACTTTGTCATCATTACATAGTTTGTCCACCAGAGAGCACTGATGAGTTTATCAACTGTAAAATGTTCCTCTCTCTGAGTAAATATCACAGTCAAAGCTTTTTTAATATCTAATTAAAGGGATCCTAATAAAACATTTTGTCCATGCCGTGTGTTTATGTTTAAAAGAGGATATTAGCTCTTAAAATGTCATCAGATCTTTTAATTTTTCAAACATCAGTAAGGCGTCCCGGTCCGGCTGTAGTCCTCCGGTGTGACCGTCTGTTTTCTCTCTGTCCAGTCTCTCAGTACCGGACCTGACCCCGAACATCGGCCTCTTCTGGTATTTCTTCGCCGAGATGTTCGAACACTTCCGCCTCTTCTTCCTCTGCGTCTTCCAGATCAACGTCTTCTTCTACACCATCCCTCTGTCCGTCAAACTCAAGTAAGTCCTCCGACTGTTCCACCGCCATGTTTTTATTACTCTCATAACAACTTCGTCTACAATAAGTTAATGTGAGGCTTGTTTTTTGGTAACGCTTTATTTTACAGGTCCTTCGATTTTTTTATACTAATTTAATTTTATACTAAGTTCCTGAAGTAATTTTCAGGTATTTTACAGTGAAATTTTAGTACATTTTATAGAGCAGGCGGTGCAGTGTGGAACAAAGGTAAGTAGTGGATTATATTTGGGTTCATAGTTATTTAATACTTAATTTGCAGTTTTCAGTGTGTAGTTCTGTGTCTCAGTATATTAGATTCTTTATGAAAATGAGCACATTTCCTGAATACTATCAAATTACCAATTACATAACACTTACAGAGAAAGATCCTAAGAGTGAACACTTACACAGCAGCAACTTTTAGGAAATTATTGAAAAATTTCCCTGGAAGTTAGTGAGAGAGTAAAACATCTGCAACATAAAGTGTTACTGAAACCTAATACGCTACAGAACTACTGAAAAGTATTTTCTGTCTGTTAAAGAATGAGCTGCATTTATGTGACATCTTTCTAGTCTTTCAACCTCTCAAAGAGCTTTTACGCTAATTGCCAACATTCACCCATTCAAACACACTCACACACGTACTGATGGCACAGCCTTCGGGTTCAGTATCCTGCCAGAGGATACTCTGACATGCAGACTGGAGGAGGATATTTAGATATTTATTTAGATTTTTTGCAAATTAACAACTGTGAACCCAAATATGATAAGTGGGCACCAACTAAACCAACTTTCTCATGATAAAAAATTAAAAATTAACCATTAAATAACCTGCAAATTACTCCACAAATTTTCAGGAAGTTAAACTAAAATGAAAGGACCTGTGAAATAAAGCATTACTGTTTTATTAATAATAATGTCTCCTGTCCTACAGAATGTGTTTAAATGTGTAATATTACACTGCTGGTGTCTGTGTTACAGGGAGCATCCGGTGTTTCTGATCTTCATGCAGTTAGCTGTGATCTCCATCTTTAAGTCGTATCCCACTGTCGGCGACATCGCTCTCTACCTGGCCTTCCTGCCTGTGTGGAGTCATCTGCACAGATGTGAGTGTCTGAAACACAGAAGATGTTGTACGTTAACTGTGACAGATTGTTTCAACACTTTCATCCCTAAAAGTGAAGGTTTATTTTCATCTGTGATCTTAATTTCAGACTGCACATGCTATGTAGCTGTGTAACGAGGATTTTTATGAATATTTGAGATTTTGGGGGAAATGACTCCTTTTTTCTGGTCTCTCTTCCCGTCCAGTCTTGAGGAACATCTTCCTGGTGTCTTGTGTCCTGCTGGCCTGTTCGGCTCTGTTCCCTGTTCTCTGGCACCTCTGGATCTACGCCGGCAGCGCCAACTCCAACTTCTACTACGCCATAACGCTGCTGTTCAACGTGGCACAGGTAGGAAAGTCTGCACAGGAGCTGAGGGGAGTTTGTTAATTAGGTATTTGGAGACACGTCTGGATCTGTGATTGCTCTTTTTTAAAAATAAACCAGGAAACCTCCTCCTCTTCTTAATGAGAGAGGAATTGTTTTAAAGAATTCTTAACAATGTCATTAAAGTTTTTAGTGTAAACATTAAAACTTGTCTTTTTTCTGCTTTGAGAACACACACACAACAAGGTGCAGACCATTGTGAGCTTCAATAAGTTTTTAACAATTATGTCTGATGTTGGTGTTTTGTATTCGTAAATGTTTAAAGTTATGAGAAATTTGATTTAGAATAACATTTCCTCCATATCTATCTGTAGGAATACGTGTGCTGTTCTTTGTTTTTAAGTATTTAAAGTGACAGAAAACATCCAGTAACGACTAAAAGTCATTATTGACTTTTTATGATTTTTCCTCTCAGAAGTTCAAAGGCCAGGACGATTCGTGCGTCATGATTTGATGTAAACAGAGAGCAGAAGTCATGACGTCACTTTCTGTGTAGCTTTGGTTCCGCTAGCTTCTGTGACTCAATGCAAGATCTCATTCAGCGTCTCTTTCATCAGTCTTTGAAGCGTGTTGCTGGAGTTTATTTTCCATATTCTAAGAACACTCGGCTCCACTGCAGCAGCTGCTATCAGAAGTTAAACGATTACTTTGTGAGCACAGAAAAAACTACAACTCCAAACAAAAACAAAAATAAATAAATAAAAAAAACTACAAGTGCAGCAGTGTGGGTACTTGCGTCATGGTAACAGGGTCTCATCCATAAAACTCACTGCTTTCTTGGACTTGTTTCCTCTGCCGAGCCGTTACGTTTAGCCTGCAAACATCTAGGGCTTATGGGAAATGGTGTTCATTAAAGACTGCTTAAAAAAAACAACGATATTTGAATGTTTTCCAAAAAACGACCGTCATTATAAACACATGATTTGACTTCGGCGCTCTAATAAAATCAATGACGACCTCAGAAACAACTAATTCACATAGCATTAGTTACCATGGCAACAGATGAATATCACAGCTTGTAACTGTATGTTTGAACAACATAGAAGCTATTTACAACATTACAAAGTTCGGATTGTTTGTTTTTTTTATTATTTATGAGTGAAATTACCCAAACTCTTGTTCTTAATCGCTCATCAGTGTCCTGATATTTTATTTCCCTTCAGATTCTGCTGGTGTCAGATTATTTCTACGCCTTCTTGAGGAGAGAACACCATCTCACCTACGGACTATACCTGAAGAGGAAAGACGGCTCCGAGGCTACACTAGTTCTTAAATAAAACACACACACACACACACTTGCACACACAGCTACACACACACACACACACACATACACAAACAAACACACTAATACACAAACCACCTGGCTGGCCGCCTCCACCAGGAAGGGAGAAACTGCTCAAGGTCTCAGTTATCCTCAAAGGGAACAAACACAAACTGAGGAGGATAAAAGACTCCGGAGGCCACACTGCCTGGTACCACAAGTCACAACATACTACACGACAGACAGATGTTGGATGTAGAAATCCTGGCTCCTGCCAAACAACTAAAACATCCTTTCTCCTCCTTTCTCTTTGTCTTCTGGAGCGCTCTAACTCCGACGCCTCACTCCACCCGGAGCCTGTTGTGACGCTCTGTTCATCCTGCAGCTCCCTCCTGGACAGCTTTTATTTTGAAGCACCATCACTCATGCCGATTTTTCTTTTTTTGTTTGTTTGTTTTTCTGGAAGGAAACTTCAGCTGCAGTGGGTTTTATTTTAAACCTTGGTTCCTCTTTAAACACCAAAAAAAACCCCACCAAAAATGTAGGAAAACCTCCATTGATTGATTATTCCTGATATCCAGATGATTATATTTATGTCCTTTTATTGTGGGGAAAAAGAAGAAACCCTTTGTGTTTGGAAGCCTAAAAATATCAGTTTGTCTCTCTCTCTCTCTTTCTTTTTCACCACTTTCTTACTGTTTGCTTTTCATCCTTTTGTTAACTTCTATATTAATTAACTTGTGACGTGTGATCAGTGTTTCATCTCAACGCTTCACCTCATCGTGGTTCATAAACCTTCACACCTGCCTACAAACAAACAAAGTTAAGGATGAGATACAGAAATGACTAAAGCTCAGACAGCTCCGTTAACAGCCTGATGATGATGATGATGAAGAAGAAGAAGAGGAAAGTCTGACTAAGACAACAGTGAATGTGTTTTAACAACTGAAGGTTCAGGATGTGTGAAGAGCAGAAACAGAAGTTTTCCTCTTGTCAAAATCACAGTTTCATAATTAAGATTAATAAATAGACAAAATTCCAGCCAGTTAACAAAGTTCGGGCCAACGAATGAATCTGGAAACGGTTAAAGTTTCATATTTTGCTCAATTTCTGCATGTAAAATCAAGTTTATTTAATGAAGTCATGGTTGAATTTAACATTTAAAATGATTGTTAGTAACGTCAGAGTCTTGAAAGCTGACGGTATTTTTAAGTTGGAAGTTTGTATCTTCCATTTCCTCTAACGTGACATGAACAAACATCATAAGCATGCATGATTTTCAATTATTCCCCCCATTTAATGACTTTTTTACACAATCAGGAAACCAAGACTGTAGTCAAGGATGTCCATGACATGCTAATGATATTTTTGCCTTTTCTTAGAAGCTACTGACATAAAGAACTGTGCAAAAGTTTTAGACACTTAGTTTTTATTCATCAATTAACTTGATACAAAGTTGATCAAACAGCAGAAACCTAAAGAAAATCAGTATTTGTTGTGAGCAGCTTGGCAGCAGTTCTCCTCCGTAAACCTGCACACAGTGTTTCAGGTTCTCGGCAGGTCGGATGTTTTCCTGCCACAGTTCTTCTTCTGTCTCTTCCTGTTAATCCCAGACTGACTCCATGATGTTGAGATCAGAGACTCCTTGTTCTTCTCGTTGATGAAGGTCGTTGTCGTGCTGCAGAATAAATTTGAGACCGATCCTCAGATTCTCCATCAGATGAAGAAGAATCTAAACATCTAAAGTGCCTGAAACTTTTGCACAGTTCTGTATATCTACTTAAAAAATGTTTGATTTGATCAATGATTTAATTCACATCCTTAAAATAAGCCTTAAACAGCCTCAGATGGTGATATTAAGATTGATCTTTTGTTGAATATTTTTACTTTATATTAAAATATGAATGAATGAAAATATGAATTAAAATATTAAGTCCGCAGGTAAATGTTTTTGTTTTTGGCCTCCGTATGAAAATAATTTAAGCAACAACAGAAGTTTTATTGAAGGTATTTAGAGATCTATAGAAAAAAAAAAGTTTCTTTATTTGTAGACAAACAATAAAATAAAACAAACACAGATCAGTCTGTTCAGTCGCTTTCTCACGTGATTTTTTTTTTTTTTTTAAACCCCTCGTCTGTTTGGGCTGAAGGTCGATTTTGATACCAATGAGTCGAAGGTAATTTGTGATATTTATTTATTTGCTGCACTGAAAACTTTGCAAAGAGATTTAATTTTTCTTTTTTTTTTTTTTGGTTTCATTAAAAAAGGAGGAGCTCTTATGTTGTTTTGATACTGTATATATATGAATGTTTTGTTTTATTACAGATATTAAAATGCTGTGTCTGAGAGGGGCTGATGTTCAAGCTGATGAATGAATGAGTGAACATGTCATAAATGATTATTATTAAACTGGAGGTGTTGGTTTACTGCTGTCTGGTTTTAAATGTCAGTACTGATGTGTGGGAGGTGTCAGTGCATCCTAACCGTCACTTGTTTTTGTTGTTTTTCATATTGCAACAGACAGATATAAGACTAGAGACATGTCATACCAAAATAACATTATAAACCACTATGAATTTGAAAAAATAGCACAAATAAAGAATGTATTATGGTGATTTAAAAACACACACAAACTATTTGGGCTATCGTTAGCTACTGTAGTGCTAACAGGGCGCCAATACTTCGACCATGGATGCATTATAAGACTTATATATTAACAAGCCCGACTCAGTGCGAGTCCCGGAGCTGGTGAACCAACTGTCAATCACAGCTGTCCCTCAACGCCCACGCGGCAGACATCAAAGCTATTATAAGTCTTCAAATCTTAGTAATGGAGCAATAATTTCCAAAAATGACGAGCAAAAGCGATTTAAAAATCCGTGATGTCATCATAATGTAAAGTCTATGGGCCGAGCGGGAAAAAAACACACACGCACAACAAGCAACCCCGGTAGCTAGAAACTTTTTTTTGGTGTATGTGCCAGCCGAGCAATTCTTTTTGGACTGAATTGGCGCCATTTTTAGTCCGGTATCCAGCTCTCATAATACATCCATTGAGTCCACAAACCGATGGGTGACGTCACGGTGGCTACGTCCACTATTTTATACAGTCTGCGGTATTACTTTATGATACGCATTACAATGAAAAAACACAGAACCTGTAAAAATACAACAATTATAAAGGAATTTTGGTTGCACTGAATTAAAATTGCACAACATGAAAAAACGAAATGCTTGTAAAACAGGAGAATATATATATATATATATGACAACTTCATAATATTTTATACATTTTTATATACTATACTGCCGCAGAACGTTTAATACATACGGATGCATCATGAAAACAAAAACAGCCGCAGTAACTGATTTTCTCTCTTTTAAATCTCTTCTTAGGACGTTTTTCCCCTTATTTTATTTTAATTCAGCTGTTGTTTTCTTTTTTAGAAGTTGCTTTACAGAAGTTGGTTTTATGTTTTATTATCAAATCTGATGGTTTTATAATTTATGCTGTCTTGAAACGTGAGTTTTGATATATAAAGACTATTATTATGTTTTTTAGTTCTTGTATGATTTAATTCTAAAAGGAATTTTGGGTTTTCTGTAAAATCAATAATAATTACGAATGTCAACATAAACAGACTTATAAAACTAAACATAATATTCTAAAATTTTACCTCATTGATTCAAAGTTGATTTAAACATAATGCAAAAACCAAAATATACATGCTGAATTCTTTGGTATTAAATGCAACATCTTACCTAAATGTAAGTTACCACAATTATGATTGTGATGAGAGTATAACTACATAAGTCATTTACATTAATTCTTAATGCACAACAATTTTAAATACACATTTTTACTGGATGAAAATTGGCACCTGAAAGTTTTGATGAAGCAGCAGGTGATGATGATGGTGGAGGAAGGTTTCAAACCAGCAGGTCTTTTTGACTGATTAAAATGTATCTCGTCCTCCTCATGAAGCATTAAACCTTCCTATATCTAAATCTATTTAGATCATGAATGCACCAAAGAAATTGTTATATGAATTTTTTTGCAAATTTTGCATGTAGTTCACTTTCACAAAAAAGTAACAGCCTTGACACAGGTGAAACACTCCACCCAGGTAACTGCTTGATACATCTTCTTTGTGTGTTGTCTGTGAGTATTTTGTTGACTTCATGAGGGTTATGTTTTTAGGATACTGAGGAGTGCTGAGCTCAACAGAGTGCTGAATCACGCTGCTGTCTCTGAGGGAAACCTTTGAATAAACATAGTAACGTCCCTCCTTTTGGACTATAAGCCTCCCATCTTTGTAGTCCATCCCACAGCTGTCAGTCGGCCAACCGCCATTATGTACATCTGAGGGGAAAAAGACACAAGAAAATACCAGTAATGAAAAGTTTAGCTCAGTTAAATAGTGGGGCCGGTGCCGCAAAAACACTAACAAAGTGTTGAAGATTCACATTTTTATTTGCAGATCTAAACTGCCTCTGTAATATTAAAAACACAGAAAGTTATCTTACCAGCTACCACATGTGCAAATGGTTTGCAGGACAGATTCAGATTGTGTCCATCTTGTCCTATGTCAGGAACACAAATGCTATCAAATTATTGAATGAAAATGAAGAAATTAACATTAATATATGATGTATGATATATTCTGTACCTGGTGTGGTGTTGGGGGTCTGTGTTGAAACAGCCTGCAATGGAAGATAAAAACAGGTAACTGCTTCAGTGTCTGGATGCACACGTGCAGTTGCACTATTGTGATGGAAACATTTCCTCAATGCTGCACATTTGTCATTAAAGGACGGGTTCACAGTTTTTCAAGTCTGTCTTCCCCGTTTGGGGAACTTTGTGTTGTCTGGAGGGATATTCTTCACTTGGAGCAGTGACAGCAGGGTTTAACTGGCGGAATGATTAATATAATCAATTTAAAAAAAAAAAGTCCTTTTTGAGGAGCATATGTTGCTGACAGAAGTAGCCCCAACCAGACCCCACCATGTCCATCAGAGTGAAATATTGTTTATTTATTTTTAACAATTGAGCACATGCTTCTTAATCGTTTTCTGACTAAAATAAACATAAATAAAATATATAATTAAATGATATGAAACATGCTTTTATTGATAGCCATTATCAAAGCCAAACTATGTAGAAAAATAGAGCTGGCAGCAATTCAGCAACACACACACACTGCTGAGGTTCATGCAGGCTGTGTGTCCCAGGTGTTAGCCTCATGCTGAGGTAAGATCTTGATTATTTATCATTTTCAGATATTACACAGCCTCATTTATGGAATTCATTTATTATTTATCTTTGCATAGGTTGATGTGATGCGATGCATTGAACATCTGTATTTACAGGTTTTGATCACTTGCCATTCATTAAGGTTCACTATGCCATGGCCACCCCAGTCAAAATGTCCTGGTTACACCACTGTTCAGCCATCCAAATGAGACAAATCAAGTAGATATCTTTCAATGTTACAGTCTTTTTAGTGCCAAAGTTCCTCTTTTTGTTACTATACTTCCACTGCAGCTCAACAGGGAAACACTGTCCGAGGAAACACAAAGAGGGAATTTGATGCTAAAAAGACTGTAAATGTGTCAGATATCCACTTGATATGACTAACTCAGACTGCTGAAGCCTCATATAAGCTTCACATCAACTTTTAAATGCATTTTTGCACTAAATGACTATGGTTTTTGTCCCCCATCACTTACATCTTTTAATAGCCATTATGAAAAGGAGGAATGATTACAGTGAGGAAAACCTCTTTCAGTGTTCATATGGACACCTGACTGTTTTAAGACACACTTGAAAATTTGTGAACATATCCTTAAATATTTTAATTATTATGGTGTTCACCTCATACAGGCCTAACTGGCCCTCAGTGTTTTAAGATAAAACTGAAGGTGCAAAAATCAAAGACCAAACTGATACTCACAGGCAGGAGATGGTAGAGACGTTTGATGAAATAGGCCTCTACAGTGAGGCCAAACAGTGCCAAGCCCACCAGTATGAAGAGCGGGGTTCGTGCTGCTCTGAAACACTGTCGCACCTTGTTTGATCTTGAGACGGTGACATGGCCGTCTGCCACAGACACAGAGTGATACTGGACGTCAGCCTCTTCCATTCCTGCTGCAGAAATATCCTCAAGAAGTTGGCTAAAAAGTGTCGTGAAGGGTCAAAGTGACAAACTGAGAGCGAGACAAAGAGGGTTTTTGGGTTTAATGGTTGAATGCTGCTCAAAAAAACAAAGAGACCAGAAGACTTCCTTTTTATAAGCTGATAAGAGTCTGCAAGATGATTAGAAGATAATCATGCACAGTTCATATACTGCTTCATGCGGTGACATTTCAACATTTCCGCTCTAATCTCAAAATCTCTCAGCTTCATATACACACCTGCCATGATCAAAGGTCATGTTTTCACATAAATGTGGACTGAAATCCACTAATGCATATTCAATACATCTTCCTTTTCTTTCTTTAAACTTGTGTATTGTAAATTTCTATTTCAAGGGCATAACTTTCTTCATGTTAACATTGTAATACTGTATAATATTCAGAGAAAATAACTTGTATTTTATTAATGTAACAGTTCAGAGATGTTTAGATATTGAAGGGAAAAAAATACATAAACACACAGTATGTAACATGTAACAAGAGATCAATGAATAATTAACACAGGGTCAAAGGATAAGAACTTGGAAAATGTATTTTCGTTTCAGTGTACATATGCTGAAACATTAAAAATAGGATTTACTGTAATGCATAATTGAAAGTAAACAGTAAAAAAGAATTTATCCAGCATCAAATCAGCTTACTGAGTCTGATTTCAGTGTTGAATCTGCAAATCTGAATCCCTTCAAATCCCTTATTATTGAATCCATTTACATTTAGTGTTTAACATTTGAAGAAACTTAAGTTATAAATAACTACAAGATAACATCTTATATTTTGTATTAAACATGGTGTTGGAAGTGTGCTCTAAAATGATGGGGAAAAAACCACAATGAATGATTTAATGGAACTGAATTTTGACATTTTTACAACTTCAAGGCTATGCCTACAGTATGTACGGAAGCACATTACATTCACCAAAGGAAAAAAAAGTCCTTATCTTATAATTATGAAATAAGTATCTCACTATTACTAGATGTGGGTTTCATAATTATGACATCTTTTTTTGTAATTAGATCTTTTCTCATAATTATGAGATAGAGCCTCAAATGTTTGTTTTTTTTTCCATCAGTGAATGCAATGCACTTCTGTACTTCCGTACATTATACCCTTAAAACATTTAGCATTTGGAAATGTGGACTCGGATGTGGTTTATACTGAAATGGTGGAAAGTGAAAGCAAGTGAAGGATAAAAACCACGTCCATGTCATAAATGATGATTATAGTTATTAAACTAGAGGTGTTGGTGTACTCCTGTCTGTTTTTACATGTCAGTACTGATGTGTGTGAGGTGTACGTACTTCCTAATTGTCACTTGTTCTTTTGTCTTTATATCACATTCCTGGGAAAGTTTTAATTTTATAGTCAGATATAAAACCAGCGACATTTCATAAGTGTGACTGCAGTTCTTGTGGGGAAACATACCTTTCCTGTCAGCTTTATCTTTTCACATCTGGCGAAGCATACGAAGGACTTCAAGTGAACAGCAGCCATCAAACTTCCTCAAATGATTCTAACTTAAAACCACAAATAACTTTCCCACATGCTTCACTTCAGAGATGAGTCTGCTTTCGCATTTTTTAGCTACAACTCTGAATAAAGACTTTTCTTAATCAAGTTTTTATGTGACTGGGATTAACACTGGTATAACTTTATGATGTGCATTACAATGTGAAACAAAGAATCTTAAAAAATACATCAATTATAAATTGGGTGCTTTGAAATATAATTGGAAAATAATAGGAAACATAAAAGAAAATGAAATGCTTGTAAAACAGGAGAATATATATATATATATATATATATATATGACAACTTTATAATATTTTATTTATTGTATATACTTTTACTGCTGCAGAGCATTTAATACATACAGATGCATCATGAAAACAAAACCAGTTACAGTAACTGATTCTTTATCTTTTAAATCTCTTCCTTCCTTCCTCTACACTTATTTATTTTTTTAATTTTCTTTTTTAAAACCTACTTCATGGGAGTTGGTTTTATCTGTTTTATCATGAAACCTGATGGTTTTATAATTTATGCTGCCTTGCAATGTGGGTTTTGAAAAGTCTATATAAAGACTTTTTATAAAATCAATAATAATCACAAATGTAGATAAAAAGAGACTTATAAAACTAAACATAATATTCTAAAATTTTACCTCATTGATTCAAAGTTGATTTAAACATAATGCAAAAACCAAAATATACATGCTGAATACTTTGGTATTAATTGCAACATTTTACCTAAATGTAAGGCCTAACTGGCCCTCAGTGTTTTAAGATAAAACTGAAGGTGCAAAAATCAAAGACCAAACTGATACTCACAGGCAGGAGATGGTAGAGAAGGTTGATGAAATAGACCTCTATGGTGAGGCCAAACAGTGCCAAGCTCACCAGTATAAAGAGCGGGGTTCATGCTGCTCTGAAACACCGTCGCACCTTGTTTGATCTTTGTGGCACCGGAGAGACGGTGACATGGCCGTCTGCCACAGACACAGAGTGATATTGGACGTCAGCCTCTTCCATTCCTGCTGCAGAAATATCCTCAAGAAGTTGGCTAAAAAGTGTCGTGAAGGGTCAAAGTGACAAACTGAGAGCGAGACAAAGAGGGTTTTTGGGTTTAATGGTTGAATGCCACTCAAAAAAACAAAGAGACCAGAAGACTTCCTTTTTATAAGCTGTCTAAGAGTCTGCAAGATGATTAGAAGATAATCATGCACAGTTCATATGCTGCTTCATGCGATAACATTTCAACATTTCCGCTCTAATCTCAAAATCTCTCAGCTTCATACAGATGCCTGCCATGAAGTGTGTGTGGACCAAAATGGACCAAATGTGGACCGAAATCCACAGACACATCTTCACTACATCTTCCTTTTCTTTCTTTAAACTTTATTTCTTTAAACTTGTGTATCATGCAATATGTAAGAACTGTGAAGCTATTTACATGTATTAATCGCTTTCTATTGCCAATGGGTGAACAGATTGTATCTTTACATCTTTGGGTTTTTGACTGACAGACAAAACAAGTCACCTGAATTAGTCATTTTTCACTATTTTCTGATATTTTATACATTATAACACAACAACAGCAAACAAACATGATATAAACTAAAACAATTCAGGTCTTAGATATTGAGTCCCTCCTCAAGACCACAAGCACAAGATGGAAGATGGAGGACCTGTCAGAGTTGATATTGTTGTTCAGTGGTTCAAATTTCTAACAAATTTGTGATTAGTAAAATGATGTAGACCCAAATAATATGGAGTAAAGCTGTGCTCTCAGGGACCCTGGGCAATTTGCCCGGTTGGTAATCCAGCCTTGCTCCTACTAAGATATATAGATAGATATAAACTACGGTTAAATGTGGGTTTAAATGATGCAGGGTTAGCTAGTCATCCTGAATCACTTGATAGGATAAATGTATGTAACTGCCCCCAAGTTCAAGCTAAGTCATTAAAATATTTTGACATTTGACAGAAAAAGAGAAGAGAGATTAAAATATAAAGAAAGCACAATTGATCATTTACATCTTCTAGGCCACATTTAATTTGGAAATGTGGACTCGGAGGTGGTTTATACTGTAGTGAAAGAAAGTGAAACTAAGTGAAGGAAGAAAACAACGTAGCAAAAGCCAACAGTATCCTTTCAGTAAGGCGAGTCTTTAAAAAGGAGGCAGTGAAACGGATTTGAACGCGCCCCAAATATTCCCGGGAAAAAGTATTACGTCATAAACCCCGCCCGTCAACGTCCGCCTGCTACGGCACTCTGAGAAGGATGCGTTTGTTTTATTTTGCTGGCTGCACCGCTTTCAATCACAGGCGTCACCGCCAAACCTGCCGAACAAGCCTCGTTGGTGCTGAAATTAAAACCAAACGCATTGTGTTTTATATTCCCGCCTCTTCAAAGCGCACCGACCAATTATGAAGCGCAACGTCATCGGGTTATTTGAATATTCATTGCATTTCGCGGGCTTTCAGTACCACGTGGTGGTTTCGCGCGAAAAGCGACTCCCGGCCGGAAGAAGAAGAAGTTTCTTTACAAGAGGCAGAAACAGACAGACGTGCAGCAATGGCGGTGAGTTAAAACGATTAAAAAGCAGATTAATACAGATTAAAATATATTACTGTCATGTTCATGTGTCTGCTGAAGGAGTGAGAAGTTAAATTAGGCAGTCTTACGTTTGTAGTTTGAGTTTCTTACAGTAAATAAAGTTGTCAGCATCACAACAATGAAGACAGAGACGGGATGAGGTTTTTTTTATCTGACTGAACCATAAACCAAAATGCTTTTAAAGTTAAATCTGCACAGAATTAAAAATACATTTTCTAACTAATGTTCAGCACTGCGAGCATGAACAATAATCTGTGATGTATCTGCTTTGTTTGTCGTCTTGCTGACTCGCCATGTGGCTGCTAAATTAACGTTAGATTAAGTGTCAGATTAGATGGATTACAGAAGCGGCTTTTAAGCAGATAAAATAACAAAATACAGGTGGAAAAATAACAAGAGACGTCACAGAATAAGAGATAAAACACACGCATAACATCTTGAAACTTAAAACTTTCATCATTAACTCTGTTTCCAGCTACATTTGATAAGTTCTCACATCTATTGACCCTTCAAAGAAGTTTAGTTGGCGATTTATTCTAATTCAAGTGTTTGAGCCTCAATATTTGATCATTTTACCTCCTGTAGCTGGATTTGTCTCCAGCAGTAGCTTCATTTCTCGCATCCACATCAGTCATAACTCATTTTCTCATTAATATATTGTATTTAGTTTAACCTGGAGATCTGTTAACATGATAAACAGTCATTTAAAGAGATACAGATGTGCAACACAGCCAACATGATATATTACCTTTTGTTGAGATTGTTTGTCTGGTGTTAATTCAGCTTCTTATTGATTATTACTGAGACCACAGTCTTGTATTGTATTGTAATGTGGTCACAATGGAGTACAGAGACAGTGCTGCCGTAAAGAAAGCTATTATTTGTACATTTATTAAACCTTTATTAAGCTGACAACAATCAGCGGTGGAAAACTTACTCTCATCCTTTTAAAAACTGAGTAGTTGATCAATCGATTAGTAGATTAGCAGACAGTTAGTCATTCTAAATACTTTTTTAAAGACAAAAATGTCCAAATTATCTGGTTCCAGCTGCTCAAATGTGAATATCTTCTGGTTTATTTAGTCGTCTGTGATACAGCGATCAACATTTTTCTCTATTTTCTGACATTTTATAGACCGAACGACATAAAAACACAATTGCAGTAAATATGAAGCATTCAAAACCTACAAGTTACAAAATACAGAATTATAATCAGCAAAATGTATGTAAATATCAAAAGTAAATGCACTCAGTATCCAGAATGTCAGATTATGTCTGTAAAAGAAATTTCTGTTTGACACATGTAACAATAACAAAGTAGAAACAGTAAAAGTATCACAGTTGGTTTATTATTACTGGTGCATTAACATTTTAATGTTATAGTTTGTTGAGTTTATCATGTTTTATACATAAAAATTTAATCTGCAAACTATTTGTAACTGTCAAATTAAATCAAAAGTTCTGTTCTTCCCTTTTAAAACTAGTAGAATTATAAAGTAGCATCAAATAGAAATACACAAGTGAAGCACTGAACTGAAAACACTAGATACTCTTTAACTTGAAACAATATAAAACGTACAACGATGGCTCCCAGTCGAGTAGATAACGTCATGTTCCGGTATTGAAGTAGTCGGCGATCCTTGTTGTGTCGACAGGATTCCTCCGAGTCGTTCCACATGGCCACCAGCCCCAGCCGAGGCCCCAGGAGAGGAGACCTGACCTCCAGCCCCGGCAGAGACCTGCCGCCCTTCGAGGATGAGTCGGAGGGGCTGCTGGGAGAGGGACCCCTGCCCGGAGAGGAGGAGGAGGACGGAGACGGAGAGGAACTGATCGGGGACGGGATGGAGAGGTGAGGATGGAAAAATGACCTTGTATTGGAAAGAAGGGATGTTGTTTCAAATGATGAGATGATAACAACTCCTCTTCCTCTTCCTCTCCGTTCAGGGATTACCGTGCCATCCCGGCTCTGGATCAGTACGAGGCTGAGGGTTTGGACCTGGATGACGAGGATCTGTCGGAGCTGTCGCCTGGAGCCCGAGCCGCCGCCGAGGAGGCCATGAGGAGGCGGGACAGGGAGCAGGGCGTCAGCGGGCGGCTGAGGAGAGGACTGCTCTACGGTGAGGAAGGAGAGAGCGGACGGATTCGGAGAAGGAGACGTGACTCCTCTTGTGAAGTTGTTATTGATATCGTTCATTTTTCGTTGTTATGTAGATAGCGAAGACGAGGACGACGGGCGCCCCGCGGCCCGGCGAAGGCGGTTCCTGGAGCGGGCGGCAGAGGGCGTAGTAGACGGAGAGGAAGAGGAAATGATAGAGAGCATCGAGAACTTGGAGGACATGAAGGTTTGTGTAATAAAAACAAAAAAGATGCTTTTCAGCTCTGATTGGTCTCCAGCTGCGTTAGAAGCTCTGACATCATCATCTCCTCCGTCCGCAGGGTCACACCGTGAGGGAGTGGGTGTCCATGGCGGCTCCTCGGCTGGAGATCTACAACCGATTCAAGAACTTCCTGCGTACGCACGTCGACGAAAACGGCCACAACGTCTTCAAGGAGAAGATCAGCGACATGTGCAAAGGTTGCTCCGCTTTTCAGCTTTGAAATATGAAGATACGAACACGCTGGTGAATCTTTGTCACGGATGTTTAACTGATTCCTGTTTGTTTGTTTTTTTAAACAGAGAATAAGGAGAGTCTGGTCGTCAACTATGAAGATCTTGCAGCCAGAGAGCACGTGTTGGCCTACTTCTTACCTGAAGCTCCAGCTGAAATGTTGAAGGTGAGAATACTTTAGTTCCCAGCTGATGGGAACCGCCGCGTCGTTGTGAGCGAGTCGCCAGTAACATATCGATGCCGGCTTTGTGGGTCATGTGACCTTCGCCTTGCATGTCCGTCGACTTTAGCGTCTTTTAGAAGACCGGCCTGTTAGTTTCCCATCTTTGGCTACTAATCACTGAATGAGCTCCATCAAAACAAACCTGTCTGTGTTCTGATTGTGTCTCTGACTGTTTTTCTGCAGGTTTTTGACGAAGCAGCTAAAGAAGTGGTGCTGGCCATGTACCCCAAATACGACCGCATCGCGCACGAGATCCACGTCCGCATCTGCAACCTGCCGCTGGTCGAGGAGATCCGCTCACTCAGGCAGCTCCATCTGAACCAGCTGATCAGGACCAGCGGCGTCGTGAGCAGCTGCACCGGCGTCCTCCCTCAGCTCGCCATGGTCAAGTACAACTGTAACAAGTGTAACTTCGTGTTGGGACCCTTCTTCCAGTCCCAGAACCAGGAGGTGAAGCCGGGTTCCTGTCCCGAGTGTCAGTCCCAGGGACCCTTCGAGATCAACATGGAGGAGGTGAGAGGCTCGGGCACGAAGAATATGAACATTTATATATTTATTATGCAACAAAGAGTGTTATACGTTCAAATCCTTTCCACCTCTTGTCATGTATCGACCAATGTTCAGTCTCCTCGTCTCAGTTAATTAATCAATTAACCAATCGTCTCCGTCCTGCAGACCGTTTACCAGAACTACCAGAGAATCAGCATCCAGGAAAGTCCCGGTAAGGTCGCCGCCGGTCGCCTCCCGCGCTCTAAAGACGCCATCCTGCTGGCCGACCTGGTGGACAGCTGCAAGCCGGGAGACGAGATCGTGAGTAGAAATAAGATCATAAATACACATCTCACCCTTTTAAAAAGAGGAATAAAACGCTGGAGACGTGTTACAAGAACATCATGTGACTTTCTTGCATTAAAAAAAGTTTTAAAAAATCACAAATCCGATCAAAAATTCTTCCTGATGCTTAAACCTTTATTTCCGTCTCAGGAGCTGACGGGTATCTACCACAACAACTACGACGGTTCTCTCAACATGGCCAACGGCTTCCCAGTGTTCGCCACTGTGATCCTCGCCAACCACATCACCCGCCGAGACGAAGGCGTTGCCGTGGCCGAGCTGACCGATGAAGACGTCAAAGCCATCGTCGCCCTTTCCAAGGACGAACGCATCGGAGAGAGGGTGAGGAGTCGACGCACAAACCCTCACATATATATAGAGATAGATAAAGGCTGCTGGCTTGTGTTTATAATATTACAGATGTTTCCTAAACTTTCCCTCCATTTTTCTCTCACATGTGTAGATTTTTGCCAGCATGGCGCCGTCCATCTACGCTCACGAGGACATCAAGAGAGCTCTGGCTCTGTCGCTGTTTGGAGGAGAGCCCAAAAATCCAGGTAAAAACCCAGAAGAAGAAGTCTGGTGGCAGTTTTTCATCTATTTTCTTGCATCATATAACAGATTTTTCTCTTTATTTATCGTCAGTCCTCACAGATACAGTAACAGTAACGTGTGTTTCTGTCAGTCTGTGATCTATAAACTCTCTCTTCTCTCCTCCAGGTGGTAAACATAAGGTGCGTGGAGACATCAACGTGCTGCTGTGTGGAGACCCGGGAACCGCCAAGTCCCAGTTTCTCAAGTACGAAGCAACACTGAAAGCATGAAAACACATAAACCAAAGCTAGAAACACACCGACTGTGAGAAGATGTGGAGATAAATACAGATACTGATGTGTGGAGAAATGAGTCATGGATCTGAACTTCAGGCGTATTTTTCTCCGCAGGTATGTTGAGAAGGTGGCGAGCCGCGCCGTGTTCACCACGGGTCAGGGGGCCTCTGCCGTCGGTCTGACCGCCTACGTGCAGAGACACCCGGTCAGCCGCGAGTGGACGCTGGAGGCCGGAGCGCTGGTGCTGGCCGACCGCGGCGTCTGTCTCATCGACGAGTTCGATAAGGTGAGCGGAGACGCCGACCCGGGGCTCAATAATAATAATAATAATAATAATAATCATCCTTCCTGTGTTCGGTCAGTCTGAAGATGGAATAAATGAATAAATAATCTCCGTCTCTCCAGATGAACGATGCAGACAGGACGAGTATCCACGAGGCCATGGAGCAGCAGAGCATCTCCATCTCTAAAGCCGGCATCGTCACCTCGCTGCAGGCCAGATGCACCGTCATCGCTGCCTCCAACCCCATCGGTACGTAACAAACATGGCAACACCAACGTTATTACACATTCAAAACAAATCATTTAAAATGATCAGATTTTTGTTGTTTGGCAGCTTTTTGTTGCCTTTTTATTTCAATATGCTGTAAAAAGCTTGAATAGAGGTTAAACTTTGGTCAGTGTGGTGCGTTCAGGTGCTGCTGGGAAACTGACGTGTGTGCTGAGAGTTGGTTGTTGAACAGCAGCCTGTTTTCAGGTTCCCCTGACCTCTAGAAGTGCTACGGAGAAGGTTTTTTAATGTTATTCTGGTGATCTACACGTGGCTGTAATTTGCCAGGAAACGCATTATTGCACCAACAATAGGCGACACAGAAGACAGCATGCTAGTAAACATGGATGCTAACAATGCAGGATTTAAAAATATATGCTTTGCAAATGTTTTGTGAGGAAGAAAATTCATTCAACACATTTGATTTGAAGTCAATTAGTCAGTTGACAAAAAAGTGAATCAGCAAATATTTAGATTTTAATTTAATGTTCTGGTAAATATGACCTAGTTTCAGCCTCTCAGATGTTTTATATGATAGTAAACTCAACGTCTTTGGTTTTGGACTGTTAGTCGGACAAAACAGGCAGTTTGAAGACGTCACTTTCAACTTGAGTTGATTGTAACGAGCACATTTCATCAACCAGAAGATTCATTGATAATAAATGTGTTCATGTTTGCTCTCAGTCTGTACTGATTACATGTGAATAAAACACTCGCTGTGCTCTCGTTGTTTCAGGCGGCAGGTACGACCCCTCCCTGACCTTCGCTGAGAACGTGGACCTGACGGAGCCCATCGTGTCTCGTTTCGACGTGCTGTGTGTCGTCAGAGACACTATCGACCCCGTACAGGTACAAACACCTTCTTACCTCTCCTTGATACAAGCCTTTGTTTAAAACCGAATCTTTAATGAAAATAAATTAAATCTCTCGTTTTCCTTTTTTTTACCGACCAGGACGAGATGCTGGCTCACTTCGTGGTCGGCTCCCACATCAAACATCACCCTAGCAACAAGGAAGGGGGCGTGGCCTTGGAGGAAATGGTTCTGCCCAACACGTCAGATGTGCCGACTATTCCCCAGGAACTCCTGAGGAAGTACATCATGTACGCCAAGGAGCGGGTATGAACTCACACACACACACACTCACTCTCTCACACACACACACACACACACACACACACACACACACACACACACACGCACACTTATACACCACAGTCTTGTCTGAGAGTTTTCATATTTGTGTATTAAATGAGTTTAAAGTATTTTAACTTCAAACAAAAATGTAAAGTTTTTGTTAAGTTTGAGTGACGATGGGTAACTTAATCCAGACTAGATGTGTTTAATGATGATGATGCAGAAGAAAATAAACATTTTACCACTTTGAAATTGTTTTGTGTCTTTAAAGCAGATATTTGTCAGTTGCTTTTAAGTTTAGAAGCAAAAATTCAGTTTAAAGTCATGAAATGTGAAGTTTTGTGCGTCTCAGGTTTTTCATGAATGTTTTTTTTTTCTGGTGTGTGCAGGTTCATCCCAAACTGAACCAGATGGATCAGGACAAGGTGGCTCGAATCTACAGCGACCTGCGTAAAGAGTCCATGGTGAGTCTGAGTCCTTCTGATGATCTAACGATGTTCTCACCTCCAGTTAAATCAGTCAGGAAACCGAAAGAAAGACTGAAACTGATTCTGAGCAGCGACTGAGAGATTTTAAACCAAGAAAGAAATCAAATTGATACAATAACATTTACAGAATAGACATCATTTGTAGTCATATTTGACCTTTTCTAAGCTCTCTGGAAGTATGTTGCTGCTGTTTCTATGACGACAAAACATTCATGCGGAGCTGCATCGATTAGAGAACTTTATTCAGCAACTATTTTAATAATAAATTAATCATTTACATCATTTTTTAAGCAGAAGTTCTTGATCTTACATGATTGTGAAGTGAATATTTTTGGGTTTTGACTGTTTGTCACTGAATGATGTCACTTTGTGCTGTAGGATGTTGTCATTTTTCAGAGTTTTCTGCAGTTTTATAAACCAAACAATTAATTAAGTACATATCAGAGAGAAGTCGTTAGTTTCAGCCCTATGTTCACACTGGTTTGGTCTCACTAACAGGCCACAGGCAGCATCCCCATCACGGTGCGTCACATCGAGTCGATGATCCGCATGGCGGAGGCTCACGCCAAGATGCACCTGAGGGACTACGTGGTGGAGGACGACGTCAACATGGCCATCAGGGTCATGCTGGAGAGCTTCATCGACACGCAGAAGTTCAGCGTCATGAGGAGCATGAGGAAGGTGCGTTTAAAGAGGATCAGAGTTTCACGGAGACGTGAATCCCAACGTCAGTCCTGATGTTTTTTATTTAACTCGATGCCGTCTGTGTTTCCCGTCCAGACGTTCGCTCGCTACCTGGCCTTCCGCAGGGACAACAACGAGCTGCTGCTCTTCATCCTCAAACAGCTGGTGGCCGAGCAGGTGTCCTACCAGAGGAACAGATACGGAGTTCAGAACGACACCATCGAGATACCAGAGAAAGACCTGAACGATAAGGTAACGACACAAGAAGAGAGATGGTGAACATGCTGAATATATCATCATATCTGCAGCTGATACCAGCTCAACAAA
Organism: Thunnus thynnus; assembly: GCF_963924715.1. Classification (NCBI taxonomy): domain Eukaryota; kingdom Metazoa; phylum Chordata; class Actinopteri; order Scombriformes; family Scombridae; genus Thunnus; species Thunnus thynnus. The sequence goes on from NC_089520.1 coordinate 4,888,303, forward strand.
ATACAGTTCAAACAGTAGCGAGAGACTGGATATTAGTAGATAAAAGGATGTTTTTGTGCTAAAATGCTAAATGTTACATCACATACAATCAGATTATTCTCTTGATTGTTTGTTTATGATCAAATAAGACAAAGAAAAGCAGCTCAAATGACTCAATGATTAATCAACTATCAAAATAATTGGATATTAATTTTCTCTCGCTACACTTTAACATTCAGTAAAGTTTATAAAAGCAAACAGCGCCGTGTGTTATTACAGGTTAGAGTATGAATGTTTTTTTTACAGTTTTTATATAAAAGACTCAGACACAAGGTAAGTTAATGATGACACATCCTCTCCTCTTCCTCCACCTTCCTCCTCCTGCTCTTCCTCCACCTTCCTCCTCCTCCTGCAGGCGAGACAGATCAACATCCACAACCTGACGTCCTTCTACGACAGCGACCTTTTCCGCTCCAACAAGTTCAGTCACGACGGCAAGAAGAAGCTGATCCTGCAGCAGTTCTAAGAGCCTCTTCGGCCTCCCTTCATCATCCTCTTCCTCCTCCTCCTCCTCCTGCTGCCCCCTAAACATGAACTAAATTTCAGGACCAGGAATGGGTCGTTGGGTTTTCATCATGTTGGACTGAGATGTTCTCTTGTTTGGGTCTAAGAGGGAAGATGCCCGGAAAAACGTTGAAGTTGTGGCTCATCGTGCAGCGTCTCCAGAGGGATGTTTGAGCATCTGTGGTGACGGGAAGTAAATGTTTCACAGTGGATGAAATGTACATTCAGAGGGTCAAATTATGTTTTCGCTACGTCACCACAGATGAAGAGTTTGTTTCCAAAATAAGAGCAAAGATATGGAATTTTAAAAAAAAGGAATCAGACTAATTTACAAATGCTAAATGTTTTGGAAACGTCTCCTCCTGTTCTCTCTTCCCGGTATCGTCTGTATCCGCCCTCAGGTTGGGCTGATTGTAAATAAATGTACATGTTTGTGTCTGTATTGTTGAAGATTTCCTCTGTTAGTAGCTGTTGTTAAGATATTTTTCAGACTGTTCAGTTTCAGGTTTGTTGGTTCAGATGGAGAGAAACTAGCTGGAACTGTATCGTCCATACTGATGACAAAAGAGCAGAAAAAACGTGTAAAGTACTTAAAGAGGTAAAAATAAATCAAGTTTTGCTGTTTCTACTGTTGGATTTGACTTGATGTTGGATTGTAGGTCTGTTTTGATATTAAACTTGTATTTGTTAAACATTGGCCTTCAGTCTACTTCATCTCCACAGGGACTCGTTAATGAACACCGATCTGATTGTGCTTTAGCAGCTAAATGTGTTTACTGTCAATAGGTTGGCAATTTGTCAATTTCCCAAATTGCCAACCTGGAAACAAAAGTTTGTGAGGAAGCTTTTAGCCGGAGTGTTGGCGAAGGTGACGGGAGGCAGATTCATTCAGACCAGTGTAACCAAAGAAAACCACAAGTGTCTCCAATCATGAAAATAAATCAGTCTATCCAGACAGAACTGTATTTCTCACGGGGTTGTCGTCTCCCTGAAAGCAATAACTGGTATATGACAGTGTTACTTGTATCAGTTAACGTTGTTTACACACATTATTCACAATATAATCTTTACTATAAGCCATTAATAAGTACAAAGCACATTAATACTAAGATATCCACTCTATGACTGCTGAAGCCTCATATAAGCTTCAGATGAACCTTTATGGTCTCCATCATTTACACTGAAAGCACATTTGAAGGGGATCTTTTAATCGACAGACAGACTTAAAGTCCCCCTCCGGTTTCTCTGAGCTCATTAAAAATCCAATTTTAAGGGGGGCGGGCCTATGAGCATGATTTGTGACATCACAAATAGTTTGAAAGCCAGTCCTGGTCCAACATTCAGAGACAATATGCAATTTTACAATTTACAATTTAATGTAGCAGATGCTTTTATCCAAAGGAACATACATCTGAGAGCTGATACAACACAGGCAGTGATCTAGTCAGGAGAGAACAACACGAGGAAGTAACATTATGCTTAAATCTGAGTCCAATAGGACGTAGATGCCAACAGGTAGTGCACAGATTGTATAGAAGCAGTTTTTTTTCCTCTTCCTTCGGTCCATCGAGTGCAGAGGTGTTTGCAGAAGAACCGGGTCTTTAGGAGACATCTTGTGTCCAGCAGTTAAACTTCTGAAATGAAATATATTTGCATATTTATAGATTCTGGAATTTTTAATGAGGGAAAAGATGCCATTTTAAGGATTTTAATGAGATAAATTAACTTTTTTTGTGGAAAAACTATATCAGATACACATTATTATTAGTAGAAAAGTAGAGTATTTAAAAAATCTTTAAAAAAAAAAAGTTTGAACCTTCCTTTAAAACACGTATATCAGAGAATTTTTATTTTTAATTTTCTTTTCCTTTATTTTGCATTGCTGGAATAGTTTCCCCTGTTTTATTATAAATCTATAACTATAATGTGATGCTCACACAAAACGGGATTTTATGAGTTAAATAATTCACATTAGTCCTTTTCTGTTTGTCTTTAAAAAGGAAACAAAAAGACCACCACATTAGTGTTGTTCAGGTAATATTTACTGTTTACAACTGTTTCCAGCTGTGTTTCAGCATAATCTGTAACAATAATATACCATTTGCTGAGTGTACACTGATCATTGATATTAATATGCTATAATACATTAGTGCAAGTCATGTGGTATTTTGGTATTTGATTGTATTTGTTTACTGCTTTATAAAAATTACGAGGAGCACTTGAACGCAGCAGCAGGTCTGAGCCGCATCAGTGCGCAGCTGCGACATCTGGCGGCCGATATGAAGAACAACACGCAGCTGTCGGCGGTTATTTCCAGCGTCGGTGGTGCAGCGGATCAGATGCTGCTCTGACCGCATCTCTATCCGCACACACACATCCTGTCTGTCTCTCTGTACGGACTCTCACACACACACACACACACACACACTTACACACACACACACACCGGCAGCCATGAGCGCGGCGCTTTCCTGACGGGCCTCCATTCACATCCAGAGCGCGTCTGCAGCCTTAAAACCTCCGTCCGTCCGTTGAGAGCCGAGCAGGGCAGCGGGGATGTTGTGCACTGCAGCAGACATGGCTGGCCTGCTGCACATCACGCTGATAGGTGAGTCCCTCTTTTCATTTATTACAGCCAGTCACACAGTGATTCAGGGGTTTTAATAGGATGCACAAATACTTTACAACAAAACAGGAAAATCCTTCTAGAAAATGAGAGCAGATAAATATTTGGAGACTTTGGAAAACATCACAGAGGAAGATAAACTCCCGACGGAGCAGAAAGCACATTTTAACTCCTGTAAGAATGTAAATGTGTTTTTTAACGCCATGCAGTAGCACTAAAAATCAACAACAACAGCAGCAGCAACAATAATAATAATAATAATTATAATGATAATAATAATAATAATAATGTAACCAGCAGTAATCTGTATTAATGACCTGGTTCAGGTTAAATTCTGCAAAGTAGATGCTCAGGCTGACTGTGTGGGAGGCGCGCAGTGCACTTAAATCAGAGCACACACACTGCAGTGTCTGACACACACACACACACACACACACACACACACAAGGACCTGCTGTTGGGCACCAGACATGGCATTAGGAATAATCATCATCATCATCATCATCATCAACACATGAGTCAGCGTTCATTTGACTATCAGCAGTTTTGCACTGTCATGGATAATAACAATAATATATATATTTTAAATGTTATTGATTATGTGATGAACCAACGTGATGCTTCGGTTGTGATTATTTGTAAAAATACTGGCTCATATAATTATAATATTTATAATAATTATGGCTATTTTTATCATCAATTAGTCTGATTAATATTTCTGCAATTGATTGATTTTTTTAGTCTATAAAATGTTACAAAATTGTGAAAATTGACCTAAATGTCTTTAAATTGCTCAGTCCAAAACCCAAAGATGTTAAATTTACAATATAAAACAAAGAAAAGTAGAGCTGCAATGATTAGTCGATTAATCGATTAGCTGCTAACGATTAGATTAATCACCATCTATTTTGATGATCGATTAATCGGATCATCTTTGACAGAAAAAGCAGCTTTTCAGATGTGAATATTTCCTGGTTTCTTTAGTCTTCTATGACAGTAAACTGAGTATCTTTGAGTTGTTGACTGTTGGTGGAGACAAAATAAGAGATTTTAAGACGTCATCTTGGGTTTTGGGAAACAGTGACCAACATTTTTCACCATTTTAAAGACTAAAACGACTTATCAGTTAATCAATAATGAAAATAATCGTTAGTTGCAGCCTTAGAGAAAAGCAGTAAAGGCTGGAACTAGTTAAAAAGACAAGTTACTTAAACAATAAGGTGGTTCTCAAAATTGTTGCTGATTATTTTCAGGATTAATTTCAGCGCTAATAATAATTAGAGATAATCATCATTATCATCATCATCACAACCTCGACGTAATTATAACGTAATGTTTTTATTTTAATGCACATTTTGATGATTGTTTATTGGATGAAAACTGTCTCACTGCTTCCCTGCAGAGCTCATCAGCAGCAGCAGCAGCAGCAGCACAAAAGGAGTTTCTTTGTTTTCATGTGTTTTTGATATTGCAGCTTCCAGCTCTTTCTGGTGAAATCTGGAGATTCAGCTCTTGTGTCTGTGAGGCTACACAGACGTAAACTGTGCAACGTTTTCATGCTACAGTTTGGTTATAAACTCTGAAGAGAGAAAATACTCTTTTTTTTGTGCTAATCATAAAACATTTGGGAGAAATCTTTCCTGCTTTTCCAATATGGAGTAAAAAGAGACGGGGTGAGGAAGAGGACGGTGAGCTGTGTCACCAACCTGTCCATCTCTCAGTCGGTTGGGGTGAAGGGGATTTGGGGGAGGGTCCCGGTCCAGCATAATCTGATCTGAGGGGTGTTAAAGCACGGAGAGAGGCAGGCTTAAGGGGCGACTCCCCCCCTAACAGACACAAAATGAAAGCCAGAGACTATATGAGTAAAATGTGGCTTCATCATCAGTTTTTATCAAATAACTGGACATTTACAACTGCTGTGTGTGATCGTTAACTGAATATTGTTGAGTTTTAGATGATTGGTCAGAAAAATAAGCAATTTGAAGATGTCACCTCAGGTTGTCAGGGAAACTGTGTCATTTTTCACTATTTCCTGCCATTTTTATAGACAAAATAGTTAATTAATCAAGAAAATTATATGCAGATGAAGCGATAATGAAAAATAATCACTGGTTACAGTCATACTTTAAACAGATAAAATGATTCATTGACATTGAAGACATTTAGATGCCATTCTGCTTTGAAAACACAAACAAGTGAGTGTTCTGGTTTTCTTCTCTTGTCCCGAAGGAATCGTTGATGTGAAGCATCACAGAGCAGCCAGATTAACATGAAGCGAGCTGCAGTTAACTAAATCACACCGTGTGACGTCTGGTATCGACGATCTGATTTCCTACCTGTCTGCTGTGTGCAGCCACAAATCAGTTTTTCGTCAAGGGGTTTTTTTCTTTCTGCACCTTGAATCTCAGGTTCGTTGTGTTTGATGAACTTCGGAGGGTCTCTCCCCTCCAGCACCTGCTCGTTTCCCCCCCTGTGGCACCCAGCCGCCAGCATGGAGCTTATCTGTGTTAAGCTGATAAGGCTAACTCAACTGTTCAATTCTTCCAGCTGGATGGATGCTGGAAGACTTTTCTGAAGTAATTACGCTGCAAAGTTGCCTTTGTAGACACAATTTCCAAGGTCGTGGTGTAGCGGTGAAACTAGGGTGTGCAGCATGAGAGAAATTGACTTTTGTGTGTTCTTAATAGTTTTTGGACAACACTGGAGTTCTACGGCTTATGTGAAATGCTGATAATTATAAAAAGATAAAATAACAACAGTATAGTTGCAACTCTGGTTGATTTATCGATTAGTTGCCTACTATTTTGATAGTTGCTTAATTGTTTTGAGTCATTTTTTAAGAAAAACATGTCCAAATTCTTCTTAAATGTGAATGTTGTGTGGTTTCTGACGTCTTCTGTGACAATTAACTGAACATATTTGCGTTGTGGACAAAACAAGACATTTAAGGATGTCATCTTGGCTTTGGGAAACAGTAATAAACATTTCTCACCATTTTCTGATATTTTATAGACCAAACAACTAATCGATTAATGGAGAAAATAATCGGCAGATTAATCAATGATGATAGTTAGTCGTAGCCCTAAACAACAGCTTTAGTGGAGCTTATGGCTACTTGGCAGCAACAAGCTGTAAACATCTATGTATCATCACCTTATAAAGCTGTTGCTGTTATATCCAGTGGGCCTGGAGCAGCACTAATGTTTCTGACCACATCATGAATGTTAGTCCGATATTCACTCTCTTTAAACTCTGGTTTTGGTCTCCACCAGCTCCTGAGGGAAATATGCTCCACTATGTTCACCAGATAGTCACTAAATGTGTCTGTCGGTTGGTTTATCAGAGCTACCAATGGTCAAACTTTTTCAACCAAAAAAGTTCCAGGACCAGTGGAGCCAGAGGAATTAAACTGGTAGAATATGTCTTTAGGGCTGTTATCAAAACGCTTCCATGTCAGCTGTTTGACCATCATGCTCTCCATCACCAGGATGTGTATCACATTTTCCTTCAGCTTTGACTGTCGCTCAATTAATTGCGTCATTATTTTGCGGCATCATCTTCTTCTTGTGGTTTACTGCACTCGATTGGAGAATCAGCGCCACTTCATCATCAACATCAGCTGTTTACTTTGATGCGCTCAATTATTAATATTTGCAAAACAATGGTGGAAGGAATAGCACATTATTTTGCAATTTATTTTATCAGTTTTCTGAAATTTCAGTTAAAATTTGGATGGAAACCTGACTTGTGGCTAACCAATCAGCCCTGCAAACCCCACCCTTAAAGCTCCTTATCTATTAGAAAGTAGAAAGTACCATACCCAGAGCAGGGACTTTTATGTCACCTGGAACTTTTGTACAGGAACTAAATGTAGTCCTCGGTTTCTTTGGTTGAAACTGTTTAGTTCTTGAGTTCCTAAAAATGTTCTTGGTCTCCTGGAAAGTTCATGCAGTTGAAATACTCTAAATGATCACATAATCTGACACAGTGACCATCTTCAAAGACAAAAACAATGGGCGTCATGCAAGAACCAATCATATAAACAGATTAATTCATGAGAAGCATGTATGAGTAATTTAAGAAAATTTGTGGCATTCATCAGTTTTCTTGTACTTGGAATTTTCTCTGAGTTATGAAACTTACGAGTTCAGACCTGCCATATAGTCATGAACAGATCTTCACAAGGGGAGAAACACTTCTAAACGTGTTATGTTTTTGTCTGCTGATTTCTGTAAGCAGGACTTGAAGTCTTGTTTTTACTCTTTGGGGACATTTTTGTGAATGAAAGTCACTAACAAACGAAGCTGAACATGGACATTTTAGGGTTGTCAATTATGTTAATAATAAAATCTCAGGAACATTCACCTCCTCAGGAACAGGTGCCGTTCATCAGGCTGAAACGAGTGATTTATGACAAGTTTGTGAGTTTGTTGCCTTGGAACAATCGTACAAACAAACCTCACAGAAAAAAGTCAGAGAGGTTTAGGATAAGAATATGAAAATATTCTTGCATGAGGCCCAAAGTGTTGTCTGATCTTAGAATTAAAGTATCATCCTCTTGTCCTCTTGTTCTACCGGGTATATGAGTGAATCATCGACATAAGAGTTGACTCAAGTTGGACTTTCAGTCGTCCTCTTTCTCGTGATGGACTTATCCCCAAAGCTGCTTACCTCAAGGTCAACCTGTCATGCTTTTTAGGGGGGAAAAACAAGAGAGCTAGTGCTCTTTATCTCCATCGATTGTTTTTTTAGTTCGAACAAATCAATCACAGAGTAAAGTAGAGCTCAGCACAAAGAGCAGAGGCTAATACTGGCAAGGTTTGAGGCTCCAGTCACTGTTTATTTAGTGGGCAGAGCATCTTAGTACCAGTGCATTAGTTGTACTGCACGATCTTCTGAAATATATCTCCTGGGTATATGGCACAATAACACTGCATCAGGAAATGTGCTTTAAAGAGAGACATCAGTGCACACGTTGCACATTTAAAACACTCTTTGGGCTTTTATTGTTCCAACATCTCCTCCCTCTTCAACCAAATATTCACAAATCAAAGTTATTAGTTATGTTGTTAGTTGGCCTCTGAGGATGTTTTTGGTCCTCAGATTGGTAGAAATCCAAACACACACACACACACACACACACATATACACACTTTATCAACATGCAGTTATGTCTACACAGTGCTGACTTTGGGGTTTTGGAAGGAGAGAGGAATTAAAACAACTGCAGCACCTCTCCACTGGGTGATGGATCCCGCAGACAGAGCGCTTTTCGCAGGTTGCCAAACTCCAGGCACACTGCACTGCCTTTTTTGTTGAAGCCTACAGTTTTAAACTCAGTCCAGGTCTACTGTTTCTGTTCAGATCATGATAACTAAGTTGGTAAAGTCATTCAGCTCCAGGTATCCAGCAACAGCCACCACTAGTTTGTCCTCCATGACTGTTATCTCCACTTGTTGTCATCACTACCACAGAGGGCCCGTCTCTCAATTCATCCGATTGGGCGCTCTTGCAAAAACGCGAGATGCATAGAGTGAAAAAACACAAAAGCAGAGCGCTTAAAGCTGCACCCTCACTGAAAACAATTACAAAAAGCCACCTCAGGCTGCTAAAAAGTGCTCTGTCTGATAGGCGCCTTATCTTTCTCTCCTCCTGTTCTTGGACCGGCTTGGACTGGACCGGTCATCCACAGCGAGCAGCGGGGCAAGAAGGACATTTTATAGACCGCTGGTTTTTCAAACAAGCACTTTTTAGAGGTGAACTAAAAGTCTTCCCTGATTTTTACAGGAGATATTAGTGTTAGCATATAATCAAACAGCTTATTCTGTGACCTAATGTTTTTGTTGCACCTTGCCTGCTATATTTTTCTTGTCATCAAATCCATGAAAAGACCAAAAACCAACTGAATTGATCCTACAAATTACCTGTGTAGCCAAAGCCTTTTAAGGCTTATTTCTCTGTGACATATCGAGCTCCATTCTTGTCACAAAATTATTAGCAAGATTAAGAGTCATTAGCATTTACACTAAAACAGAAACGGCTACTTTGCAAGGTTTGTTATCATTAAAAATACTCAGTTTATCAGTTGCAAATCACTTTCCAGTCAAAAACAGTACACACACATCACTCATTATGAGACAGTTGGCCCCCTGCTCCTCCCACAAAGACAGACAGACCGCCGCCTCGTCATTTATATTCGTTTGGCGTCTCTGTCAGTGACATTTTGCAGGTGAAGCAGAACTGCTGTTTGTCAAAAACTGGAGCTGAACTTCAGTATTTATTTTAGATGAAGAGAGGCTGTCTGACTCCTGTCCAAAGCTTCCTGCCACAGCAGATCCAGACCGACACTCATCTGCAGCACACCATGCAAAATATTATAGAAAACAGTCAAAGAAAGCCTGAGATGCAGCTTCTGTTTTCTTAAAGCAGAGTGATTCTGTTATTCTGTTTTAATTTGCTTCACTAATTTCATAATCACCATCATCATCATTTGCATATACTGACATTTTCTAATTAGGACACAACACAAAGCACAGCTGAGGTTGAAGGGAATATTATTAGCTCGGTGTTTCACTGTGTCCGGGGGAAAACGGAGCTTTTGCAAACGGGGCTGTCGGTAAAGTTAAGAAGATCTTTCTGTCACCTTTTCTGTGATCGATCATTTTAAATGGCAATAGAGCCAGTTTCACGGCACCGCTGTCGTCATTAACCTGTACTTAAGTAGATTTCATCAGACTACATTGTGATGATAAAATAAGTCTCTCCTGCTCCTCACCACATGTTGGCCGTGATGTGCAGTTTATTTGTGTGGCAACTGAAAACAGCACAAAGAAGAAGAGATTCAGCTGATCCTCTTGTGCAGTTGTTTCACAGTGGGAAGATGTCTCCATAAAAACCACCTGGAATGCAAGTGTGGATGCAAGTTTTCACATAAAAAGAGAAACTGACCATCCACTAGGCCACAAGACAGTCCCCAGATAGCATACGGAAGTGGGCCACTTCAGGCACCGCTGGCCTTCCTCTGACCCGGACAAAATGGCCTTAAACGGCCCACATGTAAAATAGCAAACATGGCCCAAATATCCCAGATGAAATGTGAGCCTTTTTTTGGTAAAGATGCGGCGCTCTCAAGTATGTGTGTTCTGGATGTGGGCCAGTTCTGGTTTATCTGGTTTGTTCTTGGTTGATATGCGGTTTGCTTGTGGCCCAGATCTGGGAAACAGGAGCGGACCGCCCATCATTCCACGCGGTATGTGGGCCGGATCTGGGCCAAAGCAATTTCGCTATCTGGGACTGGCTTTGTGCAAAAGGAACAAACAGAGTGGTTAAACCCATTCCAAGTCTATCACCAGTATGCGAGTCCTGAGAAAAGGGATCTTGTAGAATGTTTACAGGCACTTTAATACCAGTGAGAGATACAAACCAATCTGACACAAAAGCTTTAAAACCAGGATATTTCTGAGTTTCAGGTTTAACTGCATGAAGCACCTCCTTAGAGACAACTGGAACTTTCCTAACTGGAGCAACGAGAGCAGCTGGTTTTTACCACCTGTGTGATTTACGCTGCTTTTCAGTACAGGACGCTCTGCTTTCCAATGACCCCTGTCAATGGCAATAATTACAAACTTGACCAAAACCAACCGAACATAGACCACAATTCATCTTTGCAGACTCAAACCAAGCAAGTTTAACGGAGTGACCAATGGCTTTAGCAGTAAAATGATCTGAAACACAGTTTTTTTCCCCGTTTTTTCCTTTATGTGCCAACACGTACTCATCTGCCAAAGTAGCAGCTTCAGAGGCAGTTTCTTCTTCATGCTCAGCAATATGAGCAGCAACCACAGGTGGGAACAGCAACCCTGGCGTTTTAAAATTCAGATGGCTTAGTGTAGATGCGGTCTCAGTCTTGTTCATGAATTATTTATCATAAAACATCTTTTATGAGGAAGGAGGTTCTGCACCGGCTGCCTGTGATCCATCTCTCTATATGGAGATAACTACAAACTGAGATAACTCGATTTGAAAGTTAGATTTGATATAAGATAAGAGCAACTTACACTTTTTTTGTTGAAATAATTTAGTTATCATGAGCAAACTGATGGATCTTCGTCACCTCGTACCCTTGTGAGGCTCTGTGGTGTCGGGCCGGAGAGCTTAACATGCTGCAGACGTGTTTGAGACATGTTGGCGATGATATCATAATCTGCTCAGTCAGCCCCTTGAGGTCAGACGGCCATCTGTGGTCCCAGACAGGGAGCACTATGGGATACATGAGGGAGACTGGAGGGAGGGCTTCAGTGACGGGGATTAATGATGGACGAACGGACGGGACAGATGAGCGATGTCATGATTATAAATAGATAAATTAATGAGTTGATGGACTAAATTATCCAATGAATGGGTGGCAGGTTTCAAGTTAATGAAAGTACTGACCGTCCCGTGAACGCATGAATGAGTAAATGAACTGATTAAGAAAATGAAGGAATGAGAGAATGAATGGAGAGTAGATGTGGTGATGAGAGAAATTGAACTGAAAGAGGTTTGCAGTGACTTTACAAGGGCAGCAGTGCAGTAAAGATAAGAGCAGTAAATTAAATGAGTTGAATGTATTAATGCAGACAACAGAGCGCTCTTATCTCTGTTCTTTCTCTGCAGGTCTTCAGAGTTTTGCAAAACAAAACTGCATTAAATCTGGAGAGAGAAATCGTTAAAATGATTTGATCTGTCAATTCACTCCGATCTATTTGACCTCTGTTTTTTTTTTTTTTTTGCTTTTCATTTGACTTATTTTTATGAGCCGTGCTAGGTTTATTATGTGTCATCGCACAGTGACGCTGCATAAATTGAGCTTCTTCAGTTGTTCAGACTTTCACTTTAGGAAAATTGAATGCCATGAAACTAAATTAGACATCAACCTTCTGTTGTTTTCTTTACTTTTATTTGCTTGCAAAGATGCAAAATGGCTTGGAATAAAACTGAAGACTATATATGCTTCTGTCACAATATTAAACCAAACAGCTGAAGGATGTATACGATTAAGCTTGTTCCTAAATATATTGGATTTTATTCAAATTTACATCTTTTTTCATATTTATTAGTCCATTAATTCCCACTTTGCAATGTACTTAAGTGTTAAAAATTGTTGGTATCATACATTAATGTGTTTCATCTTATTTGTTTGTGCTTTATTTCTTGCCACTCATATAATTCTCACCACTTACTGCCTGTTTTATATTCTGTTTGAGTGCTTTTACTCTGTTTTCTTTACCCTGTTGAATCCTAAAACCTCTGCTGATGTGACAACTTAATTTCCCCAGAGAGATCAATAAAATTTCATTTCAGACGTAAGGATTCCACCTCCATTTTTTAATCTAACAAGGCATTGTGGTACATAACAAATCATCTTTTAAGTGTTTTTGTCTCTCTTTCCTGCAGCTCTTCTAACCGGCTGCGATGCCTTCAGACTCGGTTCTTCCCAGCGTGTCATCCCCCTCGGTTCTCCGGTGTCTCGTCTGTTCCGGGATGAAGGCCCGGCCCAGCAACATTTCATCCAGGAATTAGTCAGAACCAAACGCCACACAGTCCACGACTTAGTGCGAGTCCAACCTCATTTGGTTCATGACATGGCCTGGCCGGAGATACACGAAACATCTCGTTCGCAGACCAAGATGGACTCGGCTAACTCCTCCCAGTTAAACCCACCTCTGTCCTCTGCCGGCCAGGACGTAGCCAGTACCCATGCAGCTGTGGATGAAAACTTAGACGTGGAAGATGAGATGGAGGTGAGGACAAGTATCAGGTGATGTGTATTAAACTGTGCAGAGTAACAATATATCTTGATGAAATGATTTTTTTCTGCAAACAGCAGCAGTACAGGTAAATACCTGCATCCTTGCTTCAACTCGAACACGTGTTTTGTTTTGATTTTGTCACCGTTTCATGTTTCCTGTTCGTGCAATAACAACCTCAGTAAGACTAAATGGATGCAACCTGTAAATGAGGAATGTGGAATAAAAATGGAAATAAACTGGAAACACAAAAATGACATTTCAGTGTACGGCAGCGTGATGCCACCACCATGACAAACAAATATTTGCTCAGTTTCTCAATATATATACAGTACCGGTCAGTTTGGACACACTTTCTCAAATGGAAAGGTGTGTCCAATCTTTTGACTGGTACTGTACGTTATATTTTCGTTATAACGTGATACTTTCTCGTTATAAATGGGTTTTTTTACTCGTTATAATGAGAAAAACAGCTCGTTGGAACATTTATTCATAATAAAACGAGTAAATTTTCTCATTGCAATGAGCTGCTACTGAAATAGATGCATGTGAATGTTTGAATGAATATTAGTGGCCTATTGTCTACTGTATATACTTAGTCTTACTTTCTTTTAGGGCGAAGGCATAGTGAAATTCTGCTCATACTAAGCATCCTAGATGGAGTTGTTATCAGCATACAGACACTCTGAAGGATTTTGTCCACATTGTGTCTCTATTGGAGAAAGAACCAAGCCCGTTGGATGTGTTTGCACCTACGATTATGAGAAAAGTTTCTAATGTTAGCACGAAACATATTGCGTAAAAAAGCGAGTACATTTTTCTCTGTATAATGAGAAAGTTATAACATCTTCCTCACTATAATGAGAAATATATAAGGCATATTTTATTCATTAAGGGTCACAGTCCTGAGCAGAGATGTGCAGATCTTTCTCCAAGTTCCTATCGTCTCCATTTTGCGTATGTGAATGTGTGGAGACGTGTTTTATCTGTAATATATTTCCTCCTTTTACTTTTCCTTTATGCAGGCAGTAAGTAATGTAAATGAAGTAATAAAATGAAGGTGCAGTGTAAGTGAAACAGTCTCAGTAAGTCACCCATGATGTCCTCTTGCATTACAGTAGCCTGCACAAAGACTAGAGTCATGTTCTCTCAGTAAAGAGGAGTAAGCCAGGAGCAGAGATCAATACAAAACATCAACATGAAATAATAATGTGTCATTTGTGTGATCAGCAAAAGTATTTATTGAATGCCAGTTAGTCACTAATATTAATCAATAAACCTAAAAACACTCTGCATTCGAGCCATGAGGAATATTGCAGCAGTGCAGGAGAGTTTTATAGGATGAATATTTATAAACGATGTGAAAGACACTTGCACCTTTCCTTATTTTCAGTTTTTTAAATATTTAGCTCTGAATTCTATCTGTCGGTCTGACTGTTCTGTCCAAATATCTTTCCTCTTTCAGCGTATGGTTCATCTCGCAGTCCCCCAGGATCCAGAAAGCTACCGGGGACAGACTGACTCCACTGACCCAGAGACGGAGCTCCTCGGTGGGCCGGGAGCCGGCGACGCCTCCCTGGAGGCCTCCGGCTTCTACGGGACGGACACGGAGGAGAGAGACAGAGGAGAGGAGGGAGGGGAGGACCGAGAGAGAAGAGTGGGAGAGGAGAGGGGGGAGGACGATTGGGAGAGAGACACGGGGGAGGACAGAGGGAGGAGAGAGAAGGAAGAAGAAGAAGAGAGGGGAAGAGGAACAGACATTGAAGATGTTCATGTCCAGGATGCCTTGGAGGTCAACCACACAACGCCAGATCTGGACGCTCTAATCGGTTGGTAGAAATGATCTTCAATCAATAAAGTGCTGTTGAGATCACACAGCTCATCCTCAGGCAGCCATATTATATCCATTAGTAACCTCAGCGCTCATACATTACTCCATGATCCGGTCACACACTGTTCCCTATTCAAACCTGAGGGAAAACATGCTGTTGTCCAGCAGTAGGTCGCATCTTCAAAGGCATTTTTGTGATCCTGCAGATGTTTACTGACTGCCTGAATGATAAAATGTTTACCCAGGGCATAACCAATGTTTAAATTCAAACATTTGTACATTTCTCTGTCTGACAACCATCAAGTCTTCTGCGCTAGCTGTGGCAGATCATGGAAATGTCCAGCGAAGTTTGGAAATACTTGGTTTAAGTGTTGAGTTTGCCACATTCAAATATTAATTCCTGGCAGACAGAAGACGTCTGCAATGGTGGCAAAAGGTTGAATCCTACTGACTTTATTGATCCCTGAGTGAACCATGAGTTTGACATTTGTGGTTTGGAGTGAAATGTCTCGCTAACTGTCGGATGGATTAGCATGAAATTTCGTTCAGACATTCACGTCCCCCTCAGGATAAATTTAAATGCCTTTGGTAAACCCCTGAATTTTAATTTAGCGCCGTTATCAGGTCGAAATTTTAATTTATCCAACACTTTGGTTCAAGACCAAATACTTTCCAGAATCAGCTTTACTTTGTGTTTAGTGCTAATTAGCCAACATTAGCATGCTTGTTAGCCAAACTAAGATGGTGAAAGTGATAACAAGCACTAAACATAAAGAATAATTCAATAATAAATATCTTCAGTGTGACATTAGCAGCCATATTATTATTGGAAAAGGTTGTGTACATTTACTAACATGCAACTCGGTCATTTCAGTGAATTCAGTGCGTAATGTTTGTGCTGTTTTTGGATTGGAAACCAATTAGCTGTTAATAAACTGACTGTTTCATGATGATGTCACCTTACAAGCTAACCAATACTGTTTTAGCGTAAATGTTCTTTATTTCCTTTACATATTTAAAGCTAAATAAGCATGTCTTTGTTAAACCTACACAATGTTAATGTTTAACTAATTTGCACAGCAGCAGATGCTCTCGTGTCTGCTGTGAGTCTTCGATACAAGCAGACTGTCAAAACCTCCTGGCAACTGTAGACTGAAGAATGCCGCAAGAGGTTTATTCATGAGAAGTGTGCAAACGTGTTTCTGACATCTCTGACGTCTCTTTGTGTCACACAGGCTACAGTCCGTCTTTCCTCCCGTCCAGCTCCAAGCAGCCCAGCATCTCCTCCCCAGCTGAGGTGCACGATTCTGGGCTACAGGAGCATCGTACAACCCCGGTCCTGGAGGTGAGGACAGAACAAGGCAGAGAAAAGATGCCTTGATAACGATTGTTTGTTGTTTTTGTGTTTTTGGCCATACAAAGTATAAAATTTAGACTTACACATATGTGATAAACAATAATAATAATACAAATATACAATACAAACTTCCTCATAAAAGTTCTCGGACAAATACACATGTATGTGGTTTGTAACAGGGTCGCCTGCCTCAGTATTTGCTATTTGAAACATGTATTGACACTTTTTGAGACGTTACAATACTTTGTATGAATTATTGTGAATATGAATTGTGCATTTGGGGTGGCTGTGGCTCAGGAGGTAGAGCAGGTCATCCGCCAATCAGAAGGTCGAAGGTGGTTCGATTCCAGGCTCCTCCAGTCCGCATATCGGAGTGTCCTCGGGCAAGATACTGAACCCCAAATTGGTGTGTGAGTGTGAATGGATGAGCATAGAAACATTGTGGGGCGCTTCTGTATCACTCTTGAGGAGCAGGTTGGCAGCTCATGTGGCAGCTTCTGCCATCAGTGTGTGAGAAGGTAGTCCATAAGACTAGAAAAGTGCTATGAGTGCGGTTAATTTACCATGAATTAGTTTGTTTCAAGCATACCAAGACTAGCAGATAGAGAAGTTTGGCCACGATTTATCAGTCTGTGACAAAAAGTAGCAAAATTGAAGTGTATTTATGTGAAAAAGTTCCAGTTTACTACTTTTAAATAAATATATACTGTAGGAGGTTTGAAGACAGTATAAATAAAAAGAGAAATCATCAGCTGTAGTTTGGCTTTAATTGTATCTCAGTAAATCAGATGTAATCCAGGGCTCACCTACTAACCTTGCGCTGAATTAATGCCTTAGTCTTTAACTTCTTTGTGTGATTAGCGGTGTCTCGTCGACCCGTATCGACTGAGCGAGCGGAGAGAAGCAACACAGCAAAAGACTGTGTTGATGCTGTTTTTCTTACTAATTTTTCTTAAACCATTAATCTACAGGTCAATAACAGCACACGCAAGAGCCCTCGAGTCATGTTGTTACCACACTTGTCAGTATCGTCTACACACTACTCATCTCATAATACTACCAGTAATATTACCTCTACTACTTATGCTGTTATAACATACAGTACAACCACTTCTACTACCACCAACATCACTGTTTCTACAACTGCTGCTACTTCTACTACTATAAATATTACCATAGTATAAACTTTACTACTACAACTTCTACCTGCAATACCAATATTACTGCAACCATCATTACTACAAATAATGTGACTACTGCTTTGATTTCTACCATTATCAGCAATAATTAGCTTCAGAATTGGGGGGAAACAATGAAGTCTGGAAATCAGGAAACCAGGAAAGTAAAACCTAGTGAGTGCAGTTTATTTACATATAATTAACCTTTCAAATGACACATTTCATTAACATGCAAACAACCTTAAGATTCAGAGGAGATCCAGATTAATAGATCAGCTTTTTAAAATCAAATCAGAGCTTCTCTCATCTAATTTGTGGCGGTTTGACTGCTAGTTGACAACGGAGTGATTTTAGAGAGTAAATGAAACTGAAACCTTTAAAATGTTTGGGAAACAAATGGAAATTTCACCCTTTTTTATTCCACCTCCACCACCATGACTTGTCTCCTGATAACTTGATGTTTACCATACAGGGAGCTCCTTTAGAGAGAGAGCCGTGGGAGGCGGAGGGGGATGAAGACGGTCGTTCCAGTGGCTACGGAGACCTTCCCTCCTCCATCACTATAACTAGCACTACATCTACTGCTGCTTCTACTTCTGCTGCTGCTGCTGCTGGAGACGCTGAAGGCACCGCCACTCCTGAGACTGACACCGGCACAGACTTTGGGCTGCTGGGAAGTTATACAAAAGGTAGACTGAATGAAATAAATCTGATCATGATATATTGGCCGATATTAATTTTCTTTACACAACCCATCAGGTGTATGTATAAAACATTGTGAACTAATAATATTCCAGCTGTAACAGCGAGACAGTGTGTGGGAGTTTATCTCATTTTTATTCAAGTTGTGCTTTTCCTCTGATGCATCTGTTGCATATTGAGGTGTGCAGAGACTTTTTCCACCTTTACACAACCTGTAACATAAATAAAAGTTCCCTTCAATTTGTTTCTTTTAACAGTTGTTTTATATTTTTTTATTATGAACACAAAGTTATCCAGTAACAGATAATTACATGAGCAACCAAGTGTACCTAGAGTGTGTGTATCTATATATACACCTGTATACTACATATATACACTCACTGAGCACTTTATCAGGAACACCTGTGCAATCTAATACAACAGCTCTGCCATTGACATTGTTAGATAATAGATTGATAATTCTCCTTTATGTTTATTATTGAGGTCATAGTGGGTGCTGGTGGTGTACTGGAGCACATTATATTGAAATTTATTCCTGATATTTTTTCCACCCCATTAACATACATAAGGGGGGGAAACTGAAAGTGTGTAAGCCTCATAAAAGTAGAATTTATGGCAGAGCTGTTGTATTGGATTACATTAGATTGCACAGGTGCTCCTAATAAAGTGCTCGGTGAGTGTGTGTGTGCTGTTAAATATAAATACATGCACTACAAGTAAAGATATATGTGTTCATGTTTGCAGATTAAAGGAATAGTTTGACATTTTGGGAAATATACTTATTCACGCGGAGAGTTAGATGTCATGTCTGTATGTTTAATGTAAAGCTGCCATCAGTCTTTGGAAACAGAGGAAACTGCTAGAACGTCTCTATCTAAAGGTAACAAAAATGCACCAATGAGCACCTCTACAGCTCATTAACACGTTATAACTTGTTTGTTTCATCTGTACTAAAACATAAGTGTAAATCAGGATGGCTCCTGCAAATCTTCCTGTGGATGTCCTCTGGGAGGAGATCCCAAAGGATTACATATCCCATCGAACTTGAGATCACCTCAAAATCACCCTGGAAGGCAGGAGGAAGTGGCTGAGGAGAAGGTTAGAGGAGCAGGCTTGTGACAGGTTCGATCCGCATGCCAGCAAAGTGAAAGAACTCACTCCTCCTTCATTACCACCTCTGAGGATCCCTTGAGCAAGGCATTTCACATGCAACTGCTACAGAAGATCAGACTAAAGAGTTTGTTTTTTGTAATTTGCGAACATTTCTGTCAAACTACATTTGCCTGAAAAATAGCAATGAGATAAGTAAAGAAAAGGTTAAAAAGCATCTTCTTGCTTTTGTTTAATGCCTGGTTTGTTACTGCAGATGACACAGAGGACGAAGAGGCAGAGCGGAAGGAGGAAGAGGAAGAAACAGGTCTGCCACACATAGGTGTATTTACCCAGAATCCCACTGTACCAGAGGTTGGCATGGCTCCCAGCAGACAGCCTCTGCAGCCCAGCGTGGAGGAAGAAGAGGAGCTGCAACAAGAAGAACATGAGTTAAAAGGTGAGGAGACATTAAATTACTACATTTATTAACACATTTATTTAATAAATACATCATGAACTCATTGTTTTTCTATTAGGTGAAGAAGAGGAGGAGGAGGAGGAATGGAGAAAGACTGATGGAGAGGAATCAAGAACCAGACACATCGTCCCGCTCACCACAGATCCTTCACCCTCCGTCGGCTTCACCGACCCGTCCTGGGATTGGCGGGAAAAGACCGTGCCCCCGCAGACCCGGGGGTCAGAGGTCAGGGGAAACGGAGTCACAGAGTTCTTCTTACTGGGCGGTGATTTCAACGAGATAGACGAAGCACAGCAGGTACATTTACACACAAACATATATGCAGATAGTCTTTACATTTCTGTTCTAACTCTAAACATCAACAGTTTCAGGTCGTGTGTGTCGACTGGAGTGAGCTGACTGGACGCGGCTACGTCATCCTGAACATGACACAAAACTTCAACTGTGTGAGTACCACGGTTACCAAAATCAACTTGTATCAATATAAGCTGTAGAATTATTTTGATTGGATACTCATATCTTAAGGATAGTCCATTCTTTTAAAAGGATAACATATGATATTAATCTAGACATTCAACTTCAAACACAATTATTGTCTAAACATACTAAAGATCCCCTCCAGACCACAGACTGTATAAAAATATGGACAGGGTTACCGTGACGTCACCCGTTGGTTTCTGAAGAGCCGCTCCGGCCGTCTCCATCTTGGCGGTGCGTGACGCTGCCTAACTCCCAGCCAATCAAAAATGGGCAAAGAGGCGGGCCGAATGGCTGAAACAAGCCACCTACCGGCTGGCGGACCTGTCACTCAAAGCAGCCATGTCCTTCATTATGCAGAACTTTACGGCTTAATAAAATTTAAATGGGTGAGTTATAAACGTACAGTTGTCATGAAAGGGGAAATTAGCTACAGAGACCAAAACCTTTTTTTGTACCAGGCTGTTAACATGTTTATTTCTGCTGGAAAGTTGGGCATTTTAACATGGGGGTCTATGGGGATTGACTTGCTTTTGGAGCCTCAAGTGGCCATTCAAGGAACTGCAGTTTTTGGCACTTCCACATTGGTTTCATTTTACAGCCCCGGAGGTTGCCGCTTGCTCCAGACATGTTTTAAGATGTGTGTAAAATACTCCACTTTAACTGCTGGACACAAGATGTCTCCTCCTTCACTGTAAAGTCCGTTCTCAGTGTTTGTGCACCAGAGGATTCAGGTTTCCACTTCACACTTATGCAAATTGAATATTGGAGCAGGATTGGCTTCCAAACTAGTTGTGATGTCACGAATCACGCTCGTACTCCCGCCTCTTAAAACAGGATTTTCAATGAACTCAGAGAAACTCAGAGAAGCTCAAACATCCAACTGAAGGAACAAGAAGCAAAACACATTTTTGAGTGGAGGAAGACTTTGAACTTAATTTATACAGAAAAATAACAAATCATAAGCTACTAAAGCTTTAAATGCCTTCAGAAACTATCAGATAAAGCAAACTTACACATCATATACATACAGATCAGCCAGCTTCTTTGTTCCCAGAGGGTTTGTCACAGGCTTTATAGATTCTGGGGCTTCACTCGTCCAGGAAGCAGTTAGGCAGGTAGAGGAAGGTTAGTTTAAGTCTTTTAGCTTAAGTCTATGGCTTATAGAGATTGGTAGATCACTTTCTCAATGGATTTAATAGTAGTTTATCTTTGAATTAAGGATAAAATCACATATTTACTCTCACAAACTCCTGTAGTTAATCTATTCGGCTCAAACAAACTGCACCGGAGTCTGTTTGGACGCTGACTTCGACTTTGATTGACAGCTTTCTCCTCAGCCTGAACAAACCAAACCAAACAGGCAAACACACCAGAGTTCTTTTGACCTGAACCACACAATTTAGTTGTGAAAGTCACCCTTAAGCATTAAAGTGCTCTGATTCTTCTCCATCCATTTATTCCCTAAAAATAAACATCCCTCATCCTCGTTTTGAATGCAGACATGAATGTCGGCTTGACTTTTCTCTCATGCAGGACTTGAACAGCTGGAGGCCATCTGTTTTTGTATGTGTGTGTGGTAGTGAGGGAGGAAGGACCTTCACTATGGTGTCTGTTGCCATGGCAGCAACACAAACCCACACAGCCGCCGCAGTGACTTTATGATTGTTACGGCAACATGAATAGAGTTAAACTTGTGCTCCTACAGTTTATCCCCCCTTCTCTTGTTTCCTCTCCTTTGACACAAGAGAGAGAAAGATGAAAAAGTTTTTGATGTCGTCATGGAGATCAAGTGGTAACATGTAGAAAAATGTGTGTGTGTGTGTGTGTAACAGGAGGAGTTCCGTGTAGACCAGGGCGTCCGACTGTTGAAGATCATGGAGCGAGTGTTCGCACGAAGAATGAACAGCCCCGAGGGATCGTGGGTACTCTACCTCAGCAAGCCTACACACCAACAACACCAGCTGCTGATGAACGTGGCGTCTGAGCACGGTACACACACACAACATTTTGTTATAGAATTAGATGGAAAATAAAGAAATTTTATTGACATTTCTTTATGCTCAACACTAACCTTAATCTTGAGTAATGACTGTACTCTGAAACATTTGGTTATTGTCATAAAAGCAGCTTTGTGTTGTAACTTGTCTTCAGTTTCTTCATTAATTTGGATAAATAGACAAAAATAGAAGGTGTGATTTCACACGCAGTTATTTTCAGCAGCCACCATGAAGTGTGAAAACCTTCGACAATCTGAGACATCAGTAGCAAACTCAGATTTTAATGTCAGACAACGAGACATAAAGGGAATCTTCCAAATAAGTAGTTGCTTCAGTACATGCAGATCGGCTAACTCAGAAATGATGAACGATGCTTTGAGAGCTGATTATCCAACACATCCAGACACACTTATACTGTACAAACACACACAGACGTTGGGATGTTAACATTGTTGGATATGTGTCATGTCTTCCAGGAGTGATAGCTACCAAGGATGTGCTGGGCATGCTGGGAGAGATCAGGAAATGTTTACATGAGGTACACTGTCTGAATAACTTGTTTAAATGTTTAAAACTGTCTGTTTCTGCAGATGTAAACAGTGATCTCAACGTTTCTAATTGAACTTGTAATTTGAATCGAGTCTGTGTTAATTGTTAAACATAACATACAAGACTTTTGTTTATGTTAAAGGTCAAAGTTGACAATATTGTTGTTATGGTGTTAAAACTATGTCATTGCACAAAGAGTTTCCAGGTAAAATTGTATGAAGAGTTGCAAAAATATTCCAAATCTGTGTTTGCACAGTCGTTATCAATAACTAATTATTGAAATATAAATTTCTACTGACTGGATTCAGAAACATGAGATTTGTTGGGGGGATTGAGGACCTGTACGCTCAGGATTGGACACGTAAATTGCAAAAATTGCAAAAAACTGCTGACTGTCATTTTATGAAAGATACACCAGTGTAAGGTGTCATCGTGTCTTCATAATATGTGCAACAGAAGGAAATGTGTGCTTGTATGAAAATCTTAAATAATGTTCCTAAACTTTTGGACACATTTTATTAATTTTTCAAACACAGATACACATAAAAAAACATGACAGCACCTAAATCAAAAATCACAGCCATGTAACAACATACACTGCAAGATTAATACATAAGACAAAAAATAGATCCAGTGCTTTTTGATATCAGTCCCTTATTAGTTTTCAGAAAAAGAGAGAAAAGAAATTAATAAAGTGGTTAATAAATATTAATAATATAATATTATTAATAATAATATTAATAAAGTAATAAAAGAAAAAGGGAATTTTACTCACTTTTCCTTATCTGTCGACTACTTTTACATATAAAAAATGAACTATTATCTGTAAGTAAATGTACATAATGATGATACATAAGATTATGAATGATGGTACTGATGATAATTAATAAAAAAAATAAGTACTTTGCAAATATAATATTGTACAAATTTATAGAAACTATGCCAACGCTGCTAATCAACACATACATATATGGAGAAATATGTGTTGTTATGCAGGAATATGCTTTTTCTGTAATGACATTTTTTTTGTTCATATCCAGTTAAATTCTTGCTTGTGTGTGTGTGTGTGTGTGTGTGTGTGTGTGTGTTTGCTTCTTCAGGTGGGCATCGCAAACTTCAGCGCGGCCAGTAACTGTCAGTCTCGGCCCAGTCAGACACGCAGCGACTACGGCAAGCTGTTTGTGGTTCTGGTGATCATCGGCTCCATCTGCATGGTCATCATCACATCTGGATTCATATACATCTGCTGGCAAAGACGACTTCCTGCAACAAAGACTACGGTAGGTAAACACAAACACACACACTTGTCCTAACTGTGCTGTAAGAGGAGTAAATGTGTCTCATACAGGCACATAAACAGAAGCTCTTGTGTTTTCTCACCTTGCAGTTCCGCGCTGAAGAGCTTCACTTTGTGGAGAACGGTTGCCACGACAACCCCACGCTGGACGTGACCAATGACAGCCAGCCTGAGATGCAGGAGAAAAAGCCGAGCACCAATGGGCTCGCAGGGGTGAGAGAAGGAGGCGGGGAGGAGAGCAGTCGCTGGCAGGTGATTGGATGACTGATTTTTTAAAAAAGATGATTTTTTTTCCACAAACTGTTTCAGAGTCTGTGACAAAAAAGGGACTCACACATGGATAAAGATCATAAAATGACGTTTGACATGATAAATAATCTGCTGTCTTGTTTCTTATGGTAAAATTAACTTTATTCTACCCGACAAACAGCATGAAACCTCTCATCTTTTTCTTTCTTTAGGTGTTTGTCAATCAAGCAGCAACCGAGGAGGAAGAAGAGGAGCAGGACACACATCTCTGATGGACGAAGAGGAAGAGGAGACAGGTTATGAAGGACGTTCGCCTTTGATAGACAGATTATATAAATGGAGCCTCGAGTGAAGAAGAAGAAGATGACAGTGATGACAGAAGAGAATAAGAGGAGGAAGAATACAAAATATCTTCAGTGGAGAGAAGGAAAAAAAAGTGGATTTGTTATCCAATCAGAGTCAAAGTAGGACTGATGCTAGGAGGAGCGTAGCAGGAGGAGTCACTGACATCATGGGGATTACATACTGGGTCACATGTCACATACTGGACGCTTTGGTCAAATCTGAATTCATAGACAGACAGTAAACTTGACAAACTCAAAGATGTCCACTGTTTTAAAGAGTTAACAAAGTTGGACTTCTGATTGGGAAAGTTGAGAATTTCATAGAGCTTCATACCCCTACGTGATGTAAGATAATGTCGTCTTTACATCAAACTCTTCTGTTTAGTGTGCCTTACGCTTTTAGCTTTTTGCACTGTGGCTGCACGAGACAATTTAAACATAAAACTAGAGACTAATAATAACATAAATCACCTTTTATGTTTGAATGTAAAGGAGCTTTTTAAGCTTGGTTGCCATTTTTGTGTCACATTAAGCAAAATACTTTGACAAAATGGCTCCAACAAAGGCTGAAACTAAGTATAATACCCAAAAAGACACTGTTTACTTTCATTACCAGTGGTGCATTGTAGATAAGTACATTTACTTTGTACTTTACATTTATCTGACAGCTGCAGTCACTAGTTTTCTGTACAAATTAATATTTTACATATAAAACATATAATGTGCTTACAAAATAGGATGCATTATTATAGATTTAAGTCACCAACAGTATAGAAAGTAGTTAAATTGGCATATTTACACATTAATGAATCATTAATTGTAATCCAATAATATAATATAGTTTTTAGCATAACAAGTACATTTTTCTACCAATACTTGAATGTACCTTTACTTATAATGGAGTATTTTTACAATGCAGTGTTGTTAATTTAACTTAAGTAAAAGACGCGAATATTTCTTCCACCAGTGTAGATTAAACTTGTAGGTAAAAGCCACAGCCAAGAATTGCTCACAGCAGCAAGAAAATGCAAAAAGTCTAATCAAGAATATCCTAAAATCTATCACAACCTCAGAGATGGTCAAAGGTTTTACCCCAAAGTCTGACTCAGGCGACTCCTCTTAGCTACTCTTCTGAATCACTGAACAGGAAGTAGAGCCTGTATTAACTTTGAAAGTAAGGTTTTGGCACTTTATCGATTCCTCTTGGAAATAGTGACTATCATCATTGAAATGCTGCATCATGTTAAATGTATTACATACAGTGACTGAAATATCTCTATTTTGCTTATAGGAATGGTTGTAACTGCTGAGGATGTTCACTGTACACTCTACAACAAGTCACGTGTTTGCTATACGTATGTGCTGTTAGCCTAATATGCTTTTTCAATAGTGTTGGAATGGCTGCTGTACGCTCCTGGCTAAATCTTGAGGCCATGACACATGGGCAACAAAAGCATGAAAATATGGCAAGTTACAGTGTTGAAGTCAAGTCAGCAAACTCCGAGTCCAAGTCGAGCCCCAAGTCTTCAACGTTTGAGTGTTATGTTCAAGTCACTTTGATCATGTCCGAGTCACCGCAATCATGTATGAATCACCACGGTCATGTTCAAGTCACAGCAATCATATCTGATTCACTACAGTCATGTCACTGTCATGTCCAAGTCACTACGTTCATGTCCGAGTCACCAGAGTCGTGTCATAGTCATGTCTGAGTCACTACGATCATGTTCATGTCACTATGGTCATGCCAGAGTCATTAAGGACATGTTTGAGTTACTAAGGTCGTGTCCAAGTCATAACCATCATATCTGAGTCACTACGGTCATGTTCGAGGAACAGTGCTTATGTTCGAGTCACCATGGTCATGTTTGAATCACTATGGTCATGTCCAAGTCACTGCGATCATGTCCGAGTCACTAGAGTCCTGTCATAGTCATGTCCGAGTCACTACGATCATGTCCATGTCACTATGGTCATGTTTGAATCACTATGGTCATGTCCAAGTCACTACGATCATGTCCGAGTCACTAGAGTCGTGTCATAGTCATGTCTGAGCCACTATGATCATGTCCATGTCACTATGGTGATGTCCAAGTCACTACGATCATGTCCATGTCACTATGGTGATGTCCAAGTCACTACGATCATGTCCATGTCACTATGGTGATGTCCAAGTCACTACGATCATGTCCATGTCACTATGGTGATGTCCAAGTCACTACGATCATGTCCATGTCACTATAGTCATGTCCGAGTCACTATGATCATGTCTGAGTGACTACAGTCATGTCCTAGTTAGTATAGGTCTGAGTCACTAAGATCAAGACCAAGTCGCTATGGCCATGTCAGAGTCATTAAGGACTTGTTTGAGTTACTAAAGTTGTGTCCAAGTCATTACCATCATATCTGAGTCACTATGGTCATGTTCAAGGCACAGTGGTCATGTCTGAGTCACTACTGTCATGTCTCGGTCATGTTCAAGTCACTACAATCATGTCCAAGTCACTACAGTCATGTCATGGACTTACTATGGTTATGTCCGAGTCACTGCAAATGTGTCACTATGGTCATGTCGGAGTCATTAGACATGTTTGAGTCACTGTGATCATGTCCAAGTCACTATGGTCATGTTCGAGTCACTGCAATCATATGAGTCACTACAGTCACGTTCGAGTCACTATGATCATGTCTGAGCTATTACGGTCATGCGGAGTCAGTAAGGACATGTCAGAGTCACTACAGATATTTCCAAGTCACTACGGTCATGTTTGAGTCACTACGGTCATGTTTGAGTCACTACAATCACGTCTGATCTGATCTTATTTATTTATTGGGACCACGTACAGTGTTAAACATAAATGTTACCATTTGATGTTCTGTACCAGAGTTAGCTTATAGCTAATTTTCATCTGCAGTCCCTTCAGCTGGTCATGTCTAACATTCAAGTCCAAATTAAGGTGCAAGTCATCAAAAGCAGGACTTGTGCTGGACTTGACTGATCCAGGGCTCCAATAATATATTTCTGGCTAATTACCCAACCGTCAAAGCACAAACAGAAATCTCACACATCAGATGAACAGAAATAATTTGACCCACCTTGAGATATTTTGGTCTGACTCGAGTCACTGCGCAGTTAACTGGAATGGAGATAAAAAAATTGAATGTTTGTTTTCTTTTATTCAGATCGTTTTCTACAGTGATTTTGTTCTTCAGTCTCCATTCCCGTTACAGGTAGTATTGCCCATCTGCATTTCATCAAGATGTCGCCTGTGTTTCAGCTCTTTTACTCTGACTTTTCTCGATGTAACAATACTGTATATGGCTTCACTATAAACTACGCTGATTGATATGCACTTTGTCAGCTAAGCAGGATTTATGGAGCATTCAGGACACCCGGGGACTTGAGAACCGTCCATCCTGAATACCTTAAATGACTGTCTGCAATGTAATTATCTGTTTCTGAGAGCACAAGATGCAGGGAGGACACAGCCCCCTGATCATCCACAGGAAGACCAAATAGATGAGCATGTAGCTTTCAGCACTGCAGCGAGCACCGATATAACAGAACTTACAGCTTCTGTTGCTTTTATTTGCTGAAAGCCAAAATGAGAGTTTGATGGAGACAAGTTTGTTGCTTTTTGTTCGCTAGAAATCAACTGAACGCTTACAAGATTCTGATCAACTAAGTTTGTTTTCACAGGTGTTTTTTCTTTTCAGAATCTAAAGGCAGCCTCACGTATGTTTGCATTTGTTAGCGGTGCTAGTGCAAGTCAATGGGCACTCAGTTGTAGCGAAAAAACAAAAACAAATGACCCTTTGTTTGTATAAAGATAGCAAGTTAGGTTGAGTTTTCATTCCCGTCGGGTATTTATTTGTGTTCATTTATTTTACAGATGTTTTTTTTGTATGTCTGTTTATATGCATTTTGATCATATACTGTCTCATTCTTTTGGTTGTCTGTGTAATAAGTTAAATGTGAGAAATAAACGTTTGGAGAAAATGTGATTTCTTGTTAATTCTGGCCCCTGCAACAATGAACTGGTTAATAGGATCTAGGAAATAAATGAACAGATTGATGATTTCATTTTTGTATTTATTTCAAAGTTAAATTAATTGTGAATAAATGGCTCATCATAGCTCATTAATCTTGGCCATTTTCATTCTAACCTCAGGGTGGTAATGTCTGTGTCTGAGGGTTTGTAGGTTCTCCACTTTGGTTCAGATTGAAATATATTAAAAACTTATTTTTTACAGATATTCATAGTCCAAAGGGGATGAGTCTGACTCACTTACATAAACTCCTGACTTTTCCTCTAGCAACACCATGCTCCTCAGAGAATGAATTAATAACTTTGATTTCCTGACTTTTCATCTAGCACCATCAACTGGTCAAAAATAAATTTTATCCAATACTTTGGTTTGGTTATTTTAGTGCTAATTAACAAATGTTTTTAAAAAAATATAAATATTCTCTGCTGCCCTCAGGTCTTTAGGAGGGCTGTTCCAGAGATGTGGACCATAATAATAAAATGATGCCTCACTGTGGGGTTTTGTTCTGACTTTAGGGATAATTAAGACCTGAGGGTTCTAGAGGGTTTATGGGATAAAAGCAAATCAGATAAACAGATAGGACCAAGACTATTAAGAGCTTTATAAACCAATAAAAGGATCTTAAAATCAATTTTGAAGCAGACAGGTAGCCAGTGCAGAGACTGGTGTAATCCTCCTGTTCATACTGGCGATTAAAAGATCACCTTTAAATGTGCGTTCAATGTAAGTGATGGGGGGCCAAAATCCACAATGTGTCCAAGATTCAAGAGATTCAATAGCTTTTGTTGTCACATGCACAGCAACACAACACGCAGTGAAATTTGGCTTCTTGGAGCTCTAGTTCCAATTAGATTATGAAATAAGTATTTACAATTATAAAAAAGGAGAGAGAGAAGAGAAAGATAAGAGAGACAAAAAAATATACAAATATACATCATATTGCAAACTGGTGTGCAAGTGTGTTATTGCACATAGGGGATAATAAGATAAATAAGTATATTACACATAAGTAATATGTGATAAATACTTCGTCCACACAGTTATTTTGTGCAAAAACTGTATGTAAAAGTTGATGTGAAGTTTATATGAGGCTTCAGCAGTCTGAGTTAGTCATATCAAGTGGATATCTGCTACATTTACAGTCTTTTTAGCATCAAATTCCCTCTTTGTGTTTCCTCGGACAGTGAGTGTTTCCCTGTTGAGCTGTGGTGGAAGTATAGTAACAAAAAGACGGAGCTTCATATTAGTTTCAGATAAACTTTTAAATACATTTTTGCACGGAAGGAGGACTGTGGATTTTGTCCCCCATCTCTTCCATTGTAAGTGCATTACGAAGGAATCTTCTAATGGTCAGTATGAACAGGAGGAATGATTACAGCAAGAAAAACCTGTTTCACTGTTCATTTGGGCTCCTGGCTGTTGTTTTTTAAACGAGTTGAAAAACTGTGAACACGTCCTTTAACCCTGCTAAAGAGAAGATAAATGTATTCAGGCAGACCACCAGTCTCCTAAACTTTCTGCTTGGGGTCCTTTTTTGCTAACGCTAATTCTTGTTAGCTGGCTTGCTACGTACGCAGTCAGTAGTTGAGACAGATCAGATGTTGGTGGTTTCTCTCTGCTGAGAATGAGCCCGAAAGATGTCAGGTTTGTCCACATTTTTGACAATTCACTCAAACACACACCCCGACTGTTGCAAATGTGTCAAACTGTGTCACTTTAATAGCTAGGTAGCTGAAAACATCCGCCTAATCTTTTGTTGTGTGTCAAGCTAACGTAGCTAGTTAGCTCTCAGTACTGTTCTTCCGTCTATGAGGAAAATATTGATGTCAAACTGACGGTAAACTTAGAGAAAACGGTGTATACCCTAATTGAAATGTTGTCACATTTTGTTAAGGGTGCCTACTTACTTCCGAGTAAAAATATTTCAGCACCATAATGATCCACTTTTAGACCTCTCTCACGCTGCGTGCTAACGTTACCGCCCACTGCGATGGATCTTTGTGGTAGAATATTGGAGGTGAAGACAGTAAAAATGCTAAAATTACTTCATCATTAATGCTGTTTGTTGTACTAACAGTTCACCAAAGTAATCAGCGGCTGCTTAGGACTTTAAAATCAATCAGTGTGACGTTTTATTGTTGATCTCCTTTCACCTGCAAGCTTCAAAATATTAAATTAGTAGATTTTTGAACGGAGTTTGGTTTGTCTTTCTGTCATACATTGGATATTATGCTAGCTTTAGATATATTATTTGTTCCTTGTCATCTAGGAGGAAGATTGGTTAATTTGACGTCAAGTAACTTTAAATGTTTAAGTCAAAGACCAAACCGTGTAAAGTTATTTAGCAGTTAACCAACCAAGCGTAACGTTACATCACGTTAACTACCGGTATGTACTGAAGCGAGGTTAGGTTGTCCAGCTGAATGTTTGCCGATTTAACCCAACAACTATACTAACTAGTTAACACTATTGAAGTCAGTTATTAAATACAGAAATATGAATGTGTCGGCCAGTTAGTCACACGGCAGTCAGGGGATGCTGGCAGCTGTCACTGACACTAACTCAGCTTTTGTCCTTCAACCAGCCGCAGCCAGTTTTCATGTTGAGACGAGCTGCTTTTAATGCGGATTTCGACACCGAAACAACGTCATTTTTCATCATGTTTCATCCGATCCAGGCAAAGTCAATCCTATAAATCCGGTTAGATAACTTTACGTTAGCATTATGTCATACCATCATAACATCAGTTTTAATAGCAAGAGGTTTGCTTAGTGCGTAGCTGGCTAGCTGAGCGGCTACCAGTGTGTTTCAGGCCCTTTTATAAGGAAGTTACCCTCTTATGAATAGTTGGCTACATGTTTACTTTTGGAAGTCATTAATGAATTTGGGCTGTGGCACTGATTAGTCATGACTGTGATATTGTGTGGCGTAATGGTATCCTTTCTGTAGCTGCCATTCAAAACGTAGTAGTGTTACACGTATGCAAACTCTCACACATTATCTTATGTGACTAACTGGCAGTGGTGGAAGAAGTGTTCAGATCTTTTACTTAAGTAAAAGTAGTAATACTGCAATGAAAAAAATACTCAATTACATGTAAAAGTCTTGCTTTAAAAGTCTTAACTAAAAGGAGTCAAGTCAATTTATTTATAGAGCACATTTAAAAACAACAACAGCTGACCAAAGTGCTTTAGAACTACAATGAAAACACATTATAAGGATCCAAAAATAATAATTAAAGTGTAGAATAAATTAATAAAAATTGGATTTTAATTTAAAAAAAACCTGACAGCATTCAACAGAGAAAATAAACAAAATAAATACAGAGTGTGGCCATTAATGTCTTCATAATGAATGAAGAAAAGAGAGAAATGGGTTTTAAAAATGTCAATTGAGGAGGAGGATCTAATAAAGAGGCAAACTGTTCCACTGTACCGTGGATTTTAACTGGGAGTGTTGAATGAAGAGCAGTGATTGGTCAGCAAATCTGAGGGGTCTGGCGGTAGAATAGGGGAAAGATGAGGAGGTGCCAGTCCATGTAGAGCTTTTAAAAAAAAAAAAAGAATAAAAGACTCAAACTTAAAATCAATTCTGCGTTTCACTGGTGACCGGTGTAGAGAGGCCAGTACAGGAGTGATGTGGTCTCTTTCTTTTTGGTTCCAGTGAGGAGTCTCGCTGCAGCATTTTGAACCAGCTGCAGGCCAGATAAAGCTGACTGACTGATTCCTATATACAGACAACTACAATAGTCAATGCGGGAGGAGATAAAAGCACGTACTATGGTCTCCAAACCCTCAACAGACAGAAATGATTTTAGGTTTTTAAATGATCTAAGATGCAAGAATCTTGATTTGTTTATCATAAATATTGTCTGCAAAGTGTACTTAAAGTATTAAAAGTAAAAGTAGTCACAATGCAAAATGGCCCAATTTAGGGTGTTTATCATACATGTGTTAATGCTGATTAATTGATGTGTACATGTCAGATAGAGGTCATTTTAACACCTTGTACTGTTTTAATGAATCTGTAACTATGCATATTTTATAAATTTACATTTTACATTTAAAATATTGATCTGAAAAGTAACTAATAAAGCTGTGAAAGTACAATTAAAAGTACAATATTTCCCTATGAAATGTAGTGGAGTGAAAGTATAAAGTAGCTTAAAATGGAAATACTCAAAGTAATTACCTCACAATTGTACTGAAGTACAGTACTTGTGTAAATGTATGTGGTAGTTTTCCACCACCGCTAACTGGCACGTCAGGTGGACTCTTATCAGTCTATTAATGTACATGTATTACTATATTTACATGCACCAGAGTGACGCCTACGTTAAATCTGCAGGCTTGTACTTCTATAAAAGGAGTCGCTCTAATTATAGTGTTTATTCAGAATTTGCATGAACTGCAGGTTATTCATGGTACTAAAAGATGGTGTGTGTGTGTGTGTGTGAGGTAGAGAGCATTTTAAAATTAGAGTTTTATAAGGCTGCAAGTTATGATTATTTTCATTATAGATCAGTTTGACAATTATTCTCTAGTTTGGTCCATAAAATCCCAAACTCAAAGTTACTCAGTTTACTGTAGAAACTAGGAAATATGAAATGGAGAATTATGAAAATAGTCTGCAACTAATTGATTAATTGTTGCAGCTTTAGATTTAAATTTAAATTCAATACAAAAGTGTATTTTCTTTTATTTATGTAAATTTAGTGAATAAATGTTGTTCCTCTTCTCAAGGTCAGCACAAACACAACAAAAGTCTCTAATAGGTATATAAAAAAAATAAATTAAATGAACTAAATAATTATCATTATAGACTAATCAGGTGGTTATTTTCTCCATTGTTTGATTCATTGTCGGGGCCAAAACAGCCCAAAAATGTAGTTTACTGTCACATTTGCAAATCTGAAACCAGAGTTAAACATTATTTAGCTTAGTTCTAAAAACCTCCTCATCCACATGCTGTATTGCTGTATAAAGTCCATGCAAAGATAGTCATACTTAGTTATTGTATGTATGTCTAATAGTTCTTGAAGGACATGTTCACAGTTTTTCGAGTGTCTTAAAACAGTCAGGAGCCCAAATGAACAGTGAAACATGTTTTTCTTGCTGTAATCATTACAACATCCCTTCATAATGTACTTAAAATGGAAGTGATGGGAGACAAAATCCACCGTCCTTCTTCTGTGCTAAAATGTATTTAAAAGTTTATCTGAAGCTAATATGAAGCTTACAAATGAGTCAAATCAAGTAGATATCTTTCAACGTTACAGTCTTTTTAGTGCCAAAGTTCCTCTTTTTGTTACTATAATTCCACCTGCAGCTCAACAGAGAAACACTGTCCGAGGAAACATAAAGAGGAGAATTTGATGCTAAAAAGACTGTAAATGTGTCAGATATCCACTTGATATGACTAACTCAGACTGCTGAAGCCTCATATAATGACTGTGTGGACACACTGTGGATTTTATCCTCCATCACTTACATTGAAATCACATTTGAAGGATCTTTTAATATCCAGTATGAACAGGAGGAATGATTACAGCAAGGAAAACCTTGTTCACTGTTCATAGGGACACCTGACTGTTGTTTTAAGACACACTTGAAAAATTGTGAACCCGTCCTTTAACTTGTTGCCGTACTACAGTTCAGAATTTGAAATCCTCAGACTCCCTTCTGTGTCCTCTGCTGTCTCCAGGGATGACCTGATGACAGCAACATCTGGCTTCTTCGACCTGTTCCTGCATCATCCCAGCTCTGTGGGATAGGACGCCTCTCCCACATCTCCAACCACCTGCTACAGGCCTCCTTCAGAGACCTCCAATAACCCGGGGTTGAACTGTACCAACCCCACACACACACAGCATCCAACACAAGCCAGAGAGACTCTGCCGGCGTCCTTTACAAAAAAAAAAAAAAAAAAAAAAAGAGACAATGTATTGCCTACAGTGGCTCCTCCCCGTGCTGCTCATCCCCAAACCGCTGAACCCGGCGCTGTGGTTCAATCACTCCATGTTCATGGGCTTCTACCTGCTCAGCTTCCTGCTGGAGAGGAAGCCCTGCACCATCTGTGCCTTGGTCTTCCTGGCTGCCCTCTTCCTCATCTGCTACAGTTGCTGGGGCAACTGCTTCCTCTACCACTGCCAGGACGCCTCACTGCCGGACGCTGCCCACGACCCAGCGATTGTCGGGACCTAGGAGAGAGAAAGAGGGAGAGAGAGAGAGAGCGATATCGAAGAGGAGGGGAGGGAGGTGTGGTGAAGGGTGACGAGGCATTGCTGGGGAATTACTGTAGAATGATACTGCCATGCTGGAAGAGGGGATGGACTACACTATGGGGGGCGGGAGAGCGGTGAAGAGGCGGTGTTGAAAGACTGCCGAGAGCGCTGGGCTGAAGGCGGTGACGAGGAGGACGAGGAGGAGGAGGAGGAGAGCCAGTTTTCGAGGATTATCGGGGGCTGTTCTGCCATGCTGTAAAGACAGACAGACTTGAATCTGAGGTGGTGGGAGGAGAGGAGGGGGAGGCGGCGTCGGAGGAGACGTTTCGTGTTACTTTAATGTTACGGACCGGGGAGGAGGAGGGGCGTGTGACATTTCATTTTCAGCAACTTGAATTCCAGCATTTTAAAAAGGGGATGAAAAGTAGACGATATATATACATACATAAATAAATAAACCACCTGGGACGTCAACTGAAAGCGGCCGCTGTGTTTCAGTATTTCTCTCAACAGCTTCTCCTAAAAAAAACCTGTTTTTAGAATAAAACTCACCTCAAACTGCCAAAAATCCCGACATAACCTCTCTGAAAGTCTCAGACAGAGCTCGGATGTTTCCGTGCTCGCCGCTCAGACCTGCAGCGGCTGAGCTTCGTGTACCAGGTAGTGTTAAAGAACATCTCCATAGAAACGAGGAGCAACACGCCCGCCTCTCACAGTCCGACGTGACCAAACTTCCTGTCACACACATACACACACACACACACACACACACACACGTACACATAACGCTGCTTCCTTCAACAAGGAGAGCACACACACACACGACACTGGACAATCAATAACTATGCTGTGAATAATTCTCCCCTCTCTTCGCCGCATCGCCACACACACACATAAACACACACACACCTCACAAGGTGTAATAATGCTGAGAAACATGTGACCCGCCGCCGTGCTCTGCCGCTGCCCCCCCCCTCCTCTCCTCGTCTTCCTCGTCTCCTCTTCCTCCTCCACCACCACACTCACGATCTGAACTTTTTTTGTTTGTTTTTTGCTGTTTTTTTTTTTGTTTTTTTTTCTTGTGCATGGGTTGCCTTTAGTTTATTTTATTTTTTTTTCATTAAGGTCACACACAAAAATTTTAATTCATTAAAACAAAATGCTGAAAGTTTCCAAAGGGTAGAAAAGTCTGAATGTGTGTGAGTGTGTGTGTGTGTGTTGAGTGAATGAAAGACCATGTGTGTTATGAGGGATAGGTGTGTATTCTCTTGTGATCATGACATGCTGATGAGCGTAAAATGTGGTGAAACACAAGGTAACGTACTGTAAACGGTCAGTATTCTCCAGCAACAATAAGCAATACACAACGCCGGCTGAAGAAATCAAACTTTTTTCACTGACGATTAGAAGTTTATTGGTAATCAGAAGGACGATGCTGTCATTAAGTTTCCTTGTGTGTCACTGTTTTAAGTGTTATGTTTAGCTGTCAGACGCAGGTTAAGGTGTTTATACTGTGTACCTATTGGTGTGCGTGTGTGTGTGTGTGTGTGTGTGTGTGTGTGTGTGTGTGTGTGGCCTCCTGTCGCGGTGCTGAACATGCTCCACTGCTACATGATTGCTTTGGTTTTAATTTAAATAAAGTTTTTTCTTCTCAACATGTTTAACTGTGTCTCATTCATTATTTAGTTGAGAGGTTTTGTAGAAACACATTTTTGTAGTCAGATGAGTTTTATCTTTGGAGATGGTTTCTGTGTTTCATCCAGGGCTGCAACTAAGAACTGTTCTCATTATCTAGTAATCTGTCAGATTATTATCTTGATTAATCGATTAGTTGTTTAGTCTATAAAATGGTGAAAAATGTCGATCATTGTTTCCCAAAGCCGAAGGTGACGCCCTCAAATGTCTTTATTTTGTTCTCAACTTAAATATATTTAGTTTATTATCATAGAGGACCAAAGAAACAAGAAAATATTCACATTTGAGGAGCTGGAATCAGAGAATTTAGACATTTTCTTCTTAAAAAATGACTCTAAAGGGTTCATTGATCTATCAAAATAATTGGAGATTAATTTAATAATTGGCAATTAATCAATTAATCATTGCGACTGTAGTTTCAATAAGATTTTCCCCCAGGGGACGTTTTCAGGAACTAAATCTATGTTTCATCTAAATTAAGTTCCTGTACAGTAGTTCCAGGTGTAGAACAGCAACGATGAGTCGATTAATCAACAAGTTGATCGACAGAAAATGAATCGGCAACTATTTTGATAATTGAATAATTGTTGTAGTCATTTATTTTTAAAGAAAACTGCAAAAAAAATCTGGTTTCTCCAGCTTCTCAAATGATGATTGAATGATTTTCTTTGTCAAACGTGACAACTGTTGGACAAAATGACGTCTAAAGATGTCACGTTTCACCCTGGGAAACTGTCATTTAAATCAATAATAAATAATTGGCAGTTTAATTGATAATGAAATTTAGTTGGGAGGTAGAACTCTAGTTTCTATTTTTCAGCTTTTGTTTGATAGTATCGGAGCGCATCTTTGCCTTTTTGTGTTAAATTATCCTGCAGTTCTTCTGACAAACACATCGCAAGTAAATCATGCAAAAGTATTAAATGAGACTATTTTCCAAAGCACGCTGTCTGTATCACCTTCAGAAGTTCTTCGTCTGCTTTGTTCACATCTTGTAGTACTTTGTTAGTTAGAAACTCTCTTGGCTAGTAAATATTTCCCAGTAGATGATGATGAGAACTGAGAGTCTGGAAGAAACACCTCATCAGGTCCGATCCAAGAGATCAACATGTCAGTCAGGATTAGAGATGCAACAGGCGTCTTGAATCATTACAGAAGGTTTGTTTTACAGCTGGGTAGTAAGTCACTAATTTATTTAACATATCTATTTAAACAGAAATAATTAGAAAAAGAACGGCGTCAGGACATCAGTGAAGGGATGAAGAGGAGATAAATGATGGAGGATGAAACAAACAAGGGAAAACTGTACTGACAGTACGTGAGCTGGAGGTGAGTCTCAGATGATGCAACTCAAGTGCAAGCACAGCAAACAACCTGCTCCAAATACTCCCCGCAGACTTTTAACGTCCTCTTTCACCTCC
Source organism: Thunnus thynnus (assembly GCF_963924715.1). Taxonomy (NCBI): domain Eukaryota; kingdom Metazoa; phylum Chordata; class Actinopteri; order Scombriformes; family Scombridae; genus Thunnus; species Thunnus thynnus. Next base: position 4,926,203 of record NC_089520.1, read on the forward strand.
TAAATGATATATATTTTTTCATCATCCTGAAACAGTCCGCCGCGCAGAACAAACAGCTGATTTACAGGTTTTTTTTTTACGAACACGACTCCTTCTGCTCTTGCATTTTTATTCCTTATGAGAAACAGCCAAGATAAAGTTTATTTCTTTGTACTGTTCTTCACTTTTTACGCATTGTCTGCGTGGCGTGGTTCAACGAGTTTAAAATCATCTGAAACTGGTTTAATTAGTTGCACAAAATACAGCTTTAAGCCACTCAGAATGAGTATTAAAGAGATTATGATGAATTATAACTGCAGTGAAGATGCTGCAAACAAGGCATTCAGATACATTTTTATATAAAATTATGTTTTTACAATGAAAATTTATTTTTATTATCGATCAGAGACACAACAGGCACAGTGCAAACATGCATTCATTGATTAATTTATTCCTACACTGTGTTTTAAATACATCTGAGGTGCTTTAATTCTCTTAGGATGTGAGATTAACCTCTCGAACTGCGTGGAAATGATCTTTCTACACAATTAATTGTATTTGTTGAAGCTTTAGACAAAAAAGTCTGCATATTGTCCCTGATATCCCTGGTTTTTGAGGTGTATCTTCTCTCCATGATGCAAAGATATCACAGTTGTAGTTGTAATAGACGTCATATTTATCGTAGCTGTACTGAGACTGAGGATGTGAAACTATTCCGCTTCCTAAAATTGAAGCAGATCTGACCTGTGTTGAGCAACTATGGGCACAATGAGGCTGAAGGAAAAAAAACGTCAGTACCTTCTTCCCATGCCATTTTATTGACCTCCCAAACAGTCTCTAAATATCTGAGTCAGACAAAGGTCAAAGGTCAGTTTAACTAAAGCCAAATGGATTCTGTGGCCAGTGAAAGTATCTTCAGGTCAGGTCCCGTTCCCAACCTACAGTTTACAGGAGCGGCCAGCAGGGGGCAGCATTAGTCTCAGTGTCTGAAGCTGAGGACGTACAGACTGTCCTGAGAAAAATGTGGAATAAATTCTACATTTTCTCACAGCTAATAATAAAAGTGAACATGCTTAAAGTCCTGCTCCGATCAGAAATGTGTTTTTCTTACTTCAGTTGGATGATTGAGCAGAATGATGTTGGGTGAATTTAGATATACTGGGACAGTTTTTAGTTGAATTTTATCTTGTGATCATGTTCTTGTCATCAATTTAAAAAAAATTGAATTGAATTTACTTTCTTTATGTGAAGAAATTAAGTGTGTATGATATTTCTTTATATAAATCATGGCTCATCATTTTGTTGTATTTGACACAAAACTACTTTTTAGTGACATGTTTGGTCATTTGGGACACAGTTTCATTATTGCTTTCAACCCTGATGACATATTTCAAATAATATTTTAAACTGATTTCTTGTTTTTCTTAACCTTAAATGTATCTCTAAGGTTATTTGATATTATGTATTAGCTCCCTGTCTGGCTGTTTGTTTCCTGGGTGTCGTTCTATTCTGCGATAGGCCTTAAATTCATCATTGATAGAAGTTAAACTGTGGATTAAACTAAGTGATCTGCAGCAGCAGGCACCAGCATTGCTGCTTGGTTAGAATAAATTCCTTGTTAGGCCACTACCTGCACCCTAAACATATTAAGCAACATTTGGATTAAGCTTTATTGTTCACCATTGTCAGAGAAAATGATTGGGAGATGCTAATTTGACCAAATTATAAAGGTTACAGTGTAGGCATCAATTTGAAGTCTGTTCATAAATCATTAAAAAGTCTTAATCTGTACTTTAAAGTCGTCTGTCGGCTGCATCTCTGTGGTCCCAATTTACCTGAAACATGCCGAGACACCAAGAAAATGTCCTAATTTAAAAAATGTAAACATAAATCCAAAACAATATATGTTTATTTTGGTACACTATTACATCATACATGTTTATATATAACTTATATGTACAATATATTAGTCATTCAAATTTTATACCCTCACATTAAAATCAAGCTGAAGCATACGTCTTTTCTCTTACCTCTTGCTTTTTTCGGGGGTCAACTTCCAGTTTGATGTTGACCACACTCAACCTCATGAGACGTCACAGGATTTACGTCATGTGACTTCGGTCATGTGCTTCCACAGCAAAGTTTCAGCACCGACTGCTTTGACTTCAGGGCGGAAATACAGAAAAGCTTCAAATTTGAGAAGCTGCAACTAGCAAATATTTGGCATTTCTGCTTTTAAAAAAAAAAACGACAACAATGATTATTGATTATCAAAATAGTTGCTGATTACTGATTAGCTGATTAATAGCTAATCGTTGCTTTAAAGCTAACAGAAGGGGCCGTATATGATGGGCCCGATCAATAAAGTGACTATTGAGAGTAAATCATCGCTTCTCATCATTACAGCTACGTTGGTGGCATATAAATTATTGTATGAAGTGAATTCATTAACTGATGATCCATTAAGTGAACTAACTAATCACATAAACTCATAGTAACTTGATCATTTTTTTTAATGATGAGCGACAGGAATTTATGACACATCCTGCATTAATTCATCCGTTAATAACACTGAACTTAAAGTCACACAATTTAGCATTTATAAGAAGTATATAAACATTGAATAAATGGTTTATAACACACTATAATGTAGTTATAAGTAGATATGAGGACATTTTTACTAATGTAGAGTATTTGAACTTCTTCTATGAAGACATATGTTATATTATTACAGCTGTGTTTTTTAATTATATTCATATATTTATACAGCAGCCTCCACTTATGGATGCAAACAAGACACTTATACAAACACTTATTTCTGTTTACAACCACATTATGACGTGTTAAAACCATTTATACGTGCTTCTAAATGCTAAATAGAGACACTTAAAGTAAAGTGTTACATGTGTTTCCTAGAAATTCTTCATCAAGCAGTAATAAGATTGTGTCATACATGTCGGCTGATTGTCACATCCAAGTTAAATCAATGCAGATGCAAACGGCAACACTTCAAATCCACACGTTCATAGATCACATCCAGAAGAGCTGCATCATCCGTATCATCTGCAAAAGCAGGAAACTCACTCGCAAATATCATTATTTTATCCTCAAGAACAGATTTAGTAGAGAAGCATAAAAAAAAAAAACCTCATAAAAAGCTGTTTGGCTGCCTGCCAGAGTTGTTTGTACGATAATCCCTCGGTGTCCCTGAATGTCACAGCTCCTGTTTGCGGAAACGTTTCAGCAGCCATTTTATGTTCCTTCCACTAAACGTTCAGGAACCGATGAAAAAAACAACAACAACAAAAAAGGAAAGTAAATACAACTCAGAGAGAAAAGTAAAGCTGCTGCAGGTAGATTTGTGGACTTCTCCTCTATGAGGTTTGAATCACTGTTTGTGGCTGTTATTAAGGATTTATTTGGTCCCTCAGAGTTGAATGTTTTTGTGTGATATTTCTCTCAAACACACACTTTCACTCCATTATGTGAGATAATAATAATATTTGTCCTTCACTTTTGTAATAAAACAAACATGAGGATTTGTTGACCTTATTGAAAGCAAGGCTGCACAAGACATCACATTAGGGTTAAAGGATAAATTCACAGTTTTTCAAGTGTGTCTTAAAACAACTGTGGTGGAAGTATAGTAACAAAAAGAGGAACTTTGGCACTAAAAAGACTGTAATGTTGAAATATATCTACTTGATTTGACTCATTTGGAAGCTTCATATTAGCTTCAGATAAACTTTTAAATACATTTTTGTACAGAAGGAGGACTGTAGATGTTGTTATGGCAAGAAAAATATGTTTCACTGTTTATTTGGGTTCCTCACTTGTTTAAAGACAGACTTGAAAAACTGTGAACTCGTCCTTTAAATAACTAAGAGGTACTACACTGGAGATCCCGAGGAGATCCTGCATGTTGGCATTTTTACCACCCAACATAAATTCACTTATCAGGTACAGTCACTTCTCTGTCCGCAGGATGAATAAAATCCAAACGGTCCCTAAACATCAGCGAGTGAGCGATCCATCCAGAGAAAGCTGAAGTCATCTTCAACATCTTCGTCTGCACTTTGGTATCGTTCGTTATGAAGGTAGATGCCTCTTCCCGGCGTATAAACTTTATCCAACTCAAACACACAAACTGGGTTTAATTTTAGTCTCTCGCCCCGACGCTCAGGAGGATCACTGAGACTCTTCGTGTTGGGTCCAAACCAGAAAAATACAAGACCCGCAAGCTTCTTTTAGGTCCAGACTTGTTTACTTATAGGATCGTAATCTCAGTCTCTTGGTTCTGGTAAGCTTCCTCCTGCATCTCAGTGTACAGCTGGTCCATCCGCTGGAAGGCCAGGTACCCCTTTTTACCTGCAGATGAAGAAGAAAAAGAAGAAAATGTAATAAAATATCCTAAACTGAACAGCTGAATTATGAATAAATATTTAAAAAATGGTAGATTAATGAATGTTTGTACCAAAAGAGAGGACAGTCTCTCTGGCAGCGCTGCGAAGATCTTCATCCGCTGATCTCCACAGATCCGCTATGTGGTCCACGCTCTCTGTCGCCTGGCAAGAACACACACACACACACACATTTCAAGACTTGATAGAGTACCAGGTGATATTTCCGTGAGTATTTCTGTGTCTGCTGAGAGTTTATGTAATGCGTGTTGCTCACCCTGAGACATTTAAGAGCCAGACAGGAGCCTTGTTGGGTTTGAACATTAGTGCTCTTCAGACTCTCCGTGTAGTAAACTACCGCCTGGAGAGGAAGGTTAGAGAGAAATGAGAGAGTTGTGATATTATTGTTGTTGTAGCTGCATCATTGCACTTACTGTTAAACCCAGAGAGGGAAGCTGTAATTTGCAGATATACCTGAGCTACTGTGTGTCAGAGATATCTATGAGTCTACAGCCATGCTAGCAGCTCGGCAATGACAACGCTAACATGCTGATGATTAGCAGGTATAATGTTTACTCATTAGTGTGCTAACTTTTAGTAATTAACACTATGCACAAAAAACAGCTGAGACTGATGGGAATGTCATTAGTTTTGTCTAAGTAATTGGTCATTAAACAAAATACTGGACAGATTATTTGACCTGACGATGGTGCTCGAGGAAAAGTCAGAGGATCATCAAGGTCAGGTCAAGGTCAAGAGGGTTCAAATGCAGATGTCACCTCTGGGGACGGCAGGTCTGGGAGCCAATCAGAAGAGACTAGGGTCCCCAGATGTGTGGTGCATCAAGTTTTATTTGACTAGATTTGCAAATGGGTCACATTTCTCTGCTCAAGTAATGCTTTTATCACGTAAAAAGTAGCTAAATATTCATTCTTGTTGTGTGTTAAGTGTGAAAGAAACTACGCTAAATTACAGAAAATACACAACCTGTTACATAAGGTGCAGGTGATGTTTTTACATTTATATCTGCCCAGTAAAACCTGAACATTTCACTGTGTGTGGTTTTCTTGGATTTTTATTTCACATGTAGCAGATTTTTCACTGTTCGCTTCTCATTCTGAGCGAAAAGCATTTAAATTAACTGTAAAATAAGTTTGCTCATATACTTCTGTGGCAAATTAGGAAGTGACAGATCTCATGTATGGGGACCCTACTCTCTTCCCATTGGCTCACAGACCTGGAGTCCACAGACATGAGGTCTGTAATTCAAATTAATCCAAAATTTAATGTCCAATACTTTGATTTATGACCAGATACCTGAAAAACTAATGATATTAAGCCTCACCTGTATTTTGTGTTTGTGCTAACATGCTAACATGCTAACCGGTAAACATGGTAAACATTAGACCTGCTTAACATCAGCATGGTAAGTTTTTTACTGTGAGCGTTCATTGTAAACATTAGCATTTAGCTCAAAGCCTTATAAAGCTGCTAGCATGGCTGTAGAGTCTTATTAATGTTAAAACACTGACAGTTTAATGTTTATGTACTTTGCTCCTGAAGGCCTTGCAGCCTGCAGCTCTGCAGAGGCAGTTGGCAGCAGCTTTGCAGACTTTGTGGTTGGAGTCGATCTGCAGGGCGGCCAGAGTCTGCAGCGTGCACGCCAGTGGGAGGAGCTCCGAGATGCTCCGCCCCCTCAGTTTATTTAAACCCCGCCTCCTTTTAGGGCTCCTCAGGGCGGACAGGATGTACTCTGAAACACATAACGAATGACCGACGAATGAATAACACACCTAATTTAGTTGAGAGAACAGTCTCGTCACAAGGTCCATTTAGTAGCTGTTCTGGAGCTTTCAATCATATTCTATGGTCTTTACCAGCAGATGAAGTTTGCATTGTAGATATTCAAAATTCCTTTTTTCATCTGAGGCTTCTCGTCACAGATTTTCTGCAAAATTAGTACTTTTACTTTAGTATTTTGAGTAAATTTAGCTGGTAATACTTCTATACTTTTACTTATGCAGGATTTTTACCTGTAATGAAGTATTTTTACATTATGGTATTTATATTTCTTCCAACACTGCAGGTGACAGAATCTGATGGGTCACCAAACACGAGTTTAAACATCCAGACTAACAGATGTTGCACATTTAGAAAGAATTCAGGCTGAAATAAAGTTATTTTTCTGCTTCTAAACAGTGAGATCGATAAGTCACAGTGAACTTGGGCACAAATAGTTTGTCTAGTTCTCTCAAATTAGTTATTTATGGTCTCAAAGTTTGAGATTTTCAGCTTTTCAAATGATATGATGAGCAGTAAGTGTGTAAATCATCCTTGAAACCTGTCAAAAACTCTGCTTGAGAAATGATTTGTTGTTTTAGAAAAAAAAAAAACATGTCTAAATAAAATATTGTGCATGAATTATATCATTAAGGAGGTTTCACAAACACTCTGAGTGCTTTTGAGAACATGTGAGTTTGGGTTGAAGCAAATAGTCGAGTAATTGATTAATCGATTGTCAGAAAATTATTTGGCAGCTGTTGTTGTTATGAATTAATCATTTCTGTTGTTTTCCAACCAAAAATGCTTTAAGTTCAAAGTGAAATTGAGACACGTCACTTTGAACTCGTAGAAAAGTGAAAAAACTTTCTTCTTAATGAACATTAAACAATAGAGACTGAAATTTAAAAGAATTAATTGTCTTGTACAAGCATTTCACAATGCAACACGCAGGATAAAGTTACAAAGAGGAGCCTGCAACAGGGTTTTATACACCTTAAATGGGCGTTACAGTTCTTTTCTTAATCTATCAAAATACAGACTTATAAATAACTTCATGTCTGTTTACGGTCCTCCTGTCCAGGAGACATCCTGTCCAACTGACCCCTAGATGACACGTCTCACTCTGTCTCCAACCAATTTTAATTTCTACATCTTCCTCTTTATAAATATAACGCTGAACTTCCTTTAACCTCAAACTGATAAGTCTGCTGATGCTGCAGCACAAAACAGGAACAATTTATCAAGATCTAGATAAAATAGTAACACTCATACACAGTGCAATCATAATTTTTTATAATTTTTAACTGATTTCTGTCACCGTACAGACTGAATAACTAATAATTTAATTGAGAATATATAATCTGATTAGAGCTGCAACAAAAGATTATCATTATTGATTAATCTGGGAGGTGGGGCTGCTTTTTTTTGTCCTTTGCCAATCACATACCTGTGTTTTTAATGTCCTAAGACTCAAGATAATGAAAATCTCTACAGAAAATCTCAGAAAAGTAAATTTAATCTGATCTAACCTTTCTGGCAGTCTCTCTCTCTCTCTCTCTCTCTCTCTCTCTCTCTCTCTCTCTTACACTGGGCTGTTAACTCCACCCGCTTGGTCTTAAAAGTGAGTCAAAACAAGTGCCAAGATTTATTTCAGCTTTTATTCGTCTCAGATCGACTTCTTCACAGAAACGCTGTGATGTTGTTGTTCCAGCAGTTTTAGAAGCGACGTGCTATGCAAACCAAAATGTGGTTTAACAGTTTAATAAACAGCAGACGTCAGCATCAGAGAGGAACGAGAGGAAGGAAGGAAGGAAGGAAGGAAGGAAGGAAAGAAGGAAGGAAGGAAGGAAGGAAGGAAGGAAGGAAGGGTGTTCATATCTGATCATATCTCGGCAATAAGATGAATCATGTGGCTCTTATGAAATCCTTTAAGCAGAGATGCAGCTTCTACAGCTACACACACACACACGCAGTTTGTTTGGTGTGACCTGTTGGCAGTGATGTAGACAGATGATCCAGATGCCTAGTCTGGGAACCAGACGAATCTGTGAGACCATGTTTTATTGGTCTGGCGATGTCAAGCTACCAGATGCCTTGAGTTTGCTGGAATTTCTGGAACGTTCTCGGGTCCTAAAGCTCTCTAGTAGAACTATAACAGAATATCATTCCTCAAATACTCAACAGATACCAGCAGAAAACACACACACACTGTACATGTACATATCTTTATACACAAACTTTGGAGTCACCTTTCACCTGTGAACTCAGTACAGTAGAAACAAATAAATATGGATTAATACAGTGTGTTCAGTGTTGTTTGGTGGTCTATAATCATTAAATGCCCAGAAAACATATTTTCTCAATCAGCTTCTTACTATGACTGCCATTTTTTTAAAAAACAGTTTTACTTCTTTCACACCAGAGTTGTTTTTCTCTGCTTTTCTAACTTTTTTTTAAACCGTCTCCTCAATATTACTGAACATAGACACTCAGATCTCTTCTGGATTATGTGACGATCTCATAGGTTTATACCACGATCTCCAGTTTCAAGTATTTTTTTGGCATGTTAGACAGCCAAGAATACTACAATACCCACGAGCCTCAGCTGCCATTGCAGAAGAATCCATGGGTGTGAATCAGAGCAGTAATGAATTCAAAACACTGTCGATGAAGTTGTAAACAAAACGTGACACCATAGTTGTTAGAATTTACTCAAAAATAACCCAGAAATAAAAGTGAACAAGTGACCAGATATTAAAGGGGATGTATTATGCTTGTGATTGTCTGTTTTTTATATCCTGTTATGATGTCGGATGTTAAATGTGGTCAAAGTTCCAAAAACTTGAGGTGAACGTATGTAGAAATGCTGCCTGTGAGTCAAAAATCAGGGCTTCAACCTGCTCTGAACACTTCCTTTGCAAAGTTTTTTCTTCATGTCGGCTCATCTCCCACCAACAGTTGGTTACGGTTGAACGTTTAGTTGCTATAGCAACCCCTATTGTCACAGTTACACAGCAGCAGCAGCAGTTTAACTGACGTTGTTTTGTCCACCAGTTTGGTTCAGTTCACCCAAATTACAAAAACATATTTTCATACTTAGCTCTAAAGGTCTAATAAAGTAGATATTTTTGGTTTTATTTGTCCTGGTTTTGAGATTTCTGCCTCCACCTCAATACAATGTAGGTGGATGGGATTTAGTTAGTGGTGCTCACAGCATTAAAAAAAATGACATTTCAGTGGAACTACTTTCTGCCAAAGAAATAGTCCCTTTGAAAAGTATTCATGCTTTGAGCAGCACAATCAAAATTGCAAACACCTCCATTGCATTGGAGTGGAGGAAGAAATCAACGAGACTGCACAAGATACCGCAAAAGATATCACTCTTTAGTTTTTTTTGATATGGATGATCTGACCCTTTAATGCCCTTTTATAAAAATATAAGATAAGAAAAGATAAAAGTAAAATATATGACATTTTAAGACTATGTCCTCATATAATTCAGATGTAAAATTTCAGTTTTAAACGTATAGCCGTACCTTCTTTGGAGAGGCGTGAGATGTGTTCTCCCAGCTCCTGGATGCTCCAGCGTTTCAGATACACCGACAGCTGGAAGAGGGTGACTCTCTCTGGGCTGCAGACGGGCCGAGGGCTGGGCACCACCCGGCAGGCTGTCTGGACCTGCTGCAGCAGCTGAGAAAACACTGCAGAGGAGGGAGAGAAAGCACGTTCAGCTCGGCCTGCGAGCAAAAACACCGCCTGTGGTCGAGTTAGTCGGTGCAGTGTTTGATCAGTGTGCAGGAGCCAACATCTATTACTGCCTCAACACTGCCTTTAGTAGTTTCTGTTTGCCTTTTATAGTTTGGTGGTGTATTTTTTCCATCTCTTGCACATACCAGACTCCCTGCACATGCAACAAGTCAATGCTCATCATCTGAGTTGCAAAAACACATCATGGGAAATGTAGGTATTTATAAAATAAAGTAGAAGCAGCTGAGATGTGTCGAGGGCATAAAAAGTATCATACAATAAATGAAGAGCTTATTGACATTAGTACCTTTTTCTGATTGGCCGGGCTGCTTGGCCTTCACCTTGTGCGTGTAACGTTTCTTTAGCGTCCTGGAGAAGCAGTCGGTGTGGCAACAGAAAGGCGTGCTGCTGTTGTTAACACACTCCTCCCAAAACAACAGCGTATCCCTCCTTCTCTGAGCTTTAGGGAGGACTGAGCGGGAAGAGCAGAAGAAGAAGAGGAGAATAAAAATCTTATTTGCACCTTAATTTATCCGTACACATCATGAGAACCTGAACAGGCTTAACATATAAAAATACAACAATAAAAAACAAGATAGTTCTGTAGTGTTTTGTGCAAAGTGTAAAGAAATAAGTTGGGAAAACCTGTTGTGAATTATTTCATGCTTATCATGTATTAAGTGTGGATAATATATAAATCTTCCACTAACTGTCAATGGCAGAGATGTTGTCATTCTTCTCTAGCAGCAAACAGCTGACTCTGTCCAGGACTTCAGCTTGGAGAGCCATTTCTTCCAGCAGATCCCTCCGAGACGGGCTGAAGTCAGTCGTTTTCATCATCTGAGGAAACATTACAAACACATTAGATCAGTGGATCCCTGTTTGTCCTCCGTGTTGCAAAGCAAAAAAAGATGGATAGTTTGCACGTCCCAACTTAGTGGGATGCAGGACAAGAAGCAGCAAAAAAGAAAAGGAGACGTCTGCAACCTTTTGCAAGGTTTTGCAAACGTTTTGACCTGCATGGTCTTCGTCAGGCAAACATTAATGTGAAGACAAGCGATATACACACAGGAAAAAGATCACATGATGCAAAATAACACCCCTAGAAATTTGCTTTGTACAGACAAAACACACAATGTGAAGGACACATAAAACATTTATTTTAAATCGTTATTATTGTTATTAAACAGAAAAGAGAAGTGTATACATTGTGCAGAACATGCACGAGAAGGAAAGTTCTAGGACTTGGCACAAGGGGGAGACATATATATATACATATATACATATATATATATATATATATATGTGTGTGTGTGTGTGTGTGCGTGTGTGTATATATATATATATATATATATATATATATATATATACACATTTTTGTAATTGGTGTTGTTCTTATAAAAAGGTGTTTTATGTCAGTTTCCTCGTTTAAATCTTGGGTGACACTGTATTAAAGTCCAAATATATACAAAATATTCTGTTGTGTTGCAGACGTGACATTCTACAGGAACATACTGCACCTGTAGCAGGATGCCGCAGATGTCCAGGTGAGTCTCCAGAGCCTGGTCAAGACCCCAATTCCCAGAAGTCAGAGGGGTGATGACCAGCTCCTCCTCAGAAGCTGATTGGCTGTCCTGAGAGAGGAGGCCGAGACTCCTCAGCGTGCTCTGCTGGAGAGAACTGATGCTGTTGGATAAAAATAAAAAAAAGGAGAGATGAGTTGTTTCACAATACAGGAATGTTTAGCGTTTCATTGATTATTCTGTGAACTCACCCGCTGTCTTTTAGCCTCATGCTGCCCAAACAGGAAGTGTCGTCATCTGCGTTGAAGTCATGTGACAGGAAGTCAAAGCTGCCCAATACTTCCTCGACAGCCAGAGTCTCCTCTGATGATGAGCTTCTCAACATGGAGAGGTCGTTCTGGAGGAGAACACGTGCACACATTCATAAAGCTAAAGGGCCTGAAGATACAAACACTAACACACAGAGTGCTTGTTTGTTTGTATGTATATAGATCCATCACTCAGATACCTTCAGTATGGTTGCCAGGTGCAGTATCTTGTTGTCCAGAGCTCTCAGCTCCTTCTCAGAGCAGCTCTGTTTCCGAAACGTCTTCTCCAGCTCTGCTATCATGGCTCCCAGCCTGAGGGCCTGAGCCCTGCGCTGGGCGCCGCTCACCCCCGGCCTCCCCGGGGCCGGAGCGGCTGCCGTGGGTGAGGAGGGGGCTACAGCTGGGGGCAGAGGAGTGGGTGGTGAGGGGGAGGCTGGGGCCGAATACGACTGACATTCTGGGGAGTCCTGAAAGAAATGTCAGAGAGATAAATGAGGAGAGGAGAGGAGATATTTATCAAACTTCTCAGAATCACTCCCAGGAATCTCGCTGTTAACTTACTTAACTTAGGACTAAAAATACTCAGAGAAAACCTCAGAGCAGGACTTAAGACTCATTTATGAAGCGTCTTACTCTGACTCTCAGTGAGGAGAGAGTGTAACGACACTCAGAACCAAAACGTGGAAACTATGATGACATGTTGTAGTTGTCTTACATAGATATATACACACCATTTAGACTTCATAGACTGTAAACAAAGCTTAAGCAGCCGCTTAAGTAAATTAAAACAGTAGTGACTCAACTGTGTGAAATCAGCCCCATTCAACCACATCCTTTCCCATAATATTGCATCATCTTATACATGTTGCACAGACACATGTTGCAAACTGTGCTCTGTGGTCACCACTGTATGACATCTTCTCTTCCACGGTCCAATTCACCGTTAACTACACCTCCTGTTAACTTATGTTCCCTACATGACGGGAAAAGTATTATTTTTGTAATGTCACACAGTGTTGGGAAATGCACCGTGTGAACAGTGTATCTCCAGCTCAAGTACATAATAAGACTTAAGACCTTATAAAAACACCAGTTGTAATGAAATTATTACACTATCCAGCCAGGGGGACATGAATGTGTTAATATAGGATTTAGTTCACTCTCACATGTGCAATATCACTGTTGCAAAGCTGCATGCTCCCTGTTTGTTTTGTTTTTTTTGGTAAAAATGATCTTTCAATACATTTATTCACATCAAGTTTTCATAAAACATCTCTCCTCTCACAGATTATCTCTGCCTGAACACCGTCTCCTAACAGGTCAGGACTCCTCTGGAGCTCTCCTAAACATTGGCTGAGATGGGAATGATTTTCTAAAAAAGTTGATAAAAAGTAGGATGAACAAAATAGGACCAAAATGTGTCACTCTGAGAACTTTTGGCCTGTTAGGATTGATATCCTACTCTGAGAAGCTTGATAAATACGGCCCCAGATGGGACTTGATGAGATGAGAAGTGATGACAAAAGACGTGAAAACAAGAGCAAAGACAACGAGAAACTAAAACAAGAAAAGATTTAACGAGATGTGGTAAAAAGCAGTGGTGCGCACAGCTCCAAATCTTAAGAGAGTATCGGGCGCACCGTTGTGGTAAAGATGAAACAAACAAAACAAAACATCGGCACTCACTGATCCATCTTCTTATGTTTTTTTAATTATGGACAGAAACAATAGAAATGGAGACGTTTCAGCGTGAAGAAATCATCAGCCGTGAGCGTTTCTGTCCACAATTGAGTGACAGTAAGAGAAGAGAACTAGAGACTAGAGACAAGCTAGAAGAGATTTCAACCAAGAGAAGAAAATAATCACTCTAGCTGCAAATTAACTGATTCTCATCAATAATTACAATTCCACTGCAGATAGTAGGTACATTTGAAATTGTGCCAGATATGTTATTATTAGATATTCTTAGACCAGACAATATTGGCTTCTTATTATTATGAGAGAAAAAAAAAACACATATCCAACATCATGCATTGATCTGCAGCTTGTTCTCTGCTCCCACATTGTTTCTTTTATTTTCTTATTCAGGCATCAATCAGATCTGACAAAGAGCAGAGAGCAGTTTGCAGATTCTACAAGCCATTAAAAAAGTCCAAATCAATCATTTCTCTTTTTAGGTTTTCTCCTTCAAGGTAAAATATATACAGTTATAACCTGGCAGAATCTGTAAGACGTGTATCATTCATATTGTTTATAGTTGTGACCATAAAGCTCAATTTTGGTCTCATCACTCCAAATAACTTTGTTCCAGATGTTTGGAGGCTTGTCTAGGTTCTGTTTGGCATCTTGTAAGCAGGCTGTTTTGTGGTGTTGGGACACTAATGGTTTTTTTCTGGCAACTTGACCGCACATCCCATTTTTGTTCAAGTACCTCCTTATTGTGCATCTTGAAACATCCACATGCGACTTTCAGCTGGAGTTGCATGTGGGTTTTCCTTTGCAATCTGAACAATTTTCCTGGCAATTGTGGCTGAAATCTATGTCGGTCTACCTGACCGTGGCTCAGTATCAACAGAACACTTAGTTTTCCACTTCTTTATCAGAGCTTGAACACTACTGATTGACATTTTAAAATCTTTGGATATCTTTTTATATCCTTTTCCTGATTTATAAAGCTCAACTACATTTTCTCACAGGTCCTTTGACAGTTCTTTTGCTTTCCTCATGGCTCAGTACCAGTGGATGAAATGTGCAGGAGTCTCAAGAGCTGAGAAACTCATTGACTATTTATACACAGACATTAATTACAATCAAACAAGTCACAGGTGTGGAAACTTACCCTTCATAGCCATTGAAAGCTGTGTGTATCAACTTGTGTGTTTATTATCAGTCCAAACATTCAAGGGTATGTAAACTTTTGATCAGGGGTGACATCATTATAACACCAGACCCTGAAACTGCTCTGTTAGGACACTCCAACACTTTGAAAAATTTGGATTGTAACATTCGTATTGCTTTGATTCATGGTATGATGATTTGCCAAGAGATGTATCCTGAAACTGTGGAAGTCTGATCTAGTTCCCACGTTTGAGACCTGGCTGAAGGAACTCATAAGCATCCTGCATGTGGAAAGACTGAGATATGAACTTTCTGGTAACACTCTGAAGTTCTCCAGGATATGGAGTCCAGTGCTGGAGCACATGAAGGACCAATGATACTCTCTTTACCCTCCTATCTTGCTCATGTACCTTTTTGATAATATGGACAGCTGTACAGTGGAACAGATGGCATTACTGTGACTGTTGACCCCCCCCCCCTTCATATATATATATATATATATATATATGTCTGTGTCACTGGTGGTTCTTATCCTTTATTTCCTCGTTATTATTTATTTACTTGTCAATGTCTCCTTGTCACTTACTTAATGTAACTTAATTTGAAAATCTTCACAAATAAAAGGTTAAAAAAAAACAAAAAAAACTTTTGATCAGGGCCATTTTGGTGATTTCAGTTATCATTATGATTTAAAAAGGGCACACACAATTATGTGAAAATAAATGTCTTCACCTGACCACTATCCCTAAATAAAACAAAAGTTTTCAGCATGATCAGTCATATTTTCCAAAAAATGGCCAATATTTCACCAGTTCTACCAGGGTATGTAAGCTTATGAGCACATATAGGCCACTGAAGCACTTCTAAGCCCACCTGTAAATATATAACTAGAAAAACTAAAGGCAAGGTTCGTCAAGGTCAGAGGTCAGAGTCATTAACAAGGAAGCATCAGTGTCTGAAGAGCAACAAACAGCGGCCGCCTCACACAGTGTCCCGACACTTAATGTGTGAAATCCACACAGGACCAGCAGACAGCAGGAGCAGCGGTGTCACTGGATGTGTTGTGAAATTGCTGCTCTTCTGAAAAGTTGATGTAAGACACTACCTGAGTGTGTATATATTTAAGCACTGACATATGTTTTTCTGTCATGTTTTATTTAATTGTATGTTTTTTATTATTATTACCTGATTCTCTGAGGAACGACTTCTCATTCTGCCTAATGTGTGTTCTTATGGATATGGTTATAATGACAATTAAATAAACTTGAACTTGAGTTTGGTCTCACATACATATAAAACAATTAGTGCTTCTCCAGAACTGTTTTGTTTTGATTCGTGCGTGTTGCCCTTTAATCGATGACACAGATGCTTCCTCACACATCAGGGAAGGATCTTCTCTTTAGCTTTTTAAAATTTGAATCAGGTTTTTAATGAAGTGTTTAATTCAATTTCTTCAAAGCTGTATATGACGAGTGGAGCCTTCAGGGTTGTTTTTTTTTTACCTGCACACTGACGCTGTCCTGTTCTAGGGCTGCTCTGTGCGTCTCAACATCTGGTTCTCCAGCTGTGTTTTTTCTCAGGATGTCAGGAGTGCTGGACCTGTAGTAGCAAATATATCATCCTTATTCATGTGAGAAAGAGTAAAGGTCAAAGCGGTATTATTATTTCAGGATTTTGTATGGTGGTATATGAAAAATGTAAAAACCCCCACAAAAAAATGTGAAAACATTGTAAGCATTGCTACAAAAGTGGATCCTTTTTGATTAATGGACATTTAACAGCATGTTTGGTCCATAAAGATAAAACATTGTTACACTTTGATCTGTGAGTTTTAATAAGCAAAATGAGACAAATAACAGAGCTTTAAAGAGGCCAAATGATCTGTGCTCAAACTGCAGGTGTTTTGGTGAAATAAAAAATGATTATGTGAATGTGACACATGACAACATTTGTCAAACACAGTTATAAGATGAACGAACTGACAGGAACATAAAGGAAAAAACTGTCTGCAGGGGTGATAATCAGAAGTTAATTCCAATTTCAAAGTTTTTGTCTGCCTCCCGTATTTCCTGTGTTACTAGCCTCAAAACAAATATTTTATACACAAATGTCATCCGTGAAACAAAGTAAAATATTGACTTGTCAAGCAGACTGTATCTGACATCAAACACCATGTTGATGACGCATTTTCCACAGGAAATGCATTTTCTAGTTTATTCATTTGTCCCCAGTTGGTGATTATTTAATGTTCACTTCAACTGTTAAATAAAACAGAACCTGAAGAGTGTATATTAGGCTTAATGAATCATTCTGACAGACGGCAGTTATTTTCCAGGTTCATCAGCGCTCCAAACTGCATTTTTTCCATGTAGTGGAGAGATGTGTAAACCATCATCTCTGGTGTTATTGAATTGTTTTAATATTTTGGTTCACTGATATGATACTAATATGCTTTACAAAGTTATCATTATCACTGAATGTTTCCAAAATCCATTACCCTCACATTACCCTCACATTACCCTCACATTACCCTCACTTTACCTTCACATTACTTTCACATTACCCTCACATTACCCTCACATCACCTTCACATTACCTTCACATTACCTTCACATTACCTTCACGTTACTTTCACATTACCCTCACATTACCCTCACATTACCTTCACATTACCTTCACATTACCCTCACATTACCTTTACATTACCTTCACATTACCCTCACATTACCCTCACATTACCTTCATATGACCCTCACATTACTTTCACATTACCCTCACATTACCTTCACATTACCTTCACATTACCTTCACATTACCCTCACATTACCTTTACATTACCTTCACATTACCCTCACATTACCTTTACATTACCTTCACATTACCTTCACATTACCTTCACAGTACCTTTACATTACCTTCACATTACCCTCACATTACCTTCATATGACCCTCACATTACTTTCACATTACCCTCACATAACCTTCACATTACCCTCACATTACCTTTACATTACCCTCACATTACCTTCACATTACCCTCACATTACCTTCACATTACCTTCACATTACCCTCACATTACCCTCACATTACCTTCATATGACCCTCACATTACCTTCACATTACCCTCACATTACCTTCACATTACTCTCACATTACCTTCACATTACCCTCACATTACCTTCACATTACCCTCACATTACCTTCACATTAACCTCACATTACCCTCACATTACCCTCACATTACCTTTACATTACCTTCACATTACCCTCACATTACCTTTACATTACCTTCACATTACCTTCACATTACCTTCACAGTACCTTTACATTACCTTCACATTACCCTCACATTACCTTCATATGACCCTCACATTACTTTCACATTACCCTCACATAACCTTCACATTACCCTCACATTACCTTTACATTACCCTCACATTACCTTCACATTACCCTCACATTACCTTCACATTACCTTCACATTACCCTCACATTACCCTCACATTACCTTCATATGACCCTCACATTACCTTCACATTACCCTCACATTACCTTCACATTACTCTCACATTACCTTCACATTACCCTCACATTACCTTCACATTACCCTCACATTACCTTCACATTAACCTCACATTACCCTCACATTACCTTCACATTACCTTCACATTACCCTTACATTACCTTTACATTACCCTCACATTACCTTCACATTACCTTTACATTACCTTCACATTACCCTCACATTACCTTTACATTACCTTCACATTACCTTTACATTACCTTCACATTACCCTCACATTACCTTTACATTACCTTCACATTATCCTCACATTACCCTCACATCACCTTCACATTACCCTCACATTACTTTTACATTACCCTCACATTACCTTCACATTACCTTCACAGTACCTTTACATTACCTTCACATTACCCTCGCATTACCTTCACAATACCTTCACATTACCCTCATATTACCTTCACATTACCCTCACATTACCCTCACATTACCCTCACATTACCTTCACATTACCCTCACATTACCTTCACATTACCTTTACATTACCTTCACATTACTCTCACATTACCTTTACATTACCCTCACATTACCTTCACATTACCTTCACATTACCTTCACATTACTTTCGCCTTGTGAGCAGGTCTTAGTGACTCGGGAGTTGTCTGGAGTAGCTCTAACTTTTCTGACCTTGGTGCTTCTTTCAGCACTAAAATGCTTTGTGAATTACTCTTATTCCAACACCTGAGGAGTCATAAAGTTTTCCTAAAGCTCGCCTAACTCGGCCACTTTTAGCCTTACGATATTTTGTGAATACAGCCCCAGATTTACAATTACAATTCCAGTGCAGATAATAGACACAATCTAAACTGTCATCCTCACCTCTGTAGAACCGGCAGGGAAAATGTTTTACTCTCTGCTGGTGTGGATGGAGAATCAAACTCTCCCCACTCCTCCTCCTCCTCCTCCTCCTCCTCCTCCTCCTCCTCCTCCCCCTCCTTCTCATCCATCATCTTCCTCTCCTCCCTCTCCTCCGTGGAGATCTCTGAGGATCCTTCCTCCCCCAGGGACAGGTGAGTCTGGCTTCCTACCAGACTGGTGCCTTGACTGGGGCTGGAAGGGTAGCTGTGAGTCCACATGAGACTGTGGAGGAAAAACAAAGATGAAACTGATTTTGATCGACTAATTTATGATGGAGTATGTTTTTCATCGTTTTTGGACAACAATGGAGCTCTATGGCACAGAAGCATAAGCTATATCAGACTATAGAACATACTTGTTAATAGAACCAGCGACCAGCGCTCCCTACCTCGGGGTATTAGGGCTTTGAGGGCTGTGGTGTGACATGATAGCAGTGTGCGAAGGGTTGGACAGGTAGCTGAGCAGAGACACGCCTCCTCTGTTATGACGACTTTTAGATACCAGTGAAGGGAGGGAACCTTCTCGATCCCGCAGCTCACGCACCATCGACTGAGGAGGAAAGAGAAGAGGGACTCACATATTGATGCAAATATCAAACTTTAAAATGGTCGGCTGTAACTGACTGACACGTGATGAAGAGATTCAGGGAAATCGAAATTAGCCAAAGCGGAAATAATAAAAAAATAGAAGTCATACACATAGAGTATTTATAGAGAGCATAAAGTATCAAATGCACATTGACACTAGTTCTGCTAATTTTTGATCCACTGTTGCTACACCAAAAGAGGTGTTGTAAAGTAACACATAGATGCACCATGGTTATAATGGCTACTAATACATGTGCATTGCAGTATAGTGTGTTATGAAAGAGCATGCATGAGTGTAGGTGTATATGCATAAATCTGTGTATATACTCTATGTATATTTGTGCTTTGCAATGACTGTACTCCTCTGTTCAGCTGCTACAAACCACCCTGTCACTATTTATTCTTCTGTGTGTGTGTGTGCATGTATTTGTGTGTTGTAGGGAAATTATGCTGCATACACGGTCACACTGTGGGAACTTGGCGCCCTTTTTGGGACAAAATTCATGTCCTCATGACGTAAATCATTAAATTTTAGGGTTAAGATTTGGTTTAATGTTAATGTTAAGGCATGTAGTGGTTATAGTTAAGATTAGGTAAGTCCCAAGGGAATTTAACTCAATGCAATGTCTTCTTGAGTGTGTGTGTGTGTGTATATACTCACTATAAAGTATTTCTCAGTGAAGGAGGGGGTGCTCGGTGCCGTCCAGCTGTAAACTGAACTCTTTCTGCTGGAGACCGACTGCCTGCTGACAGACAGCGGACGCATCTTCTCTGTGCTGTCAAACGGACTGCAGGTGCAAATATACACAAACATTTAGACACACACATATAAATGAACATTACACACAAACATACTGAATACATGTCATCCATTTGACAATAAACCAGCAAATACTACTGATCTTGAATATCTTTTCTAAACTTTTTATGCTTTTCCAAACACAACATTTCTATACCTTTCCTCACTCTGAAGACCTTTGTGGAAATCCTGGTGTGTGCATATAGCATGTGAAAAAACTAAACTTACTGCAACTTCTTAGTGACAGTGCATGTAAATTCATAGATTTTGTGGTTTCATGGTTCTGATCGGTGTAATTTCCATTGCCCCTGAGTCCACTGAATTGATCTGTTTATTCATTTTATTGACAATTGAGTACAATCATCAGTCTGTGTCTGTAAAAGGACATTTTGGTCTTTTGGGAGCCTTGACTTCACTTGTGTTGGAGGTTGCCAACATCCTGCTTCATATTCATTGGTTTCAGACATGCACTCCTGGGGGACTTTGCAGCGCAGCCGCTGATATTTGTCTCCACTGAGGTTTCATTTACTAAAATCAGTTTCTCCCATCAATCCCAGCTTGAAACAACACATTTCCCATCTCATCTTGCTGCCCACAGCTGGATTCTGTAATTGCTAAACACAATTTGTCATGTTGGTGATATAAAGTTCATATATGGCAGCAACACTGGTGGAAATCACTGAAATGTGACTCATTTAGGGGCTCTACAGAATTACATACTGTGTGTGTGTGTGTGTGTGTGTGTGTGTGTGTGTGTGTGAATTCGGCAGCCTTGTGCGAGTTTCCATCTCTCTGAGGAGAATCCATGAAAAGTCCTCCACCTGGCTTCTCTAAACCCTGAAATGTGATCTGTCATGGTGCAAGGGCACAGCAGTGTGTGTGTGTGTGTGTTGCTATGTGTGTGTGTCTGAGCGTGTGTGTGTGTATTTGGTGTACACTCTGTTTTCAATCAGCTGCTCAGCGACAGCTGGCTCAGGTTAGAGGTACAGCGAGGAGAGAGGCAGCGAATGAAGAGAACAATAAGAATAGATTCTGCAGGACGTGAATTTCAAATATTGCAACACATCATTTGTTGTTGTTGTTGTTTACATCTCGTTGTTTGGTGTTTGGCCTTGTTTTTTAAGACAGTATTGTAAGGACGATGTTTGAGATTTCAGTGAAGAACAAAACAAAGCTTTTCATCCTTGATGCAGTGTCATTTGGATTCTGCTTGTCCTGCTTTGTGCAGTCGTTTCACAGCTAAATTTAGGAACGAACTGCACGTGATGCAAAATAATCTTGTTTGGTATTTGCTGAATGCATCCCCCTCAAACTCATGTTGGTTTTGAGGAATTCAGAAGGTGGGACTTCTGCCAGAACAGCTCAGAGTAGAGCAACAGAAGCTGCATCACAGGTACAATACAAAGGTCCATACACAACTATAACAGCAGGGCCAGTGTGCATTCATGTAAAGTCCTTCAAGTAAATAATGTAGCCAGAAAATGAAAATGAAAGATGCTTATAGAGGTCAGGTTAGGATTTACTTATGGAACAGGGTCACAGATTTATAATGAAATCTTCACTGACATTTGTGCCATGAAATTGGTATTTTGATGTGGATGTTACTATTTTTTATTTAAATTGTAGTGATGTGTTTGTGGATTTCACAGTTTCATCATTTAGTTTATGTTAAATGTTTTGTGCTTCTTTATGTTCCTTTGTATTTTTTGTGTGTTTTCATTCGTTTTGTTTTCCAACAGTAGCCGTTCACTCCGTCATGTCATCACTCTCCATTTTTCTTATATGTTTAAGTAGAAAATGTGAAATTTTCTGGTGGCTGTTTGACTGGATTGCGGACCAGCTGCACTTGTCATTCATGTGATTCATCAGTTAATATGATACTCACACAGGCAGCAGGGATACGGGACACTTCTCAGGTCGAGACACAAGTTCAGAAAAGACATTCTTATATTTTTACGCTACAAATTTAATTTTCTTGCACAGCTGTCCACACCTATTCCCCCGTCATATCATCCAGTTATTGTGATTTTCTTTTTTGGAATATCTTTGATTTCATTCTCATCGGAGGAAATGCCACCGCGCCTTTACATCATGATGTTATTTTTATGTCATCACGTAGTCTGTTATTTCCGTCTTTCCATGTCATTCTTATGTGTTTGTGTTTATGTGTTTGTGTGTTTGTGTGTTCTTACTTCCAGGTGACTTCCAGCTGCAGTTTGATGGTTCCCAGCTCCGTGACGTCCACCAACATCAGCTGCGGCCTCACCACAAAGAAGTCTGCGCTCGCACACGTTACCATGCCAACCAGCAGCCAACCCAAACCCTTGGCCTCCATCACCTGAAAGATGAAATCTGATGGATTAGACATCTACGCAAATCACTTCCAGTGCAGTTGAGACAAAACTTTTGGAAAGAAGGAAAGGATATTAGGTCAGCGTAATAAAAGTCACAGGAGAAAACTTTGGTGTACTGCCACAAACGCAAGGAATTATGGGTACTCTGACTTTAATTAAAGTTCCCACTGAAATCAGTAAAAATATTCCTCTTCTAACCTTGATCTCAAAGTTGTGATGTATGTGTGGGAGGAAGACCATCTCCTCTTCGTCCCAGGACTGTGTGTCATCTGATTCGATCCTGCCTCTGATCCTCCAACGCTGGCGGCCCAGCCGCACCACCACCTGGTCACATGACATCATCGAGACATGACATCACCGACCATAACTCACACAACACATCGGTAAGTTATGTTAAGGTCGAGGGTTAAAGAGATCAAGAACATGAAAATACTGCATGTCATATGCTTTCAGTAAAATGAAACTGTATTTACTCAGTTCCAACATACTTATGATACATTTGTTGTAGTTACAAAACGATAACGGTTACATTTAAAGGGCCAGTTCACCTAAATTGCACAAAAAACTTTTTTTTTTTAACAACAACACTCTGTACTTGAACCCAGGAGAAAACACTTTAAACAGTTTGAACTTTTGTAAGTCTGAAGGTGTCATAACCTGGAAATTAAGTGGAGTCATTTTCTGGAAAGATTGCAAACTCTCTGCTGTTTTGTCCTTTTGCACTCGTCGTTTACTAAGAACTAAAGGGATTTTTCTGCAATGACTAAACAGACATAAGAAATGCATTTTGGAAAATGGTGCTGACATTTATTATTTTCTGTGATTTTATAATGTAAATTCTGCATTGTGCAGGTTTTACAGGAAAGCTAACCATGTTAAGCTGCCACTATGCTTTTCAGCCCCCTCCCTTCACACCTTTCCGACACTGGAATTGTGGAGTCAATTTCTGTAACTTTCCAAAACCAGGTACTAACATGGATTTTCATCAGAGTCAAATGTTTGACACATAAACTTTGCTGAAGAAACATGTGTGATCTAGTTTTCTCTTGTGCTCGACTACCCACAGACTGAGACTTTTCTGTGAGTCCGAACGCTGAATCACAAGTAACTTCCCAGAAACGATGCTGCAGGTTAATCAGGATAATCAACACACCTTACTGGTTCTTACTGATTCACAGTGAGGTCTGTAGGTCATCATTGTTTCTGAACAGACATGTTACTGCTGAATTTGTCAAATGTCATTTTTCAATGCTGTGAGAAATCCCAGTGGATGAAACCAAAACGTGGGAAAACCAGATTTTCCGTAGTTTATAGCTACTTCTTTTCGTTTTATTTGCATGTTAAGGCGTCTACTCATTGTGTTGAAGCTTGTGAGACCGCCGGGCTCAAAAGATGCTGAAATGTGTGATGAATGTCTTTCACTAGAAAAGCTCACCTCGTATTGGTCTCCAGGGCAGAGTCGAGCGAAGCCGATCAGACCTGCAAGTACAAACACATGTTAAATATTTGGAAGATAACGTGACACTGATAACCTGTAAACTGCTCTGAGACTCTGTGTGTGTGTGTGTGTACCTTTCATTTTGATGTGTAGCTCTCCGAGGAGGATTTCTAATTCTCCTTCCATCACTGACATGTCCTGCCGAGAGAAAAAAAAATGGATTAAAGTGGAATTTGTGAAAGAGTAAATAAATCTTTAGCAGGGTGCCTTAAGAGTTATTATTTTTGTCAACCAAGCACTTTTTCTGTAATGCTTTCTGTGTATTTTTTTTTTCCACATTGAGGTCAGAAGTTTTTCTCGGGGACATTTTACTGCAACAGATATTCTTTTTCTCACGCTAAAAGCTTGCTGACTGTTGGTTCTTGTTGTGGTGACTCTCAATTGAAAACAAAAACAGGTGTTTTTTTTTACTAGTAGCGTACTTCATTTAAACAAGTTTGCACAATGAGCCGTAAGCTACTGAGGAATGCTTGTAATGCTTTCCATCCGTCGAAGCCGCACTGGGCAGCTTCACACTCTGGCAGCAGAAATGACAGACAGGAAGCAGTTTGAACTTTTTAAAAGTTTGAAGGCCTCATAACCTGGAAATCAGCTAACGTGTCATCAGTAAAAGAGAATGCCTTCGTCTTCAAATTAAACAGAGTTTCAGGAAAGACTGCATACTCACTGCTGTTTTGTTCTTTTTCATTCGTCGTTTACTAAGAACTAAAGGGATTTTTCTGCAATGACTAAAGAGACGTGAGAAATGCATTTTGGAAAATGGTGCTGGCATTTCTTATTTGCTGTCATTTTACAATGTAAATTCTGCATCGTGCAGGTTTAAAGGAAAGCTAACCATGTTAAACTACCACTATGCTTTTCCAGAACTGCTTGCCGGCTTCGGAAACCCCCTCCCTCCACACCTTTCCGACACTGGAATTATGGGGTCAATTTCTTAACTTTCCAAAACCGACAATCTGATATTCAGCACCCACTGGTGAGAAAGAAGCCGGAGTTTGAACTTCTCATCTTGTCTTTTGTTTTTGTTTGTTACTCATTATACTATTACACAATTTATTGCACTGTTTCTGGCGCTTCATGTGTGTACGACTGATTGCAACCACTATGAATGCTTTTCAAGAGAAACTGTTTGAAGATGTGCACCATTTAATTATCCATGATCATCGTCCTCCCCCACAACCCCCCCCCTCCACCCCCCGCTCTCCATGATGGCCGATTGTGCTGCCAAGTGCTGCCTTTTGGAACAACTATAAACACTTTTGATTTCCAAAGTACTCGGACATCACATCATACACACTAGTTATTTTCTCTCTTACTGGAACTTATTTTAGAACCACACATTGGAAACTTAACAGTGGGCTTGATAAAAAGAAACGAGCAGAATAAAATGCAACATGTTTGTCTCCCGGGTTAAAAATAAAAGCAAATAATCTTTCATAATAACCATTAAGTTTCATATCACATCTTACTTTTATCATAAATGAGTCTACGGGTCATTGAATGGATTTTATTGGAAGTCACACGAATGATCAAAAGTGAAACGTATTATAATAATGAATTCCTCAGAAAGAGCCTTTAGAGTTTACGACAGCAGATGAAGCAGCATGTGCAGAGCAGACCGATGCCTCCTCCTGTGTGGGCTGACATTTCGGGAGGTCACGGCTGTTCGCCACACGCTGCAGACCAGCTTCATGCTCGAGGCCAAAACTGAGAACCAAGTGGCCAATTTATGACTCTTGGAGAGTTTGTAACACTGAGTCTAAACACAGAGTCAAGCTACATTTAAGCACAGATGGTAAATTCACCAAAGCGCAACAAAACAAGGCTCAAATGATTGTGGTAATGTTCAGAGGAGTGTGTGTGTCATGATTTGTATATCCAATGTTTACTTGTATTATGGACATGTTTGAATGGATATTGACCCACTTTAATGGTATTTTATCCGCTTTCTCAAGAAGGAAAACAGTTTATACCTGTCATCACAATCCCAACATGGTTAAAAACAACATCTATAATTTACATAAAAGAAATCAGATTTCTGAGAGAAATCAGATTAAAACAATGAATCAGATCATTTGTTTTCAATCCAGTAACCCGGTCACTTTAAAACCTGTGTTGACCTGCAGCTGCTCAGGACGGATGAGAGACCAGGTTCTAGGGATGTGCAGAGGGACCAGTATTTGTATTTGTATCTGTATTTGTTGAAGCAGCAAAATTATTTGTATCTGTATTCGCATAAAAGTGGAAAGAGGCTTAAAAATTCTGTTTTTGTTTTTATTACACTTTAAATTTTAGAAAATTAAAGTGTTATAATAAGTATACATGAATAAACTCCCTTACGAAGGAGGTCCACCTCATTGCAGACAGACCTCTAGCTATTTATACACCCATAACACAGAGACAGCACACCGTGTAACATGTAGGGAAGCATTTCAAAGGTGATAATTGCTTTGCACTTTTCATTTATTGCCTATTTTTTTTACAACCTAACTTCATGGAAAGAAGAAGGGGAACAACAGGTTATGGAGAGTCCCTTGAGAGCACTTCACATGTGTCAGTAGTTCAGCTTTATCTCTGAGGAACACCCCCAACTCTGGGAGTGATGTACAAATTAGGAAATGTGCATCATGTAGCAGGTGGATGTGACTCCCCTCGTTGAGACCTGCTGATAGACGTAACAGACTGAGATAACGATGTAACCAACCTGTGTGCTGGTATTTGTTTTTTTTTTCTTCTCAAATACAAATAATTAAAAAAAATATTTGTATGAAACAAATATTCATACAAAACCCACTATTTGTGCTTTGCCGAATAACGTATTTGCATTCGGGAACACCCCTACCAGGTTCTGTAGTGAGAGAGAGTGCAGGATTTCCATACAGCGTCTGAATTTCACTAATAATCGTCGCTGTTGTGGATAAAAAAAGACTTATTTAGACTTCCAGCAGCTACTCAACCTTTAGATCCTTTAACACTGTTCTGGTTCTGTCCCAGTCTGACTCTGCGTCCCTTCCACCAGTGCACCAGATGCCCTTGGACTTTCTCCCCTGTTTGTTGAACTGGACTTAGTGTGAGAAGGCCCTTGTACAGGAAATTGAAGTTTGCTTTCACACTAGTTGTTTTCTTAAGGAAATGTGACTGAGGACTGTTGCTTGCTCCGCACTCGCCCTCGTAGAAAAGTGCAAAAGTGAGGTGAAACTCAGAGCGACAAGCAAACAGTCCTATTTTTGTTGTTGTGACATGCAGCTTTAATATGCAGAAACACTCCACATGTTTATGTCAACAGCAAAGAATGTTTCTAGTCTTTAAGGTTCACAGGTTGGCGATGTAATGCTGAAGTTTATTTGTTTGCTAAGTATGATTTTATGTGTATGCTGGGTTTTTTGGTTTCCAGTTTGCCAGTTTGTGTTTTTTTTTTCCTCCTGTGTTCAATCAGCTTCTTTCCCGTTCTCCTCTTCATCTCCTCATTCCCCTCACATGAGTTTCTTTGCCCTTCTCCCCACCTGCACCTCATCTCCTCATTAGTTCACTTAGTATATTAAGTCCTGCTTTTCAGTTTGGTTTTATTGGATCCTTTGTTCAGTCTTGTTCTGTATTCTGTTTTGTTCTGATCTGCCGGCTTTGTTTTCGCCTGCTCGAGCCTTAAAATAAAGAAGTTATTTTTCAGCCTTGCTCAGGCTGAAGTCTCCTGCGTTTAGGTCCACCTGCTACGCTCCACAAAACAAACACTTTGCAAGCATTTCCCCCCCGTTCCTGTCTGAAAGCAAAGGCAGAACGTGCATTCGTGAAATTCGTCATGCTACCCCAGTGACTTCCTTTATATCTCTATAAAAAAAAAACACTTTCTACAAGCATTTCTGCATTTTTCAGATTCTTCTCTAAAGCCCTTTTTAAACTATCTTTCAAAAAGTGCTACTTTACACAAATAAAGTTAATTATTACTAGTGCTTTTTACATTTTGTGTCAGTTTTTATAAGAGTTTGAATGAATTTATTCAGGATACAACGATGCACCACTTTGTCTGTCTCTGTCATGCCTGGTCGCATGTACAGAAACCACATACATGTGCTCTACAGCAGAAGTTTGTCCGTGTTAACCAGACTTCTCTAATCTCTGACCGACATTATGCAAAGAGACTTCCTTTAAGAAACAAGGGCCCTCGTTTCCTGATGACGATCATTCTTAGAAGTGTTTTCTAAGAGCGAACACTTCCACGAACAAGTATTTCAGAGTGAGCGCACACGTATGCCGTTAATCACTTCTTCACATAGGCTGAAGGTGACAGTAACGCGCTTTCTTAAAGGTACTTAAAGCTGCTATAGAGCAGTTTTATTATGAGTGGGTCCCTGCTTTCTGGTGAGTAACACTCAATATCAACATCACTTTTATTTCTTCACAAGAAAACTCTACAGGACCCCTTTAGATGCATGTAAACACTTATTTAATCTAGATAATGTATCAAAAAATGACTATTGATTTTCCTAGAAAATGGTTCCTCTTATGGACTGACCGGAGATCTCAGCATTCTTGGAACGTCTTCATTCTGATTTTTAACAACCCAAGAACACAAAAACAGTTTTTAGAGATACACACAGATGGCAGCGTTACAGGCCGAGGTGTTGACCTCCCTCTGACTGAAAGGCTCAGCGGACGTCCTGTTTACTCGTGAAGCTCCTTCCTTCTGAATGAACATGTGACAGACTGCGTTCTTTGTCTTAGTTTATGTTTGTCTATGTGTGTTAGAAAGAAAAACCAGAAAAGAGATCTGAGTAGGAGGAAAACTTAAAAACTTGTACTTGATGAGTAAAGTTGAGAGTTGTCAAAACATTGAGGGGAAAATTCAGAAAAATAGTGAGGAGGTGAAAGCAAAAAAAACCAACATAAATAGACATAAATGTGTTTTAAAAGTCTTGGTTGGTTCTGAGAAAAAGAAGAAATGTCTCAGACAGACAGACAGCGGGTATGAATGAGTCCTCAGTTGTCTGTTAATGACCCTTAGCCTGCGGCTGCAAACAGAAGAATCCCTCTGGGACCATCACTCACACACCACATTATTTCATTTGGCAGCATTATGACCATTAGAGGCGAGCGTTGGCCTTCTGCTCTGAGGAGATGATGTTTAAGTGGCAGCCACTTCTGGCCTTGATATGTTTCAATTACTGAATCTCTCCATGATAACTCAGAACACAAGAATCTGTTCGCTGCGGTGATGAAATTGTTCAATTTTTCAGTATTAACAAAATACCGTCATAAAGCTTTTATACAGAGCAGCTGCTGTTTATTCCAGTGGATGAATTGTTACACTGTTAACTAATTTTCTGTGCGATCGTTCAGTTTCTATCCAGTGTCAAAATGTATTTCCTGATGAATAAAATATTGATCTTTTCTGTGATTATTATTGATCAGGTTGAGCATTTTTCTAATACATAAAAGTCCTATTGACACCTTTTAAGGTGTGTTCAGACTGAAAATAACAGTTACTGGTTTGCAGGAAAACACAGAACATTAAATTAAAAAATTACGGATTTGCATGATTCCTTGTGTTTATTATTATTATTATTATTATTATTATTATTATTATTATTATTTCTATGCATTAGGTGATGCTGTGATTCCCAACCTGGAGGCTGGGACTTCTTAAGGGGGTCCAAAGATAAATCTGAGGGGCAACTAGATGATTAAATGGATAAAGAAAAAAAAAAATCTGTTACAGAAAATTGTTTTTTTTTTCTCTCTTGTGAAATACTGAAAAGTTTTATGTCTTCAGGCCTTTAAAATCCTTCACATGAGACAAATCCAAGATGAAAAATCACTGCGACCGCACCAACACCATAACCCGTGCTGAAGGGTCGTCTTTTCACAAGACAAAATGCATTAGATGATGTCTCAGATTAGATTGTTCATTACAGTAACATTGCCCAAACAGTTACAGCCCACATACAGCACTCCTCTCTATATTTAGTCTCTGTTCTTCCAGGGAAGATTTATCTAACGCTCTTTCTAAATATCCCCCCTGCTTCACACTAATATAAATACACTCGCTCACAGTAACAACACGAACAGTTTGACTGAGCTTTAATAAAAGTAAAATAACCTTCAGCCCTGTTTCAGGCTCTGGAAGTTGTTTGCAGCAGCTCTGACCTGCAGTAGACGGTGTTCAGCTGTTAATTACTCCTGCATGTTACACAGATGCCACATGAAAGGGTGAGTGTTTTTGTTTGAAAAGTGTTTGAGCATATAATCATCGACAAGAAATTGAGAAAATTATGTTAAAATGTGAAAAAAAGTAGCATCATTTCCTTGCTAATGTTTGTAATGAAATATTGAAACTGGGGCTAAAACATTAGAGTGGAAATAAAGTGATTGTAAACAGAGGACGCCGGACAGAAACAGGATGTTGTCTGCTGACTTCTGGTCGTTCATCATACGTCGGATGACGTCATGTGCGACTGTGTTCAGTTGTGTTTCAGCCCTCTGTGACCTCCAGTCTGCTGCACATATCAACACATCACGGCATGACGGTGATTAATGTCAAACACCTGAGATACATTTTAACAGCACCAGAAGTGCACGAGAAACACATGTTATATACTGTATTCTTCCTGTAATATATGCTGTGTGCTTGATTTGAAAGGTTTGTATGAACTGGTATGTTTTAAATCACTTTTACCTTTTATAAAAAAAGATTTTTATTAATGCTAGTGAACTGTTTTATTCATAACATGTCTTATTTGTCTTTATTATTGTTGTTTTTGTGTTATATTATTATTGGGTTTTATACTCAATATTTTGATTGTCTGATTTTATTTGCCTCTTTTTTATATAATCAACCATATAAAATACTTTGTAAATTGGTTTTGAAAAGTGCCGAATAAATAAAGTTTATTATTTGTGAACATAAACAGATAATACTACGGAGGCTGGGAGGGGCCACAGAGGAGAAAAAAACTAAAAATCAATAATTTGTGCTCTCACTCTAACTATTTTGCCTTTTCCTCTCTTGTAGAAGTCACCAAACACATTCAGTCAGTTGGAAATGTGAAGAAAGCAACGAAGAAGACATTTCCCCCGTGACCTCAGGTACTGATCCAAACTGGATCCGCGGCAGCCAGGAAGGGCTCCACACCGGTCCATGTAACGCTTGTCAGTTCAATTTCCCATAATACATAACATATATACAGTATATATACAGTTATACATCCAAATCCACAACCCTGAAGCTGAGTTTTCATGAACTGGATGACATCTGCATGAGGCATGAAAGTGTTTAAGGTGAAAAATTTCCCTTATAAAAAGATCCTTTATCATATAACCTGTAGAAAACATTTAATATGTGTTGTTCTTAAAGTATATCTACATTTCTAAGACCAAGATCCAAGTACGTCAGATGAGAGTATAGCCCCTCCCAGGCTCTGTATAATACAGTTCTCTAACAGAAAAAACATACTTTTCAGTGTAGTTTTGTGTGTTAAACGATCTATCAGCATATTAGGTTGTTTCATTAAAAAAACAACTAAACCACCTTTTTCCACTTTTCTTATAATTTGTACCAAATTGCACCACCGCCTCTGTAAAAATGACTCATTAAATACCTGCAGATTACTCAGAAAATTTCCAGAAAATCTGTATGAAGCATAAATGTACTGGGAATATCCAAAATTACTTCAAACATGCTCTGCAGTCATAACTGAAATCACACACACACACACACACACACACGCACTCTCTGGTCTGAGCAGTACCTGCAGGCTGTGTTTGTGGTTGCGGTTGAGCTCCAGCAGACTCTCTCTGGAGGCTCGGGTAGACGGGGACAGCGAGAAGGCTCTTTTCATGTTGACCGCTCCCTGACACAACTTCCACTGGATACAATATGTCTCATACAGCTCCTCCACCTGCAGAGACAACAGACAGACAAAGACGTTGTGTGTTCAGGCTGAGAACAATACAGTCAAACAATGATCTATTTCTTTACAGCCGCATTAAGACAGTTACAAAGTCAGCCTACTATCACCTGAAGAATATATCAAGACTTAAAGGACTTATGTCTCAGCAGGATTTGGAAAAACTTGCATTTGCAACAAGCATTTATCTTCGGTAAACTCGACAACTGTAACGGTCTCCCTGAAAAATCGATCAGACGCTGCTGCTTGAGTCCTCAAAGTGGATCACATCACTCCAGTTCTCAGATCTTTACACTGGCTTCCTGTTTCTCAAATTGGTTTTAAAATACTGCTGTTGGTTTATAAAGCACCATCCAGACCTCTCAGGTGGTCTGGGATCAGGTCTGCTTTCTGTCCCCAGAGTTAAAAACTAAACATGGAGAAGCAGCGTTCAGTTTTTATTTTTATGCTCCACATATCTGGAACAAACTCCCAGAAAACTGCAGGTCTGCTGCAACTCTCAATTCTTTTAAATGACAGCTGAAGACTTTTCTGTTTGCCTTTGATTAAACCAAATATTTATTCATTTCTTACACTGCGCTGTAACTTTTACTCTTGTATTTTATACCTGTCTTGTTCTATTTTAGCTAGGTTTTGTTTTCTATTCTTTTGGCTCTTTAATGGCTGTTTTTCAGTCGTATTTAAATGTCCTTTCTTGGTGTGTTTCTTTTGCACTTTGTCTCAATGCTTTTAATGTTTTATGTAAAGCACTTTGAATTGCCCTGTAGCTGAAATGTGCCATGTAAATAAACTTGTCTTGTCTTTATTTACATGAAACTCAGCTCCGGTGGAGACACTGTAGGCTGTACTTTGCATGGACTGTGGCTGTTTAAGTACTCAAATCAAATTTCCTCCTCATTTAAATAAATAGATTAAGATTAGATGAGATTTAATCTATTCAAAACTGTTTAAAGTTCTCTATTTGAATGAATACATGAATAACTGTCCCTTCATCACTTGATCGCCATCATCTAAACTCAAGATCAAACCCTAAAGCAGAAAGTTGAGGCAAACATGTAAAAAACAAACAAAACAACTTTTTTTTACCTTGCTGATTTGAAATTCTAATCTTCGTATGTATCTCTCCACCGCTCTGATCTCCTGTGAAAGCAAAACATATGATATGAATACTTTTTTTCAGTGTTTACCTATCTGTATACATGTAAGTCTTTATTTAGTTGAGCTTTAAAAGTTTAAAGTCTCTTCAAGGTGATTTTTATGCTGTACTAAAGTGAAGTGAAACCACTTCCTGGCTGGGAGATAAGATAACTTATTTTAAGCACATAGCAGGTCCATATTTGATTAAATGATAACAACAACACATACGTGAAATGAAATGAGATACGACGCATTCAGTGTTTGTAGTTTTTGGCATCATGGTGCCATTTCTACTCAGTCAGCGCTGTGCAAACATTTTAGGCACTAAAGGTAAAGTCAGGATGCTTAAAAATAATGAATTCATGAATAGTTTTTATTTAACAATTAATTTAAATCCAATTAACTCGATACAAAGTTGAGCAGATGGAAGAAACCTCAGTTCTCCTCGGTTCACCTGCTCACAGTGTTTCAGGTACTCGGCAGGTCGGTTGTTCCTGCATCTCGGAGACGTTTCCACAGTTCTTCTGTGGATTGAGGCGTCTCATTTGACTTTGTCACTGAGGGTTGTTCTTTATGACTCTGGCTGGATGTTTGGGCTCATTGTCACGCTGCGGAATAAATCTGGGACCGATCAGACGCCTCCCTGATGGTGTTGCATTATGGATAAGAACGCAAACATCCAAAGTGCCTAAAACTTTTGCACAGTGCTGGTATGGCATCGGTATGACATTGAGCTATGTGAAAGCACTCAAAATATGTTTTTAGTTTAACTGAAAGAAAAATTGGTTGAAAATGTGGATCTGCAGAGAGAAATGTGTCTGTGGCTCTGGTGCAAAGATTACCTTCTCCAGATCATACAGAAAGGCCTGGAAACAGAGCAAAAACATCATTATCATCATCATCATCATTGTCGCTGTCACCATAACCACCCACAAAACAAATCAAACTATCCCCACACCCATACATACATATTTTGCACAGAACCCACCCACCAACACACGCTCACACACTCAGTTTCTTCCTCTCGCTCCTCACCAGTCTGGAGTTTCTCTTGGTCTCTCTCTGCTGTGAAGACAGGAAGTCCATCTCTGCCTGGTGACCCTCCAGATACTCCCTGCAGACAGTTACATCAGCTTCATGTGAGATTCACAGTGAAGTCATGAAACATTTGAAGCAGAGCTGCAGCAGGCAGCTACACTCCAAGCGGCAACCTCCGGGGCTGTAAAACGAGGCCAATGCGGAAGTGCCAAAAAATGCAGTTCCTTGAATGGCCACTTGAGGCTCCAAAAGCAAGTCAATCCTCATAGACCCCCATGTTAAAATGCCCAACTTTACAGCAGAAATAAACATGTTTACAGCCTGGTACAAAAAACTAATAACTAATTTCCCCTTTCATGACAACTGTGCAGCCCGTACAACCCATTTAAATTTTATTAAGCCGTAAAGTTATGCATAATGACGGACATGGCTGCTTTGAGTGACAGGTCCGCCAGCCGCTAGGTAGCTTGTTTCAGCCATTCAGCCGGCCTCTTTGCCCATTTTTGATTGGCTGGAAGTTAGGCAGCGTCACACACAGCCAAGATGGCGACGACCGGAGCAGCTCGCTTTGAGCTTCAAAACCACTCTTCAGAAACCAACAGTTGACGTCACGGTAACTATGTCCAAATTTTTATACAGTCTATGCTACACTCAGGACCCAGGATCAGTGGAGTAAACATGTTTTCACCATATTTACCAGTTTCCAGCTTGTAAAAACCACTTTTGTCAACACCGAAGTGGTTACTACAACTACAACTTTTTACCTCATGTTTTTCCGACTTAGCGTTAAATATTACAGAAATTGATACTTCATCAGTCAATCAAGGCAACTACACTCATCTCTTGTTAGTTTGGTAAATGCAAATAATGTTTATTTGCACACAACAATGTTTATGATGGAAAACGAGATAAGGAGTCTACAGCGGTGCTAGATGCAACAGTGTTTTGAGCTAAATGCTAATGCTAGCATGGCAACATGTGATAATGCTAAGAAACTGATGTTTGCAGGTATTGTGTTTATCACCATGTTAGTTTACTGTGTTATCACGCTCACATTTGCTAATTAGAACAAAATACAAAAGTGCTGCTGAAGCTGATGGGAATGTTATTAGTTCTGGTCATAAATCAAAGTATTTTGACCTGATGACGGCACTAGAGGAAAAGTTAAATTTAAGTTATTATGATCCATCCTGTGAATGTGTGTACCAACTTTCATGGCACTCCATTCAATAGTTGTCAGTATATTTCACTAAAAAACAAAATGTGAACCTTATAGTGGCACTAAAAGAAAACTCTGATGATCTCCAAAGTCAGTATGATTCATCCTCTGGGGTCTGTACCAAATTCCAATTTCAAACATTAGCTTATGAACTAAAATTTAAGAGTTCTAAAGTTTAGAAATCATCTTAGTGTTGAGAGGGGGACAGTCGCAGTTATCTGTATACTGTACAGTTGTGTACGTACTTGAGTCCTTTGCGTAGCGCCTGGAAGACCCTGTCGACCTCCTCCGGCTGCATAGACCAGATAGCTCCTCCTCCTCTGCCGGGAGACAGCTGCATCCTGGGAGATTTACCTCCGGCTATGGCTTTGGAGCGAAGAGAGGTCCGAACAGAGGACTGCCTAAAAACACAGATACACAGACAGAATGAGATAGTGATCCATCAGCAAAAAAGCAAGTTTCAGTCTCAGAATTCAATTGAAGCTTTTCTTCAAGGCATTTCATATTAAACAACAAAATATGTCATGTGTAACTGCTCTCCTGAACAACAAATATAAGCATTTTCTGATCTTATGCCTCATATCGGCAGGAGAACATCATCATTTGCTTCTGGCCTCCAAAATAGTTTCAAATCATTGTTGGAAAAATAAATCAGTTTTATGGTCTGACAACAGTATAGTCTGGTTAGGGTTAGGAAATGATCATGGTTTGGGTTAAAATTACAACTTTGTCGTATTTGTAGACTTTGGTCTTTGTTGTCATGGTTACAATAATAACCATGCCTGGGAATGTTTGGTGGACGACTGTGGTCATGGTAAAAAACAATGCCTGTTGAGTGTTGGTGGCGATCTCCAGTGTTTAAGTCTTCGGTTGATCCATTTATTCACTCCAACGTTCTTCCTACATGGACTTTGTCGCTCTAGAAAAACGACATCTGACTTCTTCCTTTGCTCATGTCTCTGAAGTGAAACCACTTTTTTAGTCACATAGCCTTTTGTTTAATTTAATGAATTAATGTAACTGACAGCGAAAGAAGAAGAAGTATTTATAGTAATGTCAGATCAGGCTGAGATTCTCAGATGCGATGAAATAAGATAAAAAAAAGTATTCAACCATTTTTAACCTCTTAACATCCACTGAAGCCAGTTGTAAGCAGCTTAGCATCACATAGTAATGAGCAATTTGACACTCTTTGGCCACGGAGAGGTTTGGGGACACCAGTGACACCACAAACTAAAAATTCCCTAGATCATTCAAGGTCAGGTCTAGAGATCTGGGATTTTATACAAGTGCGGTTGATAAGATGTAGAAGGTATGTGGTGATATGTCTGCATAGTTCTGGCGTAAAGCATGTCCTAGTTATTGTTATTCACATATGACTCATTATAGGCGAAGACCAAAAACACTGTTTTGAGTCATATTTGAACTGATGTAGTTTTGGTTGTGTTTTAGCCACATGTTAAACAAGCACAATTCCAGAAACTAGAAGATGTTACCTTTCAAATGAAGCCTAATACATTAAATAGGGTGGATGTTAAAGGGTTAAGCAGGTACTTTGTGTGGAGACAGTAACACACAGAATGTCTGTGTTCAAACATACATCTATAAACTGGTGTATCAGCCATATTTCTGTAATTACGGACTATATTATGGCTATAAAAGTGTGTTCATGATGTGTGATATTTGTCGCCTCAGTCAGTGTGTGTGGTTCGGTGTGTGTGTGTGGTGTGGTTTACAGCTGAGTTGTGTCGGGTTCCTGTCAACATCAAACCTCCATATTAAGAATCACGAGAGACCACAAAGCATTGTGCTGTCAGGACGGGGACTCACAAGATGCTCAGATGACTAGAGACAGTGTGAATGAGCGTTTGAATATTTACGTTTTTTTTTGTTTTTCTTTCTCTCTCACACACACACACATACAGGAAGTACATTCCAGCTCTGCGTCTCCTAAATTGACATTTTGTTCTCCGTCGCTCTCGAGGGACCGACGGTTGACATCTGTGTGTTTGTTCCTCCTTCGATTAGAAATAACATCTTACATTTAAAGTCTGTGGTGCGTTCACTGTCTGCCCGTCAATGAGGAACAGGCTCGTCTGAGGGTGAAGGGATTTCCCTCCACATGCCATCAAACAGTTTAGCTCTAAATCTTAAAGGACGAAAACAGATTTTATTTTTTTCTCCTTTATTGTTTTACATTGTGGAAAAACATTTTCCACAGACGGATGATCTATTACTGTCAACATGAGCCCAGATTTTGGTCAAAGTTTCTGTTTATTCCTGCTTTATGTTTCCTGTCATCCTGACAGATACGGGAATAAATGCGAGTCTCCTCTGGGATGTAATCCCTCAAAAATTTATCGCCTTACATACTTTTGTTTTATTTAGACAGCAGTTCATTTAAAGTTTGTTTGATATTGTAGAAGATGTGTTTTGACCTCATGAAAATCTAGTGAGTGTTTAAAACATACCTTGAATAAATGTAGACAGCACTAAATGTCCAAATGTAAAGTAAAATCACAACACATTATAAAAGGACACCATGCTACCTACTGTTTTTTGGGCAGAGTGTGCATTAGATTTATTTTTGCATTTTTACCAATTAGACCCAAAAAAAGGAGTCTAAACTTTCTTAAATGATCTTAACCATAATCCTAATACTAAATCAACATTTTCCTCATTGAACTACCTGTTTTTAGCTCAGATTACACTGCAAACACAATTGAATTTGGTGTGTTTACACAGGCAACCAAATGAGGTGCCACATTTATCTTCAATCAATGTGATGTGTGCTGGTTGGCCAAACTGAACTTTAGCAAGCAACATGTTCGTGAGACCCAGCTCAACATACCAGTACACCATCGCCTGAAATGGTTAAATAATGCCATATGATTTTTAGTGTTTTCTTTTTAACTTTAGGATGTGTCTTTTTGGGTTTACCACAACCTCCCCCAGCTGTGTGGATGTCATTAAAGAACCAGACCACCTGCTGCGGTGAGTAAACTGGCATTTAGCAGTAGGGATGTGCAGAGAGCCCAGTATTTGTATTTGTATCTGTATTTGTTGAGGCAGCAAAATTATTTGTATTTGTATTCGTATAAAAGTGGACAGAGGCTTAAAAATTCTGTTTTTGTTTTTATTACGCTTTTAATTTTAGAAAATTAAAGTGTTACAATAAGTGTTCATGAAGTGTGAGTCAGTAGCTCAGCTTTATCTCTGGAGAACATCCCCAACTCTGGGAGTGATGTCCAAATTAGGAAATATGCCTCATGTAGCAGGTGGATGTGACTCCCCTCATTGAGACCTGTCTGTGTGTTACTGTCTCCACACAAAAGTACCTGCTTAACCCTTTAATATCTACCCTTTTTAATGTATTAGGCTTCATTTGAAAGGTAACATCTTCTAGTTTCTGGAAATGTGCTTGTTTAACATGTGGCTAAAACAAAACCAAAACTACATCAGTTCAAATATGCAGTGGAGCAGAGGAGAGACACTGAGATAGTGATGTAAACGACCTGCACGCTGGTATTTGACATGGTTTATTTTTCTTCCTGAAAACAAATAATTTTTGAAATATTTGTATGAAACAAGTATTGGTAAAAACCCCCACTATTTGTGCTTTACCAAATAATGTATTTGTATTCCGGCACACCCCTATTTGGCAGCACAATATACAACAGTAGCTTGAGAACTGTAGAGGAAATAACAGAAATCAACTTCACGTACAACCTGATCTGACAACAACTATGTTTACCTGCATATACTTGTGTTTCTATCGTCTATAATCTAATCAATAAGAGTACAAAGGCCAGATTGGCTCTTCGTCAGGTAACAGAGGCATCAAACTGACTCAGGTGTGTGTCATGGAATAAATAGTCTTTGTCCCCTCTAGTGATGTGGCTACAAGCCCAGAGTTAGAGCACATCTCCAAGCCAGATACAAGAAAAATATATATTTTGATGTGTAATAAAGAAAAATGTTGTGAGTCCACAGAGTAACTATATTTTTCTTGGACAGCACTTGGACAAGAAAGATGTGCGTGTATTATTATAAACTGACTGCCTATAATCTAATTAAGACAGTAAACCGCAGTACGTGTATAAGCTTAAACCACACTTTTCAATGTTTATTTGATCTGTTTTACTGTCAGTAAAATCTACAGTAGTGTACTTTAATCACTGACATATTTTGTGTGCTAACAGATATAAATCTGGCAGCAAAATCAACCAGTCAGCAGAAAGTTTGGACAT
This sequence comes from Thunnus thynnus, assembly GCF_963924715.1. Taxonomy (NCBI): domain Eukaryota; kingdom Metazoa; phylum Chordata; class Actinopteri; order Scombriformes; family Scombridae; genus Thunnus; species Thunnus thynnus. Next base: position 4,966,005 of record NC_089520.1, read on the forward strand.
CCTGCGGAGGACATAAATGAAATACAAAGACATGATTTCTTCATCTTTGTTAGTCATTATTAAATCTCTCTATCTCTACAGACCGGTTGGTTTTTAACTTGCATTCTCACTGGCCGTAACAGTCTGTCACTCACCGTCGTCGTCCAGTCAGAGAGCTGAATCCGGTGAAGGAACGGCTCCTGTGGATCAAACCTCCATCCGAGGGAGAGTCGAATCGCAGCTTCACCGACATCCTGAAGAGACGCAGAAAAAGAGAGAAGAGTTGAAGGAGTACCGAGCAACACTTTAATCATATCTGCGGGGCGTTGAAAGCAAATAAAAGTTCCCACCCTTTAAAATTCCCAATTATTATTTCCCCTTCGATCCCAATTAACTGCACCCACCCACACACACACACACACACTCCCAGCTGAGTCATAGATGATGCTACAAGTGATCGATCTGTTGATGGATCAGTTTCGCCAGACCTCCATGACTTTTACAAGACAGGGAAATTCAACCACACTATTTCCAAACCGATGAAATTTCACAAGTCTCAAGTTTTTTCCACCCAAACCAGCATTTTCAAACATAAACCGATTTCAAATGGCTGCCTCAATATTTCCAAAGATCTTGTTCTCACAAGATTCTTTAACAATGTCCTCTCCGGACCCCCGAGTTCCTGATCAGACAGAGTTGTGGCTGCGCAAGAACAATGAGAAGCAAAAAACTGGTCAGAAAACGCTTTGAAAAATGATTAGTTTCTGACAATGATTGCAACTGTAGTTGAGTGGTGGTGGTGGTATGTGAAGAGGTAAGAGTAGCTGCTTAAGCCAAGTATGTAAAATTTTAATGAATATTAGTAGTTTTCTGTTTAAATTTCATGCCTTTTTATAATTTATTATTGTTGTTAGCGGTTTGAACTCATTTACTAACACACACAGACATTTGTACATCTACTACATGTGAGGATCCTCACTGATATAATAACCATGATGCCCAACCATAACCATTACAACCACACGCCTAAGTTTACCCTGAAAACAGGTTGTAAACCCGAACCAGACAAAAAGTCTTCACTCTCAAGGTCTAAAATGCAAAATTGCTCACAAATGTTAAAGAACAGGATTAAAAACTCTCACACGCATACACACACAGTAAACCTCAAACACAACTTCACTTATTCCCTCAGACAGGAAACAGAGTTCCAGCATCTCTGGGACACACCAAGAAAAAAACAAAGCCTCAGACAAAAGAGTCACGCTAACTACATTCATGTGCATACAAACATGAACGTGTACACAAACATCTAACATCCCTTGGGTCTTGACTTTATCAAATCATAATCACTCTTTTTGATAGTTTGATTTCATATCACATCAAGCCGGGTGCCTCAGACGACAGAGTGTCATTTGAGGTTAAAGTATTCATGTGTCACACTCACAACAGGCTTCGTTTGGTCTCTTTGAAGAGTAAATACACCCTCAAAAAGTCTGGCAGAGCCCTCCCTCCCAGAATATTTAAAAAATGTAGCGGAGGAGTAGGAGCCGAATATGAGGTGTGGCTTGTCATGTGGGGGGTTTTGGGGACACTGAAAGACCACAGCAAAGTGAGGACAGTCACTAGAAGCATATTCATGGCCTTTTTGTAAAAGTTTCTGTGTAATACCTGCGTTGTCGCTGGGCTAGCGGCTCACAACGAGAGGCTCTCAGGTGTGTGTGTCTCTTTTTGAAGAGCCAACATAGATGTATCCAATAGCTGAACAATGCAACTCAACACAATAATTCAATTTCTATATGGCAATTCCAATTACAAATACACAAAGTCTTCCTCAGTCTGGGGCACCAAATGAGTGGGACATGTTCTTTTTTTTCTGTTTTTCTTACCAACAGGTGCGCTTGTATACAGCTTTTGGAAATACACACTTGTTCTCTCTTCTTAACATTCTTCCTCTCTCTCTCCCCGTTGACTTGCATGGTTTTCATTTGGTTTGATTTTCAAAGCCTTACTGGTCAGTCAGTTTTCGCCCGACAGCCACCACTTGCTTTTTTTGTCTGGAAGACTTTGTCTGGGCTGGTGTTGCTATAGTTGCACTTTTTTGGGGGAGCTCCAATCTAAAATCTCGCCTTGGGCACCAAACATAGCTAGGACTGGCCCTGGTCTCACTAGAATTAATCAGAAAAGAGAACAATACTGATGCAAGAAAAACGACCAATGCTCAAGTTGAACGGGCATGACAGCTCTGACTGTAGTTGTGATTCAGACAAAATTGAATTATTCTATAAAAATGTGGCCACAAAAGCTTTTCCTTTAAAACAGTGAAGAGAAAAAATTGCGACAGAAAATAAAAATGTCAATCAGCGATGAGGAGCAGGCGGTATTAAAATAAATCTCATCATGGGTAGTTTGCATACACAGATAAATGCGCTGCAATTCCACAGAAAAAGACTGTGTGTATCATCCTATAGTAAAAATATGTTCTCACATACACACAAACACAGTCTGGATGCCATCTGCTCCGAGCCTCTCATGTGGTTCCTGTGAACTATGAGGTTGGTTGGAGTTAAAACAACAACAACAACAACAACAACACTATTCTTAACACGGTCGTCAGTGGTTTTCTTCTAAATGAGTTCAGAATGAGTCACTGTTGAAGCCTTTGTAATGGTAGTTTACTATTCCTGAATATCTAATACGGGAAAAAAAAGGATCAATAGTCCAAACTCTAACTCAGCATCTTATTTAGGAACTGATGATGATGATGATATGTAGCTAAATGTCATGAATGTGCAGTTTTAGTGATTGTCTTGGCCAGTATTTCTTCCTTTTTGTTTCCTGTGCACCTCATCCACACTCAGAGCCCTCATAAATAAGATTTGAACCAATAACATGTCAGAAATATGCTGCCAGTGAAAGTAGCTCAGGGTAACCCAGTTTGGAGTCCTGACCCAGAATGTAAAATACTCTGGCCCCTGATGCCAAAACCAACAAGCAGTCGCCTAGTAACCACACATAACACATGGGGATGGAGAAACCAGGTCTGATGATTTTGAACCAAAGTTGGCCAAGTAAGTATACTATAGTACACAAGCCTTTGTTGCTCGTTACCCTCCACCTACATGTCTCCCAGTAGAGGAAGTCAGGAGTAAAAGGTTTTGGTATTTCAGGGTCAAAGAGTCCCATGACAACAACATACATACTTAAGATGAAATATGATTGATTTAAAAAAAAAGGTTTTAGATGAGGAAGCTCTGCCAAAAGCTCTGAGAAATGTACGTTTTACTTTTCAAGGCTATAGGTGTAATTTTATTGGGAGACACAGGAGACATGTCAACCTTGACCGTGTCCTATTACGATTTGTCTCCCTAAATAAATTCTATCAACTGTCTGATGTGATGGAAAGTAAGAGTGCATTTACTCAGAATCAAGAGTCCTATATATATATGCACATTTTTTTGTCTTTCTTTCGTACTGCTGATATTCTGGGTTATCTTATGGATTGTATAGGATAGGCAAAAATAATAAATTTTACATTTATTTGACAACTGTACCAGTACTTTATAGATTAAGATTTTACAGTTCAAACAATACAATGCATTTTAAATTATTGTTAAAGATCAAATCAATGGTCAGTTGTTAACAGTTCCACCAAAGAGACATTTCAAACTGGTCAAAGTATCAAACAAACAATGACTTGTGTCTTGCTCAAGGACACATGGACACATTGGCAGGAAGAGCTGGGGATTGAACCGCCAACCCTGCGGTTAGTGGAAGACCCGCTCTACATCCTGAGCCACAGACCCTTTGGAGAGGCCTGATCCCGAGGTTGGGAATCTCTGAACTGAACTACCGAACTATATATATATAAAGTAGTTCAAACTAGCTCCACCTAGAGCAGCTACAACAGTACCATGCTGCTCTGACACTGATGTGAAATGCATGTACTTCTACATTGTGGTGCTGCTACTTTGACTTCAGTAAAGAATGCAAGGCCTTCTTCCACCATTGACTGTCTGGGAGAATCTCTTCAAACTCAAATTTCACTCAGTCTTTTGAGCTTTTTCATCAAAATGGCCAATTCACCATTTTCACTTAACTGAATTAATTTATCATTCAGTCTTCCACGTCTTGAAAGGTCGGCTTAAATTGTGGAGTTTTTGTTATTAAATGTTGTGGGCAGTATATATTTATGTGTGTTTGTGTGTGTATAAAAGGGCATTTGACTACCAAGAGATTTAGATTCATGTGCTTTATAAACCTGAGAAGAATTTACTTCAGAGGCATTGGTAGGAAAAAACTTTGAACTACTTTTTTGCTGAGTATAGGCTTTAATAAATGACAAACTTGGAGGGATCAGCTCAGCTGTATTCAGCTGAGCGCAGCAGAATAACACAGTTCAGTCTTGGCTGAGTGCCACATTAACCAACTGTAACAAGTGATGTGAGGAATGTAAAACACATTGCGCCTTCAAACAAGCATAAAGTCTGTTTCTGCTGTCTCAGTTACATCCATCAACACCTGTCTGCTCAGTTACAGTCTCTGGTTGTACACACAACATTTTTAAAATATATCAGCACACAAAAATCACCTGGAAAAAGCTTTAAAACCACATATTTATCTTGTTTTACTACACACAGATGAATGTCTGCATGCTTGAGTCCTACTTCTGATTAGCAGAAAGAAACTGCTCTTTAAATTCAAGTTGTTGAGAGCTGATGAGTCCTCCTGCTCTCATGTTGCATGAAAAAAAACACAAGACGTGTTCCAACTTTTTCTCTAACTTTGTGTTTGTTCAGAGGAATTTAGGGATTTCCTCTGAACCACCGAATCACCGCCACACGTGACCACGAAGCAGAGAGACAAACAGACTTTCAGAGAGGAGGAGGGAGAGTTGTGCTTGTTAGCTGGATTTTAAAAGGAAGTAACAATCAGCGTAATGAGTAAACAAGAAAGAACGATAGATTGGGTGTTATGGAAATGGGAAAAATGAGTAAAACTGCAGACAGACAAGTAATACTTTGAAAAAAAAAATATACAGTACATTATTAAGGCTCCCTAAACATCCTAAACATCTGTGGAGAACAAGCAGAGCAACGCACACAGATGAAATGTCCCAGATCTCCTTTAACAATGTTTAAAATCCTGACACACCCTCTACTCCTGTAAATGAGCTGTTTAAAGGAGCTCTGGGTCACACACAGCCGCACAGCTGAAGCTGCTTGAGACCTCCTCTGTTTACACTGAGAGAGAGAGTCTGCTGGAAAAAGAGAAATAGAGCAGAAACATGGTGAGAAGTCACATCTGACTGTAGGGAAACAGAGGAAAGAGGGAGAAAGAAATATAAAATCTGAGCAAGGTTCATGAATGGAGAATGAACTCGTTAGTCAGAAAGTGTCAAACCATTTTTAAATTTACTAGTTTGTCTAAGAAATAAGCCGGTTAATATAAAGATGGACGTAGCAAGGTGTGATGTCACCTGTTGGTTTGGAGCTGGTTTGAAGCACAGAGTAGCATCTCATGTTTGGCACCATTTTTTCCATTGGAGCCAGAACCTTCCAAATAAAGAGTGTGCTAAGCTAACGCTAGCTTACTGGAACAGTGAGCGCTGCACACTTGGGCTACCATTAACTACCTTAGCTAAATTGTGCTAACAGGGCAGGTATCGTAATCAAGTAACATTAATCTTAGTGAAATATTGCAACAATAGTCTGACTCAATTTGAGTCCTAGAGCCGGGGAGAGCAGCAGTTGAGCCAACTGTCAATCACAGCTGTCAATCAACACCCACACGGCAGACATCAAAGCTACTGTAAGTCTTCAAATCTTATTAACGGAGCAATAATTTCCCAAAATGACCACCAGCACACATATTAGAGGGCCTGAATTTAGAGATTGAGGCCATAATGACTTGTTAAAAGAAAATGATTTGACTTAGTATTTCTAGAGATATGTTGACGCTGTTTGAATGGGAGTCAATTAGAGCATCTAGCCACCATCATTGGCATTTTCAGGGACTTCTGCACTGGCTTCAGCCTCAAGCCGATGCTACTTAAATCATAAACCACAAGCAGCATGATTTCAGATTACATGCTCCTTGCTGTTATAGTAAATAGTTTTTAGAATTACAGAAGAATGATGTGATAAAAGCAGAAATATGTTTTAGCATTTTCCTGTGATTTCAGAGTCCAAGTCTTCTTCTTAAACCTGCAATAAATGATCTTTTGTCCATTTGAGGGCAGCAGAAAAATGTTGTGAAAATAAAATTGACATATCGTCACCTTTTTAAGTTGATATGTTGAACTTGTTGGCAAACAGTTGTTTATTTCAACATCCAGCGGTTACGTGGCAACATTATCATTCATTTGGAGGCATGTTTCTGTCCGCCTGGTGAATGTAAGTCCAACATTCACTCTCTTTTAGTTCTGTTTGCTCTCTACCAACTCCTGAGGGATATATCTGATTCTTTAGCTGCTAAGTGCTCCACTATGTGTTGGCCAATAAAACAACTTGTAGATTATGTTTTGGTCATGATTTTAGATCCTGCTGTTTTCATTTAAACCTGCACCCCGCCAGCTGATTTCATTGATGATTGATTATATGCTTGTTGGCTGGAGGTGTGCGGCTGCTGACTGCAGCTGGTGCAGCATTTTGTTGGGATGACAATCTGCAGCTTCTTGTTTCACTGTGATTAAAAATGACTTAGAGCCACTTGTGTGAACGCAACTGAACAATGAGCATATATAAAAACTGCCAGAAAATGTTTAAATGTTTCAGAAATAAATCACATTTGGGAGGTGATTCAAATGTAAAAATGAGGGAGGCACATTCCAAGAGTGATGAAGAATTCAGGGAGGATGAGGACGGTGTGTGTTTGTGAGTATAGGAGGGTCCAAAAGTCTGAGACCACTCTCTCCTGTGAAAATGGTTTCAGACTTTTGGACCCTACTGTATGTTTGTGCACGCATTTCTGTTACTTCTTCAAGACGTTTTCTGGTATAAATACCAACCTTGTTGGGACCAGTAGTCCTCATGAGGATCAAAGCCTGGTCCCAATGAGGCAAAACATCTTTTCTGAGGTCCTAAATAAGATTAGGTGTGAATTGAAGTTTGGTCAAGGTTAGGGTTAGGTATGAATTAGTTAGGGTTAGGGTTAGGGTTAGGGTTTGGGTTAGGCTGTCCATAATGAATGGAAGTCAATGCAATGTCCCACTAGGGATAGCTGCGCAAACAAAAAAACTGCGTATGCACAAACCAAGAGATATGCATACTCATTCTTTTTGTCAGATTTATAAAGCCGTGTTACGCTTGGTTGTGTTTTCTAAATCTCAGTGATTGTGGAGCTCAGTGCATGTGCACGAGCCCCATTTCCACAAATATCCATAAATGGATGAAGACAAGCCTTTAGCCAGCTGTTTTCATATCAGTTCACCAACTGCTTCACCAATCTGTCAATCAAACAAACGAGAAAGAAGACGTGCAGTTTCACAGTTTGTGTTGCACCGGTTACGTTCCCCAACAGAAGAACAGCTGTCATTACACGCGGCTGTGCGGCTCTTTATAGCGTTCGTATCATTAATTCATTATATGGAGCTGTAAACTATCTCAGAAATGTAATCAAACGTAATGTTTATAGCTCTCATATCTAAACTGACTTTACAAGGTGTGTCAATAAAAAAGAATATTAACAACAAATAAAATTTTGACTCCCATGTAAATTAAAAGAATGATAAAATGAATCAAACAGAAATGATTAATCAACATTATGTTTGTTAATGGCCGTGTAATCGATGTGTAAATGCAAAAAATCACACAATCAGTGCAGCTGGTTATCAACCTAAACAATGTTTTACCAAAAGATTTCATCTCTCACCTTATATTTCCACCTCATCACATCAAAAACATGTATGCATGTTTTTTTTGTGTGTATGCATCGATTATACATCTGGCCCCCCGGTCTTAAAAAATTAGCCTTGACCTGCAAGTGATTTACGGGGTCCCATGTGGTGAGGAGGTAGGAGGTTGGGGCCTATATGTGTGTGTATGTGTGTCTGGCCGCAAAGCTGTGATCATGCAGCAGACCCTCACAAGAGGCCCATACATCATTTGTGGTGGTAAACACACACACACACATTCACACACAAGCAGACACACGTCAAACACTTAAATGTTTACATTCACACACACACAAAGTTTAAAATTCCATGTAAAAGTCAAGCAGAAGGAAATGATTTTCTTCTTTCTCTCTCTGCTCTCTTTCTCTGGGTGTGGTATCAGTGTGTTTTAAATGTGGTTTCAGCGGTCTCTTCGGTAATCTCTCTCCCCCAACTCGACGTAATTAGCGTCATTTAACTTCCATGTTTGCCTGGTTTTGACTCTGCAATGATCAGTTCCTTCCCTCAGTCGCAGTGGGGTCGGAGACATCAAACAAACAGGTTTGTAAGTGACAGCAGATTCAAACCCCTCCAAACCAGAGAACTCCTGACAAGTCAACAGAACTCGTGCAAGAACAGATTCTTGCTTTTAAGAATTTGTTGCATTCATCAATTTTCTCACACTTACATTTTTCTTCAAGGTACAAAATTTGCCAGTGGTCCAGGGGTCTCATTTATAAACGTTGCATAGACACTAAAGAAGGTATACGCCACTTTCTAAGCAAACTTTGGGATTAATGAAAAACAAACTTGACGGGAGAACGTGCGGTCCTCCAAGGAAACTTTGACCCATGGGTACGCACATAAACCGGAGAAATGAGAAACTGTGACTCTGATGGCAGAAGGAAGAAGAAACTCGAGAATCAGTTTGAAATCGATACCATTGTGTAGAATACATCAAAATATTACCTCTCATTATTGTATAAGAATTAATTTGCAAAAACAGATAAAAGCTTTTCTTTAAATTAATACACAAGCCCCTGTTTGGTTGATGGAGTGCACACATACAAAAGAAACAACAAAAACGCAGATATCTGTTTTTGCAAAAGAACCCCTCAAATATGTTGTACTGTTTAATCAGGAATCATATTTAATCGGATCTGTAGTTATAAAACAATACTTTTATTATATTATGAAATGTATTCTCATAAACAATAAGGTGAACAGTGCGTTTAAACTGATGCTGTTTTCGATGCCTCAGTCGGGCGGATACGAGAGCATAGTTTCCTATGTTGTTGTCACATGTTTGTTGCACAAAGCTGTCAATGAGCTAGTGGCCCTTTCATTGTCAATTAAAATCAGAGTAATTCACACATCTGAAGGTGTTAGCTTTTCAAATGTGTGGGTATAAAAAGGCATACAATTACAATGCATAATGACGCACAATGGCTGCTTTTGCATTGTTGGAAGACTTGGCGAATGGAAAACTTCGGAGAGAACGAATTTTCAGAGACCAGCAAGATTTACTGGCCAGTGATGATGAGTGCCTTATGAGCCGGTTCTGATTTCCAAGAGCTGTTCCCTTGGATCTCTGTGATGTACTGGGCCCAACTTTACAGAGAAGCACCCGCAGAAACCAAGACGTGCCAGTCCCACTTCAAATCCTGACAACCCTCAGATTTCTGGCAACCAGTACTTGTCAAAGGGAATTGGCTGACAGGTCAGGGATCTCTCAGCCAAACTTAAGCTGTGTTATGCCAGACGTGTTAGGAGGTATAATTGGTTTGATGCATCTCAACATAAGGTTTCCTTAAACGGTCAACAGATTCAGAGTTTTCAGAAAGGAGGCCCAGGTGTCATGAAATTCAGCTGTTTGGTTTTTATTAGATGCAGTGATTTCTTCCATTGAGAGATGTTCTGCCAACAAATCAAGCCATCGTGACCTTGTTATTTTGTGTCTGTGTTTCCAGTTGAGCAATACTGTCTTTTTTGCAATGGTCAAGATGACAAGTATGGCATTGTAGTATTTGTGTGAGCTGGGTATGAGGTCTCCTAAGAGGCAGAGGGATGGGGAAAGTGAAAACCTGTGACCCAAGATTTGGTAAATGGTTGTTATGTTATTCCAGAAATTTTGAGTTGGTGTGCAAAGACATACAGAGTGAAAGTAGTTGTAGTTGTCTGGTGTTGAGAGTGCACTGGGGACATATGTCAGTGTCTGTGAAACCCATTAAGTGCATCCTGTGTTGCGTTATGTGTGTTCTGTGTATGTCTTAAATTGAACAAGCTGTAGTCTGAGGTTACTCTTAATCAAGAAGATGTTATTGCAAATTCGTTTCCCGAAGGTGGCATCAATATGAATTGATAAATCTTTTCCCCAGTCTGTGGTGGGGATGGTTATGGTGGAGTCTTTGGTTGATATTGTAAATAGGTCTTTTACTAATGGTGGTGGTTGCAAGTCATTGTGTGTGATACCAGTTTTTTTTGTGTGTGTGTGTGTGTTCTTGAATTGTGGATATTGTAGAAAATGTTCTTGAGTGAGAACAAACTTCTGGGTTAATTCATGGAGCATTAATATGGTATTTTTCAAACAGGTGTTCTAAGTGAGTAATTCCTTTGATTTTCCATGAATTAAAAGAGAAGGTATGCTTGTTGATCATGAAGTCTGGGTTGCTCCAAATTGAGGTGAATGCCACACATGGTGACATGGTGAGGGTGTGTGATCTTATTGATTCTCCACCAAGTGTCCAGAGTTGTAGCAATGATTGTGTTCCTGTAGCAGGTATGTTTTTGTATTTTTGTTGAGAGAAATAGTAGATCTTTAATGGACAATTCATTGCATTCTGATTGTTCAATTTCTAACCACGGGTCTTGGGTCATGTGACTGTGGGTCATAGACTGTATAGAAATAATGGAGCCACCGTGATGTCACCCATTGCTTTGTGGACTCGTGTATTGAAGCCTTGAGTTTGGCATTTTGGACCACCGCCATCTTGGATTTTTGGAGCCAGAAGTGATGAGACATGATCATATTTAGACAAAAGGGTGGAGCTGACCCTAACACTAGCAGCTAGCTTGATTAGCATGGTGCATTTACAGTCTATGTTTAACTGTGATAATACTAATGCTGATGTTAATTTTCGCTAGCAAAAAACTGGCTTAAAACCTTTAAAATGTACTTACTGAAAAAACTGAACATCTGACTCCTTAGAGGGTCTTTTAGGAAAACCAAACCCTGAACAAGACTTTTAGGTGACCAAAATGTTACAATTAACTCTCACTGAATGAACTGAAAACACACTGAAATAGTGACGCGTATACTTGTCAATCACAACATAGCGATGCCCTAAAGAATACTAATGTAGTGGCTCGGTGGCCTGGGTCAACCCATGACTTATTCATATAGAGAAACAGCACAGACATGAAGCTGGAGCTGATCGTGACGGCTGACTTCTAGGTATAGATGATTAATTCAGAAATTCTAAATCAATTGCAGTTTTTTTTCTTCTGCAGTGCCAAACCCATTCACTAACCTTGCAGACAACAGTGGATATCCCCTCAAGCAGTGAATACTCACCCTTTTCTCCAACTGACAGAGCACAGAGGAGAGAAACTACAATTTGCGCCATTGCCAGGGGTGCGCTTTTGTGGAGTGCACCATCAGGCGTCTGAAGGGCAAATGGCGTTGCCTTGATCCCACAGGCAGAAAACCTTTATACAAGCCCATAAAGGTTTGCGAAATTGTGAGGGCGTTTGCTATGCTACATAATGTGGCGCAGCTAAAGAATGTGGCTTTACCCCCTGATGCTGTTGGTTGTGTTGGCCCTGACCCCGACCCCTATCCCCAGGCATTTGAGCCAAAGGCTGCTGCCATGCGCCAGTGTGAGTATGTGATGTGTTGCTTGTAAAAACACAAGGTATGGAAAAAATAACACTATTTATTAAGTAGATCTTTAAGTGTACAGCTTATGTCACATAAAACAAGTCATTTCTTTTAACTCCTTGTCCTTGGAGACACATAAGGTGCGGTGGAGACGGCGGGGCTTGGTTTCTACTTTTATGTCAGACCGCTTCTTTTCATTTTGGAGAGGGTCCGACCTTCTGAGCCAACAGCATTCACTGCGTCAACCACATGCTGCCACTCAAAAGCCTTTTTGGCATTTGTAATGCCCATACTGTGTCCACCAAACAATATCTTTTTGCTTCAACCTCGCCAACAAGAATTTTAATGTCACGCTGGGTGAAATTTCTTTTTTTAGCTTTTCTGTCAGAATTTGCCATCATTGTCATCATGCAGTCAGCATGGATTAATATTAATTAGGAGCATTTCACCGACTATTTATAGCTAACTATGGGCATTAAAAGGATAGGACAAGAAGCTTGCTCACGTGCACCAAAATTCGAGTTGATTGTGATTTATAAAGGGAAATCGGTGTGGGACGTCCATGTGTACTGTTATATATATAGTTTTTTTGTGCATTTTTTGTGCGTTTCTGCTTTTTGTCCGTACGCAACCTTTTGATGTGAATCCTCCGCACAGTTTTATAAATGAGGTCCCAGGTCTGTTGTACAAGTCATTGACAGATAGTCTGCCCTTCTCCACAAAGAGAGAACTAAGAATTATAACACCTTGGTTTGCACCGGTTGCCTCCCTCATAACTGCCACATCTGTGGTTTGAGTCAGACAGCGGACCTTTGTTGCATGTCGTACCTCATCTCTCTCTCCACCTGTTTCCTTTCACTTCTCTACTGCCTCTTTAATCAAAGGCAAAACTACAATATATAAATTAAAAGAATTATAATATCTTAATCAGAATGAATTTGGAATTTAAATAATATATGAAATTGACTGAAATAAAATATATAAATAAAATCAACTTTATGCAAAATGAATATTCTGTTCAATGTATCATCATCATCATGATCAAGGTAACAATAAAAATACTGTTGTGTGTGTAATCAAAATCACAAACTACAATAATCACAATAAATTTATATCAAATCAATACAGTTTGTCAAGCTTTATTCATTCATTCTTTTACAAGAGAGACCAGACAAGAGGTTATATATATATACAAGATGGCACTGTGGTAGATACTGGTTTAAGCGTCGTGGAGGCAGCACTAGCATACAGGATATCTCCTTATTCAGAATGGTGGACTGTTTTTTGTTTTTTTTTTAAAAAAGGAGAGGCAAGCTCTGTTCTTGTACCAGAAAACAATTTGAATTTTTAGTTTTTGAGCAAGATGTTCAACATTTTTTAAACAGTTTTGTAGGAAAATCTGCTGTCCATCCAAAGTCCTAAGTATTAGTTAGACCTCCATTTAAAACATGGATAGGTGTGGGAACATCAATGGTTTGTGCTCTTGTAAAATGCACATATTTAGTCTTTTTTTAGTTTCAAACAAAATCAATCAGAGGTCTGGAGGTCATCAAAAGCAGACTTGTAACCTAGAGAAGGCCTGATTTGCGGTAGGGCCGATGACATACAAGATGGTGTCATCAGCATAAAAATGGTCATTACAGTGCTGAGTTAGAAAACGGTAATTATGAATAAAGTATACAACTCTTTGAAACTCCTTTTTGATGATTGTGGTTTACAGTAATTAGACTGTAGACAAAACAAAAACTAACACAGTAACACAATATTCTGAACAAGTGAAGGTTTAAACAATATTTTTGGACAGAAAAATGCACACAAAGCACATTCTGCTCATGACTTCTGTAAAGCCACCGTAAGCATTCAGACAGCAAAACCGTTACCAAAGACATCTGGATCTGAAATTGTTTAAGTTTCCAATATGATATAAAGACAAAACATCATTATGCTACATACATAAATACTGCTAATCCCTGTGTATGTGGTGTATATATGTGTGTGTAATCGGACCATATGGGGAATAGTTTGAATCTCTGTTTATTGAAACATGACAAACACATTCTGTATGTACATCCTCAATCTCCAGGGTCCTGGTGTGTGTGTGTGAGTGTGTTTGTTTGGGGTCTTATTTCTGGCATCTCTCTGTTAGTGAAAACATGTTTTTTTGTTATCTTGTGTCCTCTGTCTTCTTGGTTTTGCTTTGTCTCCTTTCCTTTCTTTTTCTCTCTCTCTCTCTCTCTTCTATGCCTTAAATTATTTTGAATCCACAAAATATCTTTTATCTAATTAAGAGCAGTGAATGAACAAATCTATCTTAGCTGAGAGTTGTGCAAGTACATTTAGTCGCCATAAATCGTCCATTCAGAGAGATTTTTCAGCAAGACAAGAGAAAGAGAGCATTTGAAAGAAAGAAAGAAGAAGCTCATTTTTGGCTCAGTGCCAGCTGAAACCTGATTGGCTCATTGCTGAGGGGTCAGAGGTCATAGATGACTCATGTCCCCCAGGGTGAAGAACTATGCTGTTCTGGATAGAAAAAAAAACACACACACACACACACACACACACAGCAACCCTGTCTCCAACAAATTACATCCATATACGACTAAATTGTTTTCCTGATTACTTTGCGTTAACAAACATAATCGCTGCCTGGATTATGTTTACTGGCAATGTTTTTTTTCGAATGAATGAAGCGTTAAATTTATGTACTGCACTGAAGTGGAAGGGAGGGGGATGGTGGGTACACAAAATACTGCTGGACGTTGACACCAGAGACCAGGGTTTGCATCCTGAGTGCTGTGTGTGGTTAGACTTAGGCAACAAAAGCACTTGTGTTAAATTTAGTAAAAGATTCTAGCTCTTTTTGTGATTTTCTGTTAGTTATACACTGTTATGGTGTCAGAAGTCAGATGTCTAAATTACACATGGTCAAAGGTCCAAAACCTGAGGTGAACATATGTAAAAATGTTCCCTGGAAGTCAAAAGCCAGGGCTTCAGCCTGCTCTGAACACTTCATTGGCAATGTTACCTCTACTTCCATCTTGTGATGATGTCAGATTGTTCACACATGCCCACAAACGGCCGTCCATTTCGTAGCTGTTGTTGCTAGGGGTTGTTCCATGGGTTGTTCACGTTGTTCACTCTTATATTTCGGATGCATTTGAGAAGTGAGTATTTAGAGTAAAAAACGAAAAAAAGAAGTGAAATTCTACCACTACTGTTTCTTTATTTAGCCACCGGTGCTGCCAGAAGTCTATTGAGATGCAGCGTCCAGAACCTAATCAACCAGAGTGGACTCATTGGGACTGAGGCTAAAATGTAATTCACATAATGTCTTTTGCTTCACTTTACTGCAGACTTAACAAAGACCCTCATCTTTCTGGTATTATGCACATTTCCATTTTCCTATATTTATATTCTGGGGCTCTACTGGAATATCTTTGCATGATTTCTCTGTGTGATGTGCAATTTAAATAAAGTGAGGTTGAAGTTGATTTACAGTTTAAAAAACTCTGTATTTATCTTATATCTGGCCCTTTATGCAGCCCCTCAGTTCAGCCTCTGTCTGAAACAGGCCGTTTTAGCTCCTGTCTCTTTAAGACCCTCCTCCCGATGAGCCCCCTCTGTTCTGATTGGTCAGCTTCAGGAAGCTTCCTCTGGCTCCAGAGGTTACGTATACAAACAGTGGTAGTAAGATTTCACTTCTTTTTCTTGCTCTTTACTTGAAATGGCAACTTCTCAAATAAATCTGTACATGTTCTTGCCTGAATCAGATCTGGAATATGAGAGTGGACAACAGCAACAAAGGCAATAACCGGCTATTTATTGACTTGCATGGCGAGCTGACATCATCTTGTTGTGAAAGTAAGAAGAAAAAACATGTGAACAAATTGATCAAGCAGGCTGAAACCTGGGCTTTGTCTACAGGGAGCATTTTTACATATGTTCACCTCAAATATCGGAATGTTACCGTGTTTAATATAGATATGGGACATCGTAACAGGATATAAATCACAGAAAGCAGAATAGGTTCCATTTAATTAAATGCTGCCAGTGCCTAAACATAACCATAAAACAATGTAATAATAATATTGTATGCTAGTCAGCACAAATGGATGTTGTACTACAAGATCAGATAAAAATATGTTGTCACTGAAAGTTTTACTCATTCATTCAGTATCAACATTTTTATGACTTGCAACCTCTTTTTGTCTTCTGTCTGGTATAAAGATGTCAAACTTCCTGGACTGGAAGAAATTAAGTCCAGTCAGCACTTAGGCTTTTACTATTACTTGTGTTCAAACAGATTTAATAAGAGAAAAGTCAGAGGTGTGGACAGACATCGTATTTCTTACTCTCTATCCAAAATAATGCTGCATCCCTGCGTTCTATTGTTTATCTGTTTTTGTTGATTTTTTTACTGTTTTACAAGGTGTTATGGTCACAACTTGATATGAGTAATCCAAGTGTTTGTGGAGGAGAGGGCGAGAACTAAACTATCATTCTACAATAAGTGTAGGAGTGTAAGATTTAGTGGTATCTAGCAGTGAGGTTGCTAGATCGCTCCTTCCAAGCGTGTAGGACAACCTACAGAAGCCGTGAAACACCAGTATTTGGTTTGTCCATTCTGAGCTACTGTAGAAACATGGCGGCCTCTGTGGAAGAGGACCTGCTCCCTATGTAGATATAAAGGGCTCATTCTAAGGCAACGAAAACACAATGATTCTTATTTTCAGGTGATTATACACTAATTAAAACATACTTATGAATATTATATTTCCATTTCTGCTAAGTCTGTTCCGCTAGATGCCACTAAATTCTACACACTGGTCCTTTAAGTTTTAAACTGGGGCATCAAAACGTCTGACATACAAACACAATCTGCGTGTCAAAAGTCGAGGGCAGATGGAAGAAATAAATATGTCACACATGACAGAGTTGACGTGGTATTTATTCTTGGACCGAAGCTCAAAATGATGGTTGGTTTCCTTCCGAAATGGCTGCTAGACAAGCCAAACATCTAAAAACATTTGATTTATAACTGGTGATAACACATCACATTGGTATGATCTGCTATGACTAATAACCTTGAGAGGTTTTAAATCATACCCTTGTGTTTTCGCTCACAGCTGAGTTTTTTTTTTTCTTCTTCAAGTCATTCGATCAGTTGTTGTTTTAAGTGAGTGAATTAGCACTGAACTCGAGTTCTGTTAACATCATCTTTCAACAGACTTCTCTGTCAAAGTGTTTATTAGGAGAGAAAGAAAGGTCATGTCAGGAAAGAGGTAAGAGGAGGCAGATAAAGGTGGTTTGGGGGTTGAAATGCTTGTGTTGATGGAAACACATGATAAATAATAAAGGATCTTTTGTCATATCACTCGCAAAGTGCAGCCAAGGGAGAACTCAAAATATACGAAATGTCAAATTTCAGCTAAAAATCCAGGAATTTATAAGTTTTGCATTGTATTTCTGTCTTTCTATGGGGAAACAAATGTTTACATTTCCTCAAAGGACTGGTTCATTTTGGGAAATATGGTGATTCACTTTCTGAGAGAGATTTAGATTTAGAAGATCGATACAATCTCATATCTGTCCGTTAAATATGAAGCTACAACCAGCAGCTGGTTAGCTTAGCATGACCCAGCTCTGTCCAAAGATAACAAAATCTGCCTAACAGCACGTCTAAATCTCATTAATTAACATGTTATGTCTTGTTTGTTTAATCCACACAAAAACTAATGTTTCACCATTGTACAACAGATCATATAGTAAACTATCTCTTGGCTGGGAGCAGTTGCCAGACAACTAATGGAAACTCGAGGGAGTTTCTAGTCCTGGCCAAGAAATCTGTTTTGTGCTAAGCTAGGGTAACGAGCTGCTGGCTGTAGCGTAATTTTAAATGCGCAGATGCGCAACTATGCAGCAAGTTAAACATACTTCTAATAAAAGTTGAAGACAGCTGGTTGCCTTTGAGGTTTTTACTGGAAGCAATTGGAGAGTGGTTTCAATCTTCTCCTCTAACTCCTCTAAGAAAGCAGATAAGCATTTTTCCCAAAATGTCAAACTTTTCCTTTGTGTGTACCCGAATTACTAAATGTTACAGACATGTGGGAGAAGTATTAAGATCTTTTAAGGAACTGCAAGTATTTAAGAAAAGTTTATTTCGTTCTAGGCAAATTTAGGTTTTCAGGTCGCGATAACTTACCTCGCGAGGCAGCTAGATTCGCAACATCACGAGATCATGCGAGAATCCATCTCGTCAGGCTTCAAGTTATACGCTTGTGTTCGAACCACCAATCAGCGTCCTATGAGGATTCTCGCGTGATCTCGCCATCTGTATGTGACAGACAGATGGTTCATCCAATCACCTGCCAAGTATTTTTTTGAAAGTACCTGCCCTTTTATTCATACATACTGCATGAATAAAGCAAACGGCGCAAACAACAGAGGAGAAAAGGCAATATTCAGTTCGTCAACTAGAAATAATGAAAAAAAAAAGTTGATTAAAGGAGACAGAGAGGATAGAGAATGTGTGAGAGGAGTTGTCCTCCTCTTCTGTTGTCATCTCTCTGGCTTCACGTTTCAGCTAGCCATCTTTCACATCACTGCTGTGCCTCCTCCCTCCTCTCCTTTTTCCATTTTCTCAGATTTCTTTATCTCTGCCTGTCTGCCTCTCTTTCACCCCCCCCCCCCCCCCCCCCCCCCCCCCCTCTGTCTCCATCACTCTCTTTGTCTGTATCTCTTTTTTTTTGCTCTGTTTCTCTTCTCTCTCTAGTTTTAACTCATTGTGTGGACCACCCTTTGTCCCCATCTCCCTGCCGTGTATTGTGTTATGTAGTGATATCCACGGTTCCTGTGTGTTTAGGCCGAGCCAGAGCAAAGATTAAAAGACTCTAAAGTAACTTAATCTCTTAAATCTATTGACATAAACCCTTTCACACACAGCGTACATCTCTATTTTCCTGAGGAGATACAAACATCTGAGCTCTTCACACACACACATGCACATGCCTGCCTTTTTTTAAGTCCACAAAAAGATACAAACATCTGTACTTCCCAACTTTGCACAAACACTTTCACATGCATCTTTCTCTCTACAAAGGATGAAAAACATCTGCCGGCTCCAAAACATGCATGCGTGGCAAGTTGATGAATGTAATCCTTATCTGATTATGTTCATCAATAAACAGCTGAGTGAGGAACTATGCGAGCAATGTGAATGATAGTTTTGGCATCCAGATGTGGATTACACTTTAAATCCAGGCTGTTTATGTTCATCGGGCCAACTTTTAGACTTTCATCAGGGCAGCAGCATCCAGAAAAGAAGAATGATTTAAAAGACTTATCAAAAGTGTTGGGAAATCACATAAAAAAACTGGTAGGAGTGGGGAGTTCGGACCCACTGGGGTATTAAATATTCAAAAATTCAGTTTTTTATTGAGAGAATAAATCAAATTTAAACAGTTTTACATCTTGCTCTTACAGTGACTGTTCTGCCTTCCTCCTGTGAACATACATATGACCAAAGAGAGAAAAACCACAACGGCAAGAGACGAAAAAAAAGGGGGAAATTGCAAC
Source organism: Thunnus thynnus (assembly GCF_963924715.1). Lineage (NCBI taxonomy): Eukaryota > Metazoa > Chordata > Actinopteri > Scombriformes > Scombridae > Thunnus > Thunnus thynnus. The sequence continues at coordinate 4,985,309 of NC_089520.1, forward strand.
AATAATAAATAAAAAATAAATAAACTAACTAAAAATAAAAATGAAATTTACCCACCACACCCTTGGACAACTGCAGTAACTGAAATATTGTCATGCACTAGATATAGCAGTATATTACGCTACAATATGTGGTTACAGTCTCTCCACATGCTTTTCTATCAGCTTCTGTCTAAAGCAGAATATCTCTTATTAGCTCTTTTCCACTACAGTAACTTAATGACCCATAACCACTAGCTCTCCCTCGTCAAGTCCAGTTTATTTGTATAGCTCAATATCACAAATTTGCCTCAAGGAGCTTTACAATCTATACAGCAATACAACATCCTCTATCATCAGACCTTCCATTCAAATATGAAAAAAACTCCCTAAAAAAACCTTTAACAGGGAAAAAAATGGAAGAAACGTCAGAACAGGAGAGGTCACTCATGTGAATGATGGTTTGTGCTTTTAAGCACTTTTGCCAAGAAATCTGTATGATGCCAAGAAACGTATGAGTGAAACAGTCGTTTTTGTTTCACCAAAATATTTGATCTTGCAGTAAAATATCTGCTAGTATAAACTACAAAAATACAAAACTTTTTATGGGCATGTTTAGTCACTGGCAGCGCTTGGTTGAGGTTAGGAGAAGAGCTAATACAAATAAAAAGTCTGCAGTGACTTGAAGCGTAACATTTTTATTAATATTTAACCTTGACCAAAGTGATTTTGTTGCCTAAACCTAACCACACGCAGGACTCGGGAGGTGAACCTGGGTCTGTGGTGTCAGAGTCCTGCATCCTGCGACTTCAGAGCAATATATGAATGTAGCTCTTCATTCATTCAAAAAAACATTAGCTGTGAACATAATCCAGGCAGCATTTTATTGTTTGTCAACCCAGTTGGGAAAACAGTTTAGTTGTATATGAATGTAATTTCTAGGAGACAGGGTTGGTCAAGGAGATCCTGTAGAACCAGTTATACATATAGTCATCAAATGCCATTAACATATAGATTATCATCTACTGAACTTAACTTTTCAACGGAATTCAGTCCAGTTGTTCCAACAACAAACTGAACATATGGAAATAATGGAAACTAAAAGTCATAAGAGTCTGCTCCATTAAATCCATTTTACTTCCATAAATCTCCTTTAAATCCTTATGTTTCCATCCCGTTCTGACCGACCAGGGAACGCTAAAGGTGGAGCGATAGTGAGCCGCCACCCCACATATCTCTTGGCTTAGCTTGTGTTACATTTCCTGGATGAAATTCCACTTTTACAGTATCTTCGATTTTTATTGAAATGGTGCATTTCTTCTGATTGCAATGACAGAAATCATGAAGTTTGACATACAGAAACAACACAAAACCTGGATCCTAAAACATTTCAAACTAGTGTTTAGAGACTGAATAACGTCCACATTCACACAGGCTGCCTTCATCTGTTGGAGGGGGGGGGCGGTAACTCCAAACATGTCTGCTTCCATGGTTAGTGTAAATGTATTCTATTGAAACAAACCAATCTAAACTTATCTAAGCACACGTCCTGCATTATTAATGTATTCCATGTTACCACCCAGCTGTTGCATTCCTTCCCCCTGGAGCTTGGATTTAGTACTACCTCCTGAGAAGTGCTGAAATTTAGGTTCAGGAACTCGCCCCGAAGCGACGGCTCTGCACCTTAAGTTACGGGGTGTTTAAGTCCCCGTAGTGGAAAAGACCAATCTGAGACACATTCGTCTATTTCACTCTCTCTCTCTTTGTCTGAGTCCCGGTCTCTTATTTTCACAGCTGAGTGGAAAGAAACAGGGAATCCCAAAATTTTTCCTCTTCTTTCCTCATCCATCTCGTTCCCTCGCTCCCAGATGTGAGTTTCCATCTCTGTAGAGAAATAACTGGGCAGATAAAGAGACATCACTCCGTCTGCATGTACGTCTCTCTCGTTTCTGGCTCGCCTAATTTGTCTCTCTGAGGTTGTCTCTTGGTTCCCTGTGAGGGACAGGAGGATGAGGAAATGAAGAGGACAGGATGAGGATGAGGAGGAGGAGGAGGAGGAAATGTAGAGGAGAGGAGTTCTGGGTTTCTAATCACTCCATCTCTCCACGGTCCTCCACTCATTAGCCCTGCTGTCAACATCACTTATACTGGGCCCCAAACATGCTGCACACACACACTCCAATACTCCAGACTTACATAGAATTACACACTTTTCCTCTCTTTCTCTTATGTTCAAACACATCCACGCACACTTTTCATGACAGATGCAACACGGTTGTTATGAAGAGCAGCGAGTGAAGAGTTAAACCGGACCTGCAGGGCCTGTAACCGGCTGATTGACAGAACCGTTAAAAGGAGGAAGACACCAGGCAGCGTTGGCAGATCGGACGGTTTTCCAGCTTTCCATTTAATTGGACGGTTATAAATAGGGTGTAATAATCTGGCCTACTTTTTGTACCATTGTACAAGAAAGTTTGGCTATATACCAAAAAAAATCAGCTCCTCCTCTCATCCAATCAGATTGAGACTGACAGTGACCGAGTTCAGTCGGGTCAGCTGGATACACGATGACTGAAAACTGATGACTGTCAAAACAAAATGTCACTTCGGTTTATTAAAACTAAGTTGAAATGTTTTTCCTATTCCGATTATTATTCTGTCGTAGTTCTGTGATGAAACACTCGTTCATAGGAGTGAAAGGTTTTAATGTTTAATGCAACATCATCTAAAAGACTTTGTTTGTGTAATTATACTGATAAAACAAAAGACCAGAGGCGATAGGATGTGTACAAAACACTTTCCTAAATGGAAATTGATTGTGCTACTTTTTGTCAAGGTGTGAAACATTTTCTACAACCAGCAGTTTCTTTGCTCTGCGTTAATGTGCTGATTGATTATTTATTAAATTGATCTTGTTATATAACTCACATGGCTTGTTCTGTTCTTTCTACTCAGAGAAAAACAGTCAGTCGTGCATCATCATCATTATTAGTGATTAAACCTCACAACCATCATTTGCATCATTTCCTTTGCTCCTTGTGTCTGACCACACAGTTATCTTCATCTGGACACCAGTACAGTCCTGCTAAACTCTGCCAGCAATGGTGTTTCTTTTTGGACGCAATAGATTTGCTATTTTCTATCTTTTCTTTCTTTCCTGCATGTACAGTATGTGTGTTTGTGTCTACATGTCCTAAAGAAGGACTTTTGTATCAACAGTTGTCTTCACAAAACAGAATATCTGCAATAAAGTAAATTTCTGCTAATAATCAGCAAGGCTACGTATTATAATGTTTATTTAATGACAAAAAAACTGTATTTTTCATTCATTTCATCTAACCAGATCATCTAAACCTGTCCAGTATTTCAGGTAGTAACTTATTGTCTTGTAAAGGTATTGAGCTTTAAACGCTGTGCGCTGGACAGACAGATGCTACAATGGTAGCATAAAGTTGCAGCGTGTATCATATTGAGATATAATAATCTGACGTAGATTTACAGGCTTTTTTCCAGATCACTTCAACACACTTTACTGTGGACACTTTAAGAAACATCCTGGGACTGAACTGGACACTTTGTGGTTTTAGGACACTCATTGTAACTAATGTACCGTACTGAAAACTCTCTGCTAGAGAAATAACTGTCTTAAGTGTGTTGAGTCTAATTGGTCTGTAGGATTTAAACGTCCATATGCTTAAAGCATCTGATTGTTGGTTTGAGACACTAATAGATTCAACAGAACCTGGAAAGACAGCAGATGTATATTATACGATACCTGAGGGTCCTTTTACAGAAGACTATGATTTATCTGAACTACTGCGTGGAAGTTTGTTAAAACTTAAAGCTGTGATGTATTTATGAAACCAGTGCTACCAGTACTGAATTAAAGGCACAATCTCTAATTCAAAATGGTAAAATTTCAAACACAGAACTGGAAACTACCTTCACTTCCAAACTGATGTTAATGTTTTCATGGAGAGAATAAAAAACTATATATATGCTGTTTAAAGACGACAAAAACAGAGTAATTTGGTATAAATCAAAACTTCTCATTTATGAGTGTAATTTATATGAATAAATTACACTCATACACAGTCATACTCAAAGTAGTCAGAGTTTAGCGAACTCACTCGTGACTCTTCATCCCCAAAGCTCTCAGTTTTTGTCTTTTTATTAAAAGTGAAAGTTGTAAATTGCTTCGTCTTAGTTGATTTTTACACTTTTCTGCTGATTTTTCATACCTGCCAGCTGCACTCTTTGTCATTTCCACACCTCATCCATCCTGCTGCATGAGTTTGCAAATATCTATATATATACTTCAAGCCCACACACTGTACTAGATTGTGTTTTTGCCTCAGCCTTTTCCAGTCCTTGTTTCGTCTGCTTGCTCTTGATCTCAACCAGCTTTTGGATTTTGCTTGTCCCTTTTTTCTTTGCATCTGCAAACTGCCTAAACATTGCAGGTCTTGGTTGCTTTCTGTTTGGATAACAAACAGAAAGCAGAAGGCTTCTCACGTATCTCTTCCTCATGCCTCAGCTCTTACCAACACATACAAGAAAAGGATGCATGGAAGAGATGTGAGGATCCCTGATGACTGATATAAATAGCAAATATCAACAATTAATCCTGAAAGAACCAAACGGATATGAGAGAACAATAAAAACACCTATAAATGTTCTAAATAACATCCAAGATGCACTTGGAACATAAAATAAGAAGATTTTGGCTCATGTAGAAAAAGTAGAGAAAGATGCAAAAAATGTTTTTATAATTCATTCATGAGTCAGATTCTACACATGTAATACTGTTATTTATGAATATATTTGAATAACTTTATATCTGGTGTTGTTGTTCTTGTTTCTCCAGGTACTTTAACCCTCCTGTTGTCCTCGGGTCAGTTTTGACCCGGGAGGACAACAGGTGTCATTATGTGCTGTCATCAAAAAAATTGAAATGGTTTTAAAACAGTATCTTGACTGAACTTTTACATATACCAGTTTGCTATAATCCATCAACATATTTTCCTCTGATCTCAACTATAGTTAAAATAATTCATAATTTCTTAGTTAGGATACTGTTGTCCTCCCAGGTCAAAATTGACCCGAGGACAACAGGAGGATTAACTAATCAACAGTATTACAATCATGCTGTATTATTAATATTTCAGTAGCTCTTTTACTGTCTCATCAGATCAGCAGACCAGTCAGTAGACAGATTCGGATTGGAGGAGTGTTGCTGTCCGTTAAAAAAACATCTGCAGGATAAACCTCTCTCCTCACTCTGATGCACATTTAAGTGATCTGAACATCCTCGATGATGGCAGACCTTGATTGATTTCCAGGTTAAAGGCTGGAGGACAGAGGAGCAAAGACAGAAGGAAGTATAATTAGCTAAATGGAAAACATCCCTTTTTTGCTTGCCTCATGAATTTAACCTGTTTTTGTTTCTTTTGTTTGTCTGCCTGCTACATTTTCGGATATTTTTGTCTTTGCTGACTGCCTAAATGTTGGCGACGTTGTTTCTGAAGACTGCATAAACAGCTTCTTTTTTTTTTTGTACCTTACCTGCTTCAGCATTTCACAGATTAGTCACAGACATAAAAACATTAGCTGTGTCCCAGAGTCATATTCCAGTCATTTTAAATGTTGCGTGTTTGTAGCTTCACTGACAGCTTAGTATGTTTTTGCAAAATCTTGATGACTCAAAAGGGTTTTTCAGTAGCCACTTAATCCTCGAAACATCTGTTGGACTATGAACTTCTATAAATCCAAAACTGACTCGTGGACACGGAGTCTGATGGATTCAGCAGAAGATGAGGAAGGATGCACTTTGGAGGTTATTATCGTACTGGAGGGTCCTACAGCTGTTACTGCAGTTTAGGATTCACACAACTTTAAATTACTGCCTGAAAGCTATTTCTAGGATCGAATTAGACAACCAGTTAAACTGAGATGAGTCTTGTTTAACCTTAAGTTTGAATTTTACTTCACATATTAATTTAATTTGAATTCCAGTCTAATCTACATCACTTTTAAATCACAATTTCTTCAATTATTCTACCTGTGAGCACAACAAGAGGCTTCTGTACTTTGTGTTGTCGACTCCATCTATTTACGTACCCGGTTGTACTGACATTTGTTCAACAGTCTGAAAAAACAGAATGAATCTGGTGTCTTGATCAAGTTTCTTGCCCTTGAGTCTCAGCTGCTTCATGATACAGGGACATAAAAACATACATATTGTGCAGGATGCTCTGTACAGCCTCGCCATGTTTCTGTAATGTATACTCCAGATGATGTGCAAGTGTGCTTTAGGGTTTGTTAAGGTCATTTCATTTCATTTAGAAGATTATTTAAATAGACTGGACTGAGGCAGAAAAGGTAACTATCTTTCATTCATAAAAGTAGTTATCTGCAAAATCTTCATAGCAGATGTCCATTTAGAAACAGTGATTTAACCTAAAAACCAATTCAAGGAAGTCTCTTTAACCTTTTTACTGTTTTTCAACAGTCTTTCATGTGGTATCAGGTAGCTTTTTCTGAAGAAAAGTCTGCCAAACCACAGGAAGTTGTGCAGTTTATGTTTCTGGTTTGTTTGGAATAAACTAACAGAAATATAAACGCACCACCAACAGAGGCTAAACACACACAGCCTGCTCTACCACACCGGGGTCCGCCGGTTGAGCTGAGCTCAAACGGAGATTGGACAATTCATGGAACAGAAAGGAAAACCAGTGGCAGAGTTGGAAGAGCCAGACTGGTTTACGGTGGAATGTGTTGAATGTGAACATGCAGGGCCGCAACAAACTCATCGCTGAGTACTGTGATGGCATTCGTGCTTTCCAAATGAGACTGGCTCTGTGGGAGATGCAGCTATCCCAGCATGACCCAGTCCACTTCCCCCGTCTGAACTCTCCACCTGTCAATCAATAGGAATATGGATACGTACAAGGACATGCTGTCAAGGCTTGTATGTGAGTTGATTCACTGTCTTCACTCAGCTGGAGAGGGACTTTGCACTCTTTCACTTTCCGTTCACCATCAACACATCAGATGTGCCTGAGAAACTCCAAACGGAGCTGATCAAACTGCAGTATAGCGTAGCGTTGAAGGATAAATTCACGTCTGTTGGTTTGGAATCTATCAATTATCAATGATTGACACCAAATTACACTAAGATGACAGCTTTTGCATCTAAGATACTTTGCATGTTTGGGACAACGTATCTATGTGAGAAGGCTTTTAATGATGATGAACTTTAAAGTGTCCAAACTGCACAATCAGCTGATGGACATCTTAATGAAGCTGGTCCCTGCGTGACGTAAATTTCATCATCGGAGGGTGTACGCGTAGGCTCGGTGCGGACATCCACGTCACCAATCCGTTGTGACCACGTGGCCACATGCTGTTTTCCTGTAGACGCTGATCAACTGCGCACATGTGGAATGTGTCCTCCGAGCAGACTCTAGAAAGTAGTATAAACAGAACTACTACGCCACCGTGGCGTCCACAGATGTCCATGTACGCATCCGCTCTGGAGTACATCTGTGGCTTAAGTCCATTGGTAGAACCAGACACTCACATCCTCTCTCTCTCTCTCTCTCCTTTTCTCCATAGTTACTGTAGCGTACTGGACTCTAAATCTGCTGATCAAGGCAGCTGGACTAAACACAGTATCTGAACCAGCTATTCTGGAAAATGGATAACCGTTTTATAACTACCATTAATTCAAATGTAGCCTCTAATTAATGACTCAGAAATTTAAACACCATCTGTAATTATGGTTGTTATAAGTTGTATGAACAAGAAAAATGCCTTCTTTGAGGCTGTTTGTTCTCCTCTACAGTTTGTAATTTTACATTATGTCATTTTCATGTGCCAACATTGATTGGTACGGCTATTCTGGACAGAAATTTGGCGTTTTAGCCTAGCTATAACCTGCATTCAAATGCATAATTATTGAATGATACAGATATTCAAACACATGTGATTTACTGTTGTCAGTGGATAGGGAAATGGAAAGGGATAGGCATGGATATTTGTTGCATTTCTCTTTTCTGCTTTATGTGATTTTACATTAATGTGTTATTTTCATGTGCCCACATGCAATCTGTCATTGATTCGTTGGCAACGATTGATTTTAAAATAATGAATCAGAAAGTAGCATAAAATATCTGCGTGTCGACTCATATTGATGTTAGCAAAAGGTCTCATTTGAACGGATGCGGCTCCCCTGATAAATGTTATCAATCCATCTATGTTTTTGTCATCCTGTTTGTTCAGGCTGTATTTTTGTAATTTTGCTATCGTTGGTCTTTACACACAACATCTATTTCCTGGGAAAAGGAGTCTTTCCTTATTTGAACTGAGCATCTAACAAAGGAAGATTTTGTACCGTTTCCACTTCATCCACCTGCCACATTACTGTATTTTCATTCTGACCTAGTTTTTTCTGTTATGAAATTGTTTTACACACTCTCACTCTCAAACACTCACACACACACACACACACACACACACACACACACACACACACACACACACACGCTGTTTGCAAAAGTAAAGATCACACAGTGGGAACCTGCATGTGTGTGTGTGTGTTGTATTTGATACCCAGTGGCCCTGTAGGGAGTGAGGCCAGTGGGTTCAACCTCGCAAAGAACAAATTCAACTTAGAAACTTAGAAACATTCACACACACACACACACACACACACACACTCACACACACACACACACACACACACACACACACACTGGCCTGTTGTTTGGTTTCAGCGCAGCAGTCTGTCAGTAAAGTGATCTGGAGCTCCATCGTAGCTCAACAGGCAGAGACTCGATCTCTCCTCTCAGCTGATTAAAGTTCGAGCTTCATGGCTAATTGGTTGTCAGGTAATTTAATTGCGGGGTCGGTCGGTGTCCAATTGGCTCATCAGGTACAACCGTGACACGACACAAACCTGATTTTCACTCGCTCCTTTAGATTTCTTCACAGGAAGTGATCTAATACTGTAACAGTGGGGATGTGGCGAGTTATTAAACCAATAATTCACACATAACTCCTATAAATAAATGTTTTTTTTCCCTGAATGTTTCACCAGTGGCTCATTCTGAAATCTGTATCTTTTCTGTACATTGTTAACTTCTACAGCAGGTTCAAACTACAACAATTCATGCTTGTCTCATCAGTTACAGTCACTGGTTCCCAACCCTCTGTGAAGAAACTGCATGATTCATCAAAAAAAGCGAAATGATAATAACATACGTTAATGGTACCAATACGTTATTTGTCCAAAAGAAGCGTATCTTTAAACCCTACATCTTTAAATCTTATATTCTCTAGTTGCTACACTGTGAGGGCTTTTGTTTGCTTGTTTTTGATAACTTCCTCTCCTTTTTGGTTTATTTGCTGCCTAAGTAACAGCCTCTTCTCTTTGTCTGCTGTTTAAGTAAATCAGGCAGGTAAAGGTGCAGCCACATGACGTTTTTGTTCACCAAAATTTCCTCACACTTTGCCCCGAAACAGTGTATAACAGTGACGCTACAGTTTGTAGTCTGATAGTGATAATGAACTAAAAATGAAACATAATGTACCTTAACCTTCCTGCTGTCCTCCCGGGTCAAAATTGACCCGAGGCATCATTATGTTCTGTCATCAAAAAAACTGAAATGGTTTTAAAACAGTATCCTGACTAAACTTTTACATATACCAGTCTGCTATAATCCATCAACATATTTTCCTCTGATCTCAACTATAGTTAAAATAATTCATAATTTCTTAGTCAGGATACTGTTTTGAAACCATTCATTGACAGCACATAATTACACCTGTTGTCCTCCCGGGTCAAAATTGACCCGAAGACAACAGGAGGGTTAAAACAATACGGTGCAAACTGTGTGTAGTTCATAAGGAACGAGTGAGGAATGGGTTAGGAACGATCTGATAATTGATAAATCATTAATAACTCTAATACTTCCCTAATAACTCACTCATTCCTTAGTAACTACACACAGTTTTGTGCATCAGGTCAAATATCAGCGCCAACATTTTTGCCACAACTGACACATCGGCACAAGTGTTCATGTTGCTTTGATTTGAATTAATGCTTCACTATTTTAAAGCACTAAAATGATAAGCATTAGTTTCTCCCCACATAATCAGAATTGTAATTTTTTCAACAGGAAACACATCTACCAGCAGTCACATATGCTAAAGAAAACACATTACACCTAAATGTTAGAATAAACACAATACAGCTTACAGCAAGTCAAACACTTTAAACTGCTGAAGAGAGAAAGTCCAAGGTGTCTGAAGTCACTTTATCGGATTCCTTTGTCAGTCTGGGGGTCACATCACAGGTTGGATACTCAAACCTATAACTAACATATATCCATATCCTGCACATGGAGGTGATTATCTCCAGAAATTGGGAATTCCGTATTTTATATTCAGACTCAAACTAAAACGCCCCCCTTCTCCAAACTTCCTTTAACCCCCCTCCCGCCTCCCTTCCCCTCTCTGTATAATGTTGTCTTAATTTCTGCATTTCTGTCTCACAGCCAAGATATTGCTTTGCATCAGTGAGGCCGGCACCCTTATGGAGCAGGAAACCTGATATCTGAAAATGAGGAGAATGCATATATGTGGCACAGCGTGCAACGCTTCACAAAGACAAGGCTCAGCAGGATAAGGTTTGAAAAATCTGGCTCAAAATCCACAGTGCTGCCACGCATGTGGGGGTCCAGAGTTAAAAATGTATGCACTCATATTACCGTAGATAAACCCCCATCTGCCAAATGTCATAAGACTGAATCCTTAAAAAGCTCTCCTCTCGCATATTATTATATATATATGACTGCACTTTGTAGCATTTCTGCAACTCGTTCTCCTTGTTATCAGGCCATTTGGAAGAGAATATGATGATTTATTCTTGTGTTTTCAGTTTGCATAACTCACTCAGATAGAAGTAGTCGGCCGAACGCCTAAAATATAAATATGAAGCTATATCCTGTGTATGTGGAGAGCTTTTTGCCAGTGTTTTTCCTCTCACATGATTGACTTTACTTGGCATAATGTAGGCCAATGAAAGGGCCCTGTGGTGTGAGCCGAGCCAATCTGGAATTTCACCCATGTGTGAAATGGAAATTCTTGTTCTGCCTCCCGAGGCCACGAGCATTTTACTCAAACAAATGACACTTGCGGGGGGCTTCCTGGCTCATCGATGTCTCAGCCGGTTCAAGTGAAAATCCGCACTAAAACACAACACTTGTTTTTCATTTAACCTGAGACGGATCAACAGTGATTTGTCGTCCTGAGCGAAGAGAGAAAGTTTTTTTCTGTTTCACTGGGTTTCTTTTCTCCTCAGCAGGTGGAGCAAAAACCAGATGCTCTAGGAAAACCACAGTTATGACGAGGACCGCTACAAATCTGTTTTAGTACGCGGGTGGCTCGAAACATGCCTGACTTCTTGCAACAAATGCGAGCAGTGATCCTGCACCATAATAAGAAGCTCCTGGTGGACGTGTATGAAGCTGTTGTCTTAATATCTTAGAGCTATGGTGGAAATAAATGTTCTCACTTTAACATTATTATTCCTTTGGATTCAACAGGCCTCATGTAAGAACATTTTCATATTCTTTTCTTAAATGTCTCTTGTGTTTTTCCATCAGGTTTCCTTGTACAAGTGTTCCAAAACCACCAAACTTCTCCTATATTGCTTGTTTCAACTGGATGAACATCTTCTGCTCTGTTTATGGATGAGTTTCATTCACAGAAATGACAACCAAGAGTAAAACTTAGCTGTATTAGAAGAAGAATCTGAAAAGAGAGACAGTATTTCTTTGGTTGTCAACGCTGTGTGATCACAAGAGACGGTTTTAAAATAAAGTTGGAAACAAGAAAGTTTCAACCCTCTGAGTAACTTGGCAAAACATCACACTGATGCAGTCAAAAGAATATGAATTAAACATTAGTTTGAACTTATTTGGTTGAATTAAAGTTTGCTTACATGAATAATTTTGAGTCGTACAGATGTTCATGTTGTTGTTCCAAGAAGCAGGTTTACTGGATCATAAACTCAGGAATCCCTTAAAATGTAGGACTGAAAAACTGTTTTAATCTGCAAGTTTATTCATATCTAAGGGCCACTTATCTGTCTGCTTTACACACACACATGTAAATACTCTCTTCCCCTAAACACACTGCACATGCATATAATGTTATAGTGTTAAACAGTGTTTCCTTCTTTTGTTGTTGCACATGTTTGTATTGTTTTATGTTTGGATGGTCTGAAGACACTTTTCATGTTCTCTGTCCTGTATAATGACAATAAACTTGAATTGAACTGAATATAATTTCAATGAGACAAGAACATCTGCATGAACGATTCTGCAAAACCCTGGATTACATTCAATGACAAGTTGTTGTTTTTTTTACACCCAATGCCAACATTTTTCAAATTCTCACTTCAGTGCAACTTCAGTATGATTGATATATGAGAGGGAACGATTGTGATTACAGTTATTAAAAGGCTTGACGTTATATGCAAATCGTGAGGTGCTCAGAATAATTTTATTCTTGGGGGATGATGAGCTCTATAATTTAGTAAACCTGCTATTTGGAACAGGCCCCGCTTCAGCTCAGGAGTGTTGTGTATTTTGTGTATTTTTGTGCGTCTGGCTGACACAGAGGAGGACATTATCTTCTATCAGTAGAAAACAGAGGAGAGGCTCCGAGGCTCAGTCAGTGCAGCAGGCCGCATGCTAGAAAATGATAAAACAAACCAACAAACACGTACCGAAACATGAGCATGAGCACACGCAAACGTTGCATCCAATCATACACATACATGCATATGCACACGAAGGGGTATAATGTATATATTATGAGCATATTGTTGGTGTTGGATAGTGTGGTTGACATTTGTATTCATGAGAAACTTCAAAGTAAATTAGCTGCACTCAAAATGCATCAAAAACCAACATTATTTTCGGTTTCTGCTTAAAGTTTGATGCTTTAGAGATATGAGGTTTTCACACAGAATCAGTAATATGCACACACACACACACACACACACACACACACACACACGCTGCATGTTAAATCCTCTCAGTGTGAGCGTGAGATTGACCTTCACATTTCTTTTCACAGCTATTTCGTATCTGGTTTGTGTTTTGAACACTGCCGACCTGTCACGGATCAGAAGACGGGTCTGACCTTTGACCTTGAGTAGCTGCCAGTGTCGTGGGCGTTGGGAGTGTTGCTGCATCAGTGTGTATTGTCAGATTGGACTCGTGGGGCTTGTAGATCACTGTGGAGCCTGGATGAACTTTCCAGAGTTTTGACCTCAAAGTGTGGACTAAAATGTGACTTAAGCTGCGTCTTTGGCTCGTGTATGAAGTCCTGTCATCAATGCTGCATCTTCAAACGCGTGTCTGTGCGTACGTGTGTTACTGGGAAGCTCCTGGCTCCAAATGGAAAATATGGCGCCGAGCATAAGCTTCAACTCGGGTGACGACGGGTGACTTCACACCTCGATACGTCCTCCTGCACTCATGGAAGCTCTGACATTGAAAACTGGCTGTTTAAAATGTTCCAGTTGTGCAACATGTAACCATTTGCTCATTATTTGTTTTCCAGGAGTCAATTTTAGTGCTGAACATATTTTTTTCCTGGATCTCTCAAACTCTGACCTTGAATATCCTTTAACTTTTCAAACCTGTCACTGACAGATAGGTATGTAAACGCAAATGTAACTAACTGTTTAATCTGATAGATTAACCACTGAATCTCAAGCACGTTTCTCAGTGTCCCAGTTTACTAAACTGAGAGGAAACCAATGTCTGTCTGGAAATTAGGAAATCAATATAAAAACTTATTGTAAGCTTTGGAAAATGTGCAGCAGTAATATGAAGTTCGCAGTATTTGTAGTTAATTTAGAATAAAGACATATTGTATTAATCTATCCACCTGGAGCGCCGCTCATTTCTGCTAAATTGTACACAAATAACTAAGACAGATTTATTACAGCAATAACACTCCATGTGTTGCTCTGTATAAGGTGAAGTACAAAGTCTACCTTGTTCACCACTGCAGCCATTATTTCAGAGAAGTCTCATGGGTTTTGCAGGTTTGTTACCAAAGTATATGCACCGCTGTTTAAGTTTTATGTAAATTAGCGCACATACAAGCTCATAAAATTAGAAACATGTCTTATTGGGCTTTATGTATCAGCAGCACACTGGAAAGCTTAAATATTCTGAGTTTGAAACAGTCAAATATAATCTGCTAAAATATATTTAGTCTATATATATTTAAACATCCAGTTGGATAAAGTGAAGTAAAGTTGTGGCTGTGAATTCCAGAAGAAAACAGCTGTTTTTAGAGGTTTATTTATAATAATATAATAATGAAAGTTGCTGGTGAAACTTAAGAAACCAAGTGACAGAATAGTTTCTCCTTCCCCGCAGTTTATTCTATAGTTAAGATGTTTAAAGACGTCGGTGAAGCAGACTGATGAGGTCGAGCTCCGTGTTGTTAGATTGGACTCGCGGGGACTGTGATTTACTGAACGAGCTGTCAGGTCCATCTAATGGTTCTGTTAAACCAATATTTTCCCACTGGGCAGTGGCAATAGGTCAAACAGGGTTTTTAGATGACTGAAGACTTTAATTCTGGAGTGAGACAGAAAACACATGAAATATTTTTCAAGTAGTCTAGAAACATGATTGACTGTGGAATAACATAATACACCCTGCTCAGGTTCCCAACAACACTTACAAAGGAGTTAATTACCATTTAATTGAAATGAAACCCCTAATTTTTGACTCTTTAATTGTATACCTCAGTATCACTGATTACCCAGTAATCATTTACAATTGTTGGCAAATAAAAGAGCTAATTGAGAATTGAGATCAACTGTGGTAGTCTGTCTGAAAAGCCTCCCCCTCCCCTTACCTGCTGTGTGCAAAAACAATAAAAAAAATATATGGCTGTGGATCATAAATAGAGAACTTATTTTTAGGACTTTTACTGCATTCTTGCTTTATTAGGCAGCATAGTGCAGTGAATTGTGACAGGAAATATGTTAGAGGGCAGACAGGACCTCTCGGTGGCTGTGCACAGTTAAAAAAAAAACCCAACAATGTGCCAAGTGTGTGTGTCTGACTGCACAGGAAGTCCTAAACCTAATATATGAAACATTAAAATGACTTTCGAAGGCTCTTAATTTGAAATCACAATAGTTAATTTAGGCAAACGAAACAATTTAGAATGAGGTGACATGAATTTATGTTGTAGGAGTATTAAAGATCTTGACCTCCAAACTTTACTGTCCACTGACTGACAAAGTAAAACTCATTGATGGGGATTTTTTTCCAAAGTTGAAAATAAAGCAGAAGGGTTTGGCAGATCCTATAAACCCCTCTGGTTGATCCAAGAGTAATAAGTTGTAATATGTTGTAATATTCTTGTTGTAGCTGTTGGAGTTGAGGAGAATCGGTCGTCAGTAGCAGTGAAGAGAGGCCAAAACTGCAGCTTCACAATCAGTTAAAAGTGATCTTTAAGTTGCTTTTTTATTCAAAATTTGACTTTCTGTATCCAAATAAGGACTCCAGCTACGTAAACAGATGGCGGAACAGTATTAAATCAAAATAATGTAAAATGAGGGAGCACAATCATGAAACCAAAGAATTTAAAATATAAATTTCTTTTTTTTTTTTGTTGGTGTCACACATGACGAGTGATGAAGATAGGCAATTCATGTTTAGTTTGAGTTGTATGTTAAAAATACAGAATGCACTTTTTACAGTATTTACATTTATTTACAGTTATAGCATTTACAGTAAAAATGTACACATCAGGATAAACCTGGAAATGGTAATTACTCAGTGTTTATACAGAGAATACACTATAAATGCCTGGTTTCCGGGTTAAACGGAAATGCTTTTATTTTGAAGGTTTCCGGGAAATTACCTAGCCTGTTGTCGTCACTAGTTTTAGAGTAGAAAACGCTCAAGACGTCGGGCGCGAGCTTCGTTGTTTTCCCCGTTTTGTAAACTGCAGCATGTTGGAGGAGAATAAATATGCTCAGTTTGAAAGACACCCGTTCTGGTTCCACTACACAACAGCTGTAGTAGATAAAAAAAAGCAATTTAATTTCAGTCTGACTTAATAAATATCAATAAATAAATAAATTCTAATCTTGCCACATATCTTAAAAGCCCAACAACAGGATTATTCGACATGTTATTGCTCCAAAGCCACCAGAACAAATCCTTGTACGTCAAAAATAATGTTGAATTAAGTGCTTCTGACTTTAATCAATACGGGTGGACTGTACGAATGCATCATATTACAGACACTGGACAAAGATTTGTTTATACTTGTAGGCCAGACTAAGACTAGTTGATAGACCAGTTGAGCTGATTAAACCAGTAAGGGAGTGGAGTTCTTCCATTCAGGTTCCTCAGAGGCCAGATACAAAAGTCCCTTTATGTATTCTAATAGAAAAAAGATTTCTGTCTGTCTCCACTCCCACTTAAAAAAACTAAAAACATATTTCACTCCAGCAGACGTGGAACAATGGAAAATTTTACTTCCCCAAAAAAATCTGATATCCAACCATTTGAAAAAGAAATCACTCCTACTCTTGAAGGTATAATTTTTCTCATTGATGTAAAGTACATTTTGGTGCTTTGAGTGAGGTCTTTACCTGCAAATACAGATGGCTTGGAGAGGAGAATCATCTGTTTTTTTAAAAATATTGCCTAATGGTACCATTTCCTTGCCAACAGAGTCCCTTTACACCTTACATTAAAATGTGTCTCGTGTCCAGATTGTATCTAGAAATGATTTAACCTGATTGCATTTACACCTGGTATTAATATGTGTCTCCTGTGTCCGATCGCTCTTTCCAGCTCAAACAAGCAAACGTGACATCCTCCTCTCGTTTGCGTGGGTCCAAATCATCCGTGAAATTTCTCTTGTATACTTTCGTCTGATCAAATTGGAAGCAGACACTTGGTCTCATCTTGACTCCATCCATGAATGTCTTGAATATCCATAGCTTTCTTGCTGCTTTCTTGCTGCTTTCTTGCTGCTTTCTTGCACATCTAGAGGTAGTTCGCCTGATCGGATCACAATCTGTCCTCAATGCGTCTTGAGTGCATTTACACCTGTACTTTCATGCGGTCAAACACTATCCGATTGCAACCCAATTTGATGCAAGGTGCAAAGGGGGCCATTTATGGTATTTTAAGATTATGTGGATTATTATGTCGAGCCTGAGCTTGTTGACTACTGTGCAGTTTCCGGAGCCAGAGTATTGTTTTATAAACGGTTGTGTCACCTTACAGTTGGACACCATCCAGGGTTGAGATTCTTTTTGAATGATTGTCAATCATCATTTTGAAGCATATGAACAATGTTTTATTGAAATCTGAAGTCAAAGAAATGCCAGTGTTGGCTGCATGGTAACACATCTTAAAGGAATAGTTTGGCCTTTTGGGAAAGAGGCTTGTTTACATGCTAAATATGAAGCTACAGCCAGTTAGCTTAGCTTAGCATAAAGACTGGAAACAGGGGGAAACTGCTAGCCTAGCTCTGTCTAAAGATAACAAAATCTGCCTAGCAGCACCTCTAAAGCCGGGCAGACACTGTGCATTGTCTTTATTTATAATGTACGTTGTGCTAGCTCACACTACACATTTTAATCAGCTGTTAATCCTACGACCTCTGAACTGACTGTGCGTTCGATCGACCAGTCATGACATGAGTGCTCACACTGAACAACACTGAACATTTACATGGAGCCCCCAAACACAATTTTCTTGTTCTTCATATGGATTTTCATGCAGACTAGACTAGATGTCTTGTTGCACATTGCTGCCTCTCACAGGGGGACCAAACAGGTTTGTCCATTGACTTCTATTCAAACAAGTTGACCGCATCCTCAAAGTTGTTGTTTACAAAGAGAAACGCAGCTTTACTTTTAGCCATTTTACCTTGTATGGAAAGCACCCCAGAGCTCGATTAACCTGGTCTCCATAGATTCTCTCGTCTGCACCATGTTTGTTATTGTTACAGTACTCGCGCTAGCATGTTGAAGTAACTTTATGCTGAATTGTGGGAATTCTGATCATGGAACTGCTCAAACTGCAAGAAATCCACCAGATAGTCTGAGAGCCAGATCGTTTGGGTAATTATTCAGGCGTCTTGACCTCAAACTTCATGTGAAACAACAACTGATCTGGTAGAAGTGTTAAAATCGGCCTAAATCCAAACAGTGTCTGCTTGGCTTAAAGCTCAACGAGTAACAATTTATATGAAAAACCAAAGTGTAAAAATGACATGTTGTGGTTTTACGGGGGGGCGGGGGGGTTATGTACTGAATTATTTCTTGGCCGGGCGCAGTGACTTCCTGGAGTCTCAGCTGGTTGCCTGGCATAGAAATAGTCTGGCACATAACCCCCTGTAAAGTCAGAACTTGTAAGGATTGAATAAACAAGATACATAGTTTGAATTACTGAGCTTTAAAGGTGCTGGTAAGCTGATTTTGTTACCTTTACACAGAGCCAAGCTAGCTGCTTGCTAAACTGGAGCTAACTGTCTCCTGGCTGCAGCTTCATATGTAAGAAAGTGGTATCGATCTTATCCAAGTATTGGGAAGAAAGCGAATAAGCTTCTTTCCCAAATTGTTGAACGGTTTAACAACATTAGTTACCCTTCAAATATTAAGTCTTTACATTTGATTATTCATGCATCAAAATATATATCCCTCAGTCCCCCAATCTCTATCTTCCACTGGTTTGTTTTTGGCAATACATGAGTAAAGATCATTCATTATACTTGAGGAGACGATGATACAAACACTGGACATCAGCCCTGAGATTCCCCTGATGATTTTCCCGTGAAATTAACAGGAACAGAGTGTTGAATTTGAATTTCATGAACAATAACCCAACACAACTTGTTCAGCATGAGAAAACTATTTGCATTGTGGCTTTAACAACTGTATTTACTGCAGTAAAACTAAAGTAAAACTGAACGTATAGTGCCAAAATCTTCAGACACTGAGAGACTTTTTGACCTTTTCGGGTCACCAGCTGGAGCTAAAAGGACAATGAGGAAGAAGAAGAAGAAGCACCATCAAACCACTAAAGCTCTGCTGAGTCAGTCGGAAAGTGAGTTTCCTTTGCCACACTGCTGCAGTTAAATGCCTTTTCAGATCAGGAAAAAAAACTGATTATGATGTTTGATACATGGCTGCAGACACTGTAAGAAATGTCTTCCTGCTTCCGACTGAAGCAGCAGGAAGAAACAGCGCTTATAAAGATACAGAGGTTTCTGTTTTTATCACTTTTACTACTGCATCACTTTTTCTTCCTTTCTTCTTCCCCAAATTCAATGCAAATTCAAATTTTTATGGAAAATTGGCAGATTCTTTGCATATTATTCGAGCAAGAAATGAAACCAAGATACAGTACTATGATGAAAGGAAAAAAAACATCTTTAAAGCTTGAATAATTGCTGATTTACATATTAAATTCAAACAGATTTAGGCAAATGAAACAATTTTGGATGATGCCAGATTTTGTTATGTTATGTTAACAGCAGGTCTAAATTTAAAAAAGTTGTTCCAGGAGTGCTAAAATCAGTAACATATGAAACATATGCTCTGTAATGAATTCAATATTTCTTGTTGTTTTTTAAATTATATACAGCAACAGATTCAGAGCAGGTTCTCGACACCCGTCTGTATGTATGTATCGCAGCAGAGAGCAACGAATTCAGACATGTTCTCTGAAGAAAACGCTGATTGAAGAAAAGTAGATACACATAAAATATAGCTCCACTTTTACAAAATAACCTGCGGAATGTCTTCACCACATAAAACATCTTTAAACGACACAGTCAAACTAGAGGAGTAATGCATTATGCATACAGTTTTTGATTTCTTTGTCACTCTTCCAGTATTCTGCTGCTTTACAATCACAAGTGAACCACTAACCAGCCACAACAGAGATAAAACAGGAGCTCTGCAGTGATTCAGAGATCGTCCTTTTTGGCTAAACTTGCTCTTATTGCCTCCAGAAATGTTTGTGGAAAGAATTTAACCTGTCACCGTTCTTCATCGCATCTGTTGCTCTGGATGACCGCCCTCAATCGACACTGACTGATTTGTTAGCAATTAAACAGCTTTATGGTACTTTTGTTTTTCCCCAGAAACAAACACTTAAAATAATCCAGTGTCAGAAAGTTCTCATGTGAAGCAGCAGGAAAGGATTTTTCTTTCAGTTCATCATTTCTCCAGAGGGTTCGTGGACCCAGAGGTCACGGAGCACAGTGCTAGATAAGCTCTCCGTGTGTCTCTGCTTGCATGTGTAAAGTGGTTGTTGGATGATGTCATGTGACTAATTGGAAGCAGCGTAGGTGTGTGTCAGTGTGTGTGTGTTTGTGTTTAAGCATAGTCAATGGAGTTAGAGACATCAGGGAATAGAGCTCTTTGTTGACAGGATGATCTTGTTGCTATAAATCAGTGAGGCTGTAAATCTGCACACACTCACACAAGCTCACGTTACAGCACATGCAGACACACACACACACACACACACACACACACACATACAATCACTAACCACCTCAGATTAATGCATGTAGGACACCTCTGCAAAAATGATGATTCATCCAACAGCTGTCTCACCAACTGCAGACACAAATGCAGGTTCATGCAGAACCTCACACACACGATCGACACATGCAAAAACTTGCAAAACTTGCAAAACAAACAATTACGAATAAAGAATAATAACATTAATGCTGCTGTTCCTTCATATTAAGACAACAGCTTCAGTTAAAGCTGCAGCTTCCTGTTATAAATAAAATCTCTTTGTTTTTACTGAATCATGCTGTCGTCACTAGTTAGTTGTACCTCTGTTTACCCTCGACTTCTGCAGTCTGCAAGATATTCCTCCAAATCAAACATGGTCCCATTAAAATATAATACAGCAAAGAGGTTGCCCTTGTTTGTTTACTGTGATTATGCTAATGTGTCTTAATTAATTGGGTAGAGATTTCTGGATGTAGAAGTGCTTCATGTAGCACTCTTAATTACCCCTTTACACCTAGCAAAGCTTTCTTTAAAACACACAAACACTCCTCCTCCAATAGAGTTCAGTTTAATTCAGTTAAAACAGGATTTATTGACATGACATTTCACGTTTGTCCAAAGCACAATGACTGTATGGATTGAACAAAAGCTGATTTGTTATATCTTTGATAGGACATTTTAAATGACTACAATAGTTAATAGGTGATAACAGGGTTCAGTATCTTGCAGCAAGTCATGTATAAATGTCTTAATGGCATCAGACTATGTTCAGGTGTTTGAGCCCACTAGAGACCAGCACATACATGTGTCAAAATTATATAGTCAGATCAAGCAGGTAGCTCTGGGTCTGAAAAGTGAAGCCAATGAGGAAGTGTCTTAAACCTGCATTCTCTCTAATGGCCAGCAAGAAGCGACTCTACTAGCTAATTAAAAAAACTTAATTGTAACATTTTGGTCGCCTGTTCAGCGTTCAGTTGTAATAAAAGATCCTCTGAAGTACATTTTAAGTACATTAAGTACATTTAGTTTCAAGCCTGTTTTTCGCTAGCTAAATTAGCATCCCAATTAATATCATAGTTAATGTGTATTACAGATGCACCTTGCCAACCAAGCTAGCTAGCTAGCACTAGCGTGAGAGTTAGCTCCACCCTCTTATCCAAATATGGTCACTTTTAACTCTAAAAAACCAAGATGGCGACAGCCAAAATGCCAAACTCAAGGCTTCAAAACAGTGGTCCACAAACCAACGGGTGACGTCACAGTGGCTACGGCCTCTTCAATAGTCAAAAAATGCAATCAAAGGGATTTATCGCTTACCAAAATAGTTGCCAATTAGTTTTCTGTTGATTGACCAATCGATTAATGGATTAATCGACTAATCGTTGCAGCTCTAAACCAAACCAAAGCAATGATAGTGTAGTACAGAAACAGTCCACAGGACACAACTGTAAATCCAGAAAGAAATTCAACCCACAAGTTGCTCTTTAATGTCGCAGCTCAACAATCTTTGTCGTCTTGATTCTGCAAAGGTCAGAACTACTATGGAAACGAGATATGCTTCAGTTTTATGACACTTTCCTTGTTTCTGGATGTCTATGTTATATGTTTATGGTTTGAATCTGTGTGCTTTTGTTTGTTAGTTTTCCTCGTCAATATGTGGAAAAGTGTGTTATGTGTCCAAACTAATACGGCAACTAATGATTATTTTCATTATCGATTATGTCTGTCAATTATTTCCTTGATTAGTTTGATCTATAAATTGTCAGAAAATGGTGAAACATGTTGATCACTGTTTCCCAACGCCCAAGAACAAAATATCCAAAAATATTTTGTTGTGTCCTGAACAACAATCAACAACCCAAAAATATTCAGTTTTCTATCAAAGAGGATCAAAGAAACCAGAAAATATTCACATTTGAGAAGATGGGACCAGAGAATGACTTGAGAATAATTCAAAACGATTAATCCTTTACCAAAAATAGTGAATTTTCTGTCAATCAACCAATCGTTGCAGCTATAAACCAATGAAATGCTTTTTGACTCTGTTTTATGGGACTTAACACACTGTGCCCTCCTTCATTTCAAAAACACACTTCATTTAAGTGGAAAAGACACTTCCTCTGTGATTTTCAGATCACACACACACACACACACACACACACACATGCCACCGGTCGACAGTGACAATAAAACCATGAATGCTACAATACCAAACATCTGCATGCTTCATTAAACCACAAAGACAAACACTATTAATCTCACAATGGTCACAACCATTTATAACGTGCCGGCATCCTCACCGCTAATCAAGCCATTGTTGAGAAGTCTGAACCGATTACGATTGAAGCCGATAAACGCGGAACAGATTTACACTTCACTGAACAACAAAGACAACTCTGCCAGCTTTCTTATTGTTGAAAGTGTTCTCATCACCACACACACACACACACACACACACTTTCCTCAGAGACAAGTGTTAGCATTTAATTCAACCACAATTAAACCAGTGACCTCCCGGGGTCCATCTAATGACCCATGTAGTGAAAACCACCACAAAGACACATACACTGCAAGAGCTGAAGTTGATGGAATAGATAAAGAGAAAAGAAACTGAAGGGATGAAGAGGAGAAGAGATGGAGACAGAGAGAGAGAGAGAGGAAGAGGCAGAGCGAGGGGAGGGGGGGGGGGGAGCGAGCGAGCAGATCCTGACCCGGCTTGTTTTGTTGATGTTTTATCTGGCAGCTCGTCAGTTCGAGCTGCACTCGCTGAGGGGGTTCATGAGAAACTGACGCTCATCTGGCTCCGAGAGCAAAAAAGGAGGAGGAGGAGGGCAAATGATGAAGGAGAGGGGAGGAGAGGAAGATGAGACCAGAAGAGAGGAGACAAAAGAGGACAGAATACTGAAGAGGATTAAAAAACACTAAACGCAGCTAGATTTCTGCAGGAGAAACTTGGTTTGTGTACTGAATGTTGTCATAGTCTTTCACATAGTGAAAGATAAAGACTTCAGAGGTTTCCTAACAGAAGTGCAGCGAGATAAGAGCTGAAACTTAATTAACTGTTGTTAACTGAAGATTAATCAGTAATGCCAAAAATTCATTGTTACCAAGATTTGCTGCTTTTCTTTGTCAGATGTGATGAAAACTCAGTATCTTCAGGTTTTGGACTGCGATTTGAAGACGTCACTTTGAACTTCAGGAACTTGTGGGGGCCATTTTTTTCATTATGATTAATGCATTAATCAAGAAAAAAGTTGACAGATTAATTGATAATCAGAGTGGTTGATGGTTTTCCCCTTTTATGTAAAGTAATTCAGATAAATACTTCAGTTTTTCCATAATTACTTTCATTAAAAATAATTCAATCCAAAGTCTGACTTAATGTGAAACTGAAACTGAAATGAGTCTAAACAAGTTGGTTTCTGCAGCTAAATGTGGAACAAAAGTTTTGTTAAAGTTCAGATGAAACTGTGAGCTGCAGGGTCATAAAGCACTCACATAAAAAAACATAAAACACACCAGACTTAGTTTGAAAATATGATCAGACGTGTAAATGTGAGTTTTAGAGTCAATCAGTTTATTTCAGTGCATGTAAACTTCTAAGATCAGATGATGTTGTGTGTTGTAAAGCCTCCTGAGGCAGATTTGTGATTAGGGATATTGGGCTATGCAAATAAATTTGACTTTTCTCACTCACCTCTCTCAGTATCAGTCTCCAAACCTGAGTAGACTGAATGAATGAACATCTGAAGACTCTGTAACACTGGACCACAAACTAAACTGACTTCAGCCAACGTTTCTACAAGAACAATCACGTCGCTGCTGTTTTTGATAAAACTAAAGATCCAAAGTAAAAAGTTCTCAACAACTTGCAGCTACTACTGCGACTGAGCATCCCGGCCCTGCTCTGTGTAATGACTGAGAGAGAAAGAAAGAGAGTGAAACCAACACAACTGATGGTCAGCTGTGTCTCAAAACACGACTCAGACTTGGATTTTCCCCCACACACACTTAGCAGCTCTTCAAACAAACGTCAACAGTCAGCTGTGTGCTCCTAAATGTCATGGCAACCAGTGAAACTTAACTTTTCCAAGCTTTTATTCCAGCCTGTTTCAAGAGGGTTTATGCAAAATCTCCTTCATGTAAATAAACATTTAAGCTTTTCCTTCCAAATGGACCTCGAACAAGACACTAAACCTTCACTTGCATTCTGAATTAAAGCTTTAGAAACACTAAACACACATAATACATCCCCAAATGATCCATTACAACCATTAAAAGTATATTAAACTTACCTGACTGGATGAAGAACCAGTTATTCCCAACTGTCACTCCACACCAAACTGCTCCAGCGGACGAGTCATATCCAACACTGCTGGGGAGCTCCTCCGTTTGCTTTCTCTGTGTATGTGAATGTGTGTGTTTTTGTGAGTGTGTGTGTGTGTGTGTCAGTGGGTTTGGCAGCTGCCTGCTCGGTCCTGATAGCGTTCAGCGTTGCAGCGGCTCGAGAGAGAGAGAGGGAGAGACTGAAAACACACAACGCAAGTTCTTCTTCTCTCTCAGCTCTCCTCACTCGTCCTCACGCCTGCTCTCTCTCTCTCTCTTTTTCTCTGTCACACAGCTCTGCCTCCTTCTCCTGTCTCTCTCTCTCTCTCTCTCTCTCTCTCTCTCTCTCTCTCTCCTCCTCAGCTCTTCTCCACTCCCATTTATTATTTTTTTTTGACTGTTTCTCTCCTCCTCTTTCAGTACATCCCACTCTTCCAATCTGCTCCTTTCCTTTTGTCAGTTTCAATTAACAAACTGACTTTACTGTCATCTCCTCTTTCTTCTCACTGTTTTCTTTCTTTCTCTCACCTTCCTCCAGCGCTCTCAGCCCTTGTTATTTTCAGTTATTTATCTTTTCCTTTCTGCCTCTCCTCCCTCACCGTCACTCCTCCTTTCCTCCAACTCTTTCCTCCTTTCTTCCCCTCCTCTCCTTCCTCTGCTCTTCTTTTTTTCACTCATCAAGATGCTTCATTGCTTCTCTCTGTCATCTCTGATCTGTAATTTTCTTTTCTTTTTCTTTTCCTGCCAGATCTTCCCGTTCTCTTCTTTCCTTTTCTCTATTTAAAGGGGAAACTTTTTCATCCTAGACCCTATTTTCCCATCTCTTTGTGTCTAAGTGACTAATGGGGGACAACAATTTTTGAAATTGGTCCAGAAAACGCTGCAGCCGGCAGCTGCTGAACAGGCTGCGGTGTAATCCTTGGGGGGCAATAGAGTCTTGTCAATGTACGTTGTGTTTGCTACTGACAGGCTCTTAGACACAAAAGTATGGGAAAATGGGGTCCAGGTTGAAAAATGAAAATGAAAAATAGTGAAGTTTACATTTAAATCCCTGTTTTTCTTTCTGCTCTCTTAAGATATCTCTTCTTTAAGTCCTCTTTACTTTCTACTCTTTCTCTTCTCTATGTTGTTACTTTCTGTCTGTCAGAGTTGTAAATGAAAATGTTTCAGAAGCTCTCCTCCTCCTTTCCTTTCCTTTCCTTTCCTTCCTCTCTTTTTCTTTCAGTCTCCCCTCCCCCCCCTCTCTCCGCTTGGTGAGTATCATGTTTGGCAGATTGGCTTTAAACTAAAGAACTTGGCTCCGGCGCAGACCACATACATCACTAATACTGCAGCTTCATGTCCTGATTGATAGCCATGCATTTATGAAAATAAACATTGCATACTGAAAGTAGACTCTTCAGATCTACAGGTTTGGATGTATATGTTGGAGAAAGTCTATCAGTTGTGCACAAAAGTGGAGCAAACCTTTAACTCAAGTGGATAAAAATAGAAAAGGTGAGCATACAAATATTGAAGTCATTGTTTGGTGGAGGGGTTTGTTGTGAATGGAAAAGGTTTATATGTAAAAATATGTCAGTAGATTGATGGAATAATCTTCTGAGTAATAAACAAAGAAACATCACACGTTTGTCTTGTTATATGAGATTATAAGTGGGTTTTTCCTGTGATTTGACATTTTACTAAACAAAACATTAAAGCTTCAGTTTATCCTGATTACAAATGAACATTTTCTCAAACTTATTATAATTATAATAATAATAATAATTATTATAATAATTTCTAGGGGGCAGTGTTGTATCCGGTCACGCAGACGGTTTTCTTTGTTTCTTTTATTTGCTCAGGTTTTGAGACGTCCCCCTCTGAGATTCTTGCCTCCAACTCAGTGAAATTTAGGCAATTTTCAGAGAAGGAGAAAATTAATAACTTGGACTGGGTCAGTTAAAAACATTTTCCATTTTTCATATAATCTTATGTGAGCCTTCAGTTACCGTTAAGAAGATGCAAAGTACAGTTATTTACTGTCTTATGTACTGTGAAGCACTTTGTTGTAGAAAGGTGCTAATGCAAATAGACTTGCTTGCCTTGCCTTCATTATATTCTGTTTTTGTAGCTTTGTTTTAGAAATGTGAGTGTTGTTCTGTTATTATCACATCCGACGCCATCAGACAGAAATACACGGCCTTTGAACATAAAGTGAAGTATGCAGGATTGTTAAAAGCTGCTCCGTCCAGAGGCGTTGTTCCGCCGCCGTGTGAAAAACCTCAGAAGCCTTCGTACTCTGACTGAAGTCCTTGAACCTGCAATTAAGCTCAAAGTTGTCGTGTTTGTGAAAATCTGCAGATCGGCCTGCTGGGGGGGGGGGAACTGTGATGTGGGGACGTTGACACCAAGGGTCATGTGGGACAACTTAATGGACTATAATGAGCTGAGAATGTTTTAGGTTCCTTTTTGTTTGGTTGGTTGTCTGATGTTTGTTCTCAAGATTTCAATTGAATTTCAAGCAAAGTCGGGCAGACGGCAAAGGAGTGATTAAAGGATGTCTTTACGTTCCATGATTATTTTCTCATGAACAGTTTTTTATTTGAAAGAAACAAGTCTAGTCCTCTACATGGACCTACATGTTTTGACCATATAGTGTTAGTTGTGATGCAGATCTTGATCCAGATATAGATTTTAAAAAGTCTTAACATTCAGCAGCGTGTTAGCAGAACTGCAGCAGCAGCTTCAGTCCTCCCACAGAGGATGCGTTCAGGCAAAGTATTGAGTGTGTTTTTGCAGCGCTCAGCCCAACACACAATCACTGTATTTACACATTTAAAACAGAAGAAAGCAGCGTGAAAATACGTTTCGGGGTACGGTCACCTGCATAAAGCACATATGAAACATGAGCCGATATGCAGCCAAAGTAGACAACTGTGTTGATTAAAATAGAAATAGAGGACAAAGGACTGAAAAATGCCTCCTGTGCAGACATGTGTTTGTCAGACTAAAGCTGCTGCAGCTGACATGTTGCTTTGGCTTCGTACCATATATGGACATCGTGTTATTCTGCTCTTCGAGTTTATTTCCAACATGCAGAATACCTGGAAGGATTTGTGATTTGTTAATTTAGTTTCCCTGCTATTGGTTTAGTGCTAACCATGGTAGCCATTAAACTAGCTGTCTGAGGTTAATGTGTTGCTAACTGTTAATTTACTGTTGGGCTAACAGCTAACCCTAACCCTAACCCTAACCCCTAACCCTAACCCTAACCCCTAACCCCTAACCCCTAACTCTAACCCCTAACCCCTAACCCTAACCCCTAACCCCTAACCCTAACCCTAACCCCTAACCCCTAACCCCTAACCCTAACCCCTAACCCTAACCCCTAACCCCTAACCCTAACCCTAACCCTGACCCCTAACCCCCTAACCCTAACCCCTAACCCCTAACCCTAACCCCTAACCCTAACCCTAACCCTTACCCCTAACCCCTAACCCTAACCCTAACCCCTAACCCCCTAACCCTAACCCCTAACCCCTAACCCTAACCCCTAACCCTAACCCTAACCCCTACCCCTACCCCTAACCCCTAACCCCTAACCCTAACCCTAATTGCTATGAATTTTACTCTCTTATTCTAATTAAGCAGCTAATTTATTATTTTGTGAATCCAGTTTCCTTGTTATTATGCAAATATTATTATGATACTAATTCATTCTTACAGTTCCTTTGGTCTGTCGTTTTGTAGTAGTAGTTTTTCGATTTTAATCACTATCTTTTTTTTCTTTCTGTACTATTTTCACAGTTTCACACTTGCTGTCATCACCCTTTTAGCTTACTGCATAGTGATGACATAAGATTAAGAAATTGCACTTATGTAAAACCTGATTAATATTTATCACACTGAACAGCTTATTTTTTCTCAAAGTTGTGTGATTTGTGTCCAGTAATGCAGTGTGAAAAAATTTACTGTTTTACAACTTTGATCTTATCTTTTTATCTCTGGCCATTGCATATCTCAGTTATGATAACACTGTCTTCAACAAATTATTATCAGTAAAATAATTGCTGAGATCTGGGAGCAAAGAAACCAAACTGACATTTTCTTTTTCACAGAAATGTGTTTGGTTATTGTTTTTCTTCTCTTAAACTATCAGTTCTTGGATGTTAGGGCGTCCTTGGTGGCACTACTTTGTTCTGAAAATGGTCTCAGTTGAATTATAACACAACAACAGCTATGATGAAAAACAGACAACAGACTATTCACTGGGATGAAATTAAAATATATCAGGAAGATGACAGGTGTTTGGAAAGGAAGGAAATATAAAGTCAGAAAACACAAAAACGTACGCTATGCTTCAGTAAATGGTCAGTAAAACATCTTAATATGCTGCATAGGATTTGTGGATAATGTGCTACAACATGCAAAGATACATTTATGATTGATTTATGCTTAAATAAACCAACATTAAAGCTCTAACATGAGTGTGTTAGTTCAATTTCTGATCAGTTTTGTCAATCAGCTGCCAATGTTTGATATATATGAAGGGTCTGCCGAGATAGACACACACACACACACACACACACACACACACACACACACACACCTACAAACACACCCACACATGTTTTGAAATACACAAATATTTCTGTCATAGTTTAGATCTCTTAAGTAACACACACATATACAAATGCACATACCACACACACCCACATACATCATGAGTTGGCTGCTAACACAGAAACGTACACTGATATTTACTTCAGCTGGCACGTTAATTTTATAAGCACACACGCACACACACATACACACACACACACACACACACAAACACATGGCAGGCAGCGATAAGGAGGAAGAGACGAATGCATCCTGTGTATCCGGAGGCCTCCACTCCCTCACCGCACACTCACCGTAACAGCTGACTGTGTATTTTTGTGTGTGTGTGTGTGTGTGTTTGTGCGTATATGTATGTATGTATGCTCTTTGAGTTATTTAAAAGGTATGCTATGCAGGATTTTGCTAAAAAAAACAATATATACACTCATACAATCATCACTTATGACCCACAAGAAGTGTGTGGTGGTGTATTTATCTACAGAGACTCTGTCTTCTGCCTGTATTTTCTTATTATTTTGCTGTGTTCGGTACGTTTCTTGGCATCAACCTTTGGGCAGTGGGTGTGTACTCCCCAGGTTACATGACTGTCTCCGTCTCTCTCCTCTGCACCGCTCTGCTCTGTCTCTGTGTCATGGATGTATTAAGAGATGCAGGTCTGTGTGTCTGCTTGACCGAGCTACACACACGCAGAGCAGAGAGGCCACAGCGGACAGGATGAAGCTCTGCAATCACACACAAAACCCGGTAATGTGGCACCTTCCTGCAGGGTTGTGAGGAGGTGTGCAGAGGTGTGTGGGTGTGTTTATCTGGACTTTAGAATGTAACTGCTGTGAAACAATCAGAAAATAATGTTTTATTTATCTGATTCATGCTGCTTTGTTCTCACCGGCACAGCTCCCTCTCTTCACTCTCTAGCTCGCTCAACCACTGCTGCTCTCTCTCTCTCTCTCGCTATAGTGAGGAGGGGCCAACTTTGACCAACCGACAAATCCTGTATAGTATATCTTAAAAGGGCTGCTTGAGGGTTTAGATTTAGTTTAAGAATTAAAAATTAGAATAAGGGTTAGGTTAAGGTTAGGGTCAGGGTTTGGGAAAACTGCTGCTGCTGCTTCTTCATGAAAGTCTGTGAAATGCAGTTGTATTATTGCTTAATCATCTTGAGGAAACAACCCTCACTATAGACTGAATGACTATGACTAACAGCAACAGTCACTTCTGGGTAGACAACTGGCAGTTCATTTGAATTGCGGAGAAATATTTGAAATCAGCAAACTTGTTTATTTCTGTTGTCATTCTCAGCCGTAACTGTAACTTTTAAACAGATGTAGTTAAACACAGTGGTTCTACTTATATGATGTTTCTGCTGTGTTTATTTTATGTACTGTGTTGCTTTGCTGGCATCTTTGATCAACCAAATCTACCCAACACTAATATGAAATGATTCTATAATATATTATAACAGTAAGGCACTGAATAAAAAGCCCTGCACGTCCCCAGATCTCCAGCATAACACTCTGGCGTTGGGACATGAGATACTCTCGCCAGGGGGGCTGGCGGAGTAGGAGAGGCTGGCTGGGAGAGGTGCATGGAGGCAATGACCACCTGGTTCCTGATCCATGTCACCTGGGCTGAAAGAGTCCTGAGCTTCTCCATGACATCCCAGAGAATTTGGTCATGCTGGCCCACTGGAGTGCTTTGGCTGGCAAGGACTTGGTGGAGTGAGTCTGTGTCTGCTGGGTTGATGTTAGCCAGATCCTTCTGTTACGATCGACAGGGGGGAACCAAAACACAGGACACATGAATAAGAGGTTTATTGACTGAGGATGTTGGCAGGGGGAAGCTGGTGGCCGACGAAGCAGCGCAGAGAAAGGACGAAGACAAGGATGTGAGCATGGTTGGATGAAGCTAGCTTGGAAGCTAGTAGATGGGTCGACCACATGACTGGTCAGCAGGCAGAGAGATAAGCAGGAAACCAGGCAGTCATGCAGTGATCCTGTGGTACAGAGAGACAAGGTTATTTCAATGAGCAAAACAACACGAGACTAAGCTATGAATGCACAATTCAAAGCGGTCTGGGACGTGATCTACCACAGTTGCTGAAACAACGATCGGGCGATGAGTGGATGAAGATATATTGCTGATAGATGAGTTGATGGATTGCAGGTGTATGGATCGAAGCAGGTGTGTAGGCTGGACGGAAAGCAGGGAGAGAGTGAGAGAAGTGCCACGCCCACATCACAGACACACACAGACACACACACACACACACACAAACACACACATATACAGACAGGGGAGCACATGAGACACAAGGGGTAAACTGGAGGCACTGTCATGACCGTGACATCACAACCTTTGACTGCTGATATAGTAATACATATTGTGAAACCCATTGGACTGAACTGAAATTATATGAACTGAACAGAAGAGTGCCTCTGTACTGTATGAGCACGATGCCCTCTGCTGTTAATTCGGTGTACTAAATAAAGAAAGTCTTGCACTTTTAACGCTCAAAGTTTTCCATGTCAAGGTCCTCAGGGGGAGACACAGAGCAGTGCACAGATTTGTTTTTGAGATTTGGTCCAAAGGAGACAATGTCTGGTGCACAACAGCATGACTGTCTGTGCTGTCATCACTGTGCTGTCTGTTTGTGTCATTTTCTAAGCTGTGAAATAAAACGTAAAGAATTGAATCTTCACAGTGATCTATCAGCCAGATTCCAGCCAGTTTTTGGACAAAAGCCATAATGTATAATACTATTGTGAACAGACTGAGATGTCCTAATCACACATTATACTACAGCGTGTGCAAAACAACTGTAACAAAAAAACAAAACATCACCTGCATTTTTCTTTGTAGACTGTGCAGAGTTCATGTTATTTTATTTGCATGGAATAAGGCTTTTCAGTTTTTTAAAACATGATTTTTGGTGCTTTGAGAAGCTTAAACTGAGTCTCTCGAGCCCTGCTGAACTTTAGCCAAACCTCAACAAATCACATTAAAACTTTTCACATGGCCAGATAACTCTGAATGAGAATAAAATCATATTTCATGGTTTGAAATGTTTAATAGATGAAATCAGCCATGGATCTCAGCTTTCAGCAGGTCAGTGATAGGGATTTCACAGGGAACACAGTTATTCCTTAATCTAGTTTTGCTGCTCCTGTTGCAAATATGTTACAGTGTCCTCCACAGCAGTGCCAGGGCGAGATGCCCAACACTGGAGATCAGCATCAGTTACTATAGTAACAGCCGTGAACCATACTGTGGAGCCAACATGGCTGCCAAGGGGGAACTGCAGCAGCCAAGCTGCCTCTGTCAGTGTGGTTTCACACATGAGCGACAAGCACAACATCCTAACGCACTGGTTTGTAACCTTCCTGTATTCAGGGAAATCCTCTTTTTAAGAATCAGTTCCGTGTTTTATATGCAAACTATTTGTTTTCTATATTGTCGACAAGATTTTACACATCTGCAGTGTGGGTCATGAAACCTCATGGTAAAATTAGAACTGTGCTGTCCAAAATATTCAGCTTCAGGAGGTCAGCTGAGCTGAAGAACATGCCATGCACCAACAGTTTGTATGTTTACATGCACATTTATAATTCAGTGAAGAATGATGGACTCTAACATTAAAATTGCACATCTGATTATGATAATCAGTAAGCAGATCATGCATACATTCCTGTCAAATGGAGCGTATCAAGCAGGTGAATGTCTTAGATTAAATGTACTTATAAAATAATAATAAAATGATGTAAACAGAATCAAAAAATAATTACTCCCATTGTGCATGTGCTCTAAGTGTCCATAGAGTCTTGGTTTTGAGTCTGGTATGATACTTAAAATAACATGAGACATGTGAGGGATGCTTGTAGCCCAAGCAGCTAACTAAAAATATATGCACCGCACCGTGAGTACATTTTTAGATTGTGGATGTGAAAGTTAGAGCTCACTGCAGTGTTAGCATGTTAGCACCATGCTCTATCTACAGCATATGCAGGGCAACTGAAGTCCAGACTTCAGCAGTGCTTTGTTCTATTTTGATGAGATGTAAATAAAGCTGAGATGAGTTACTGTATGAAGAACCGTGATTTTTAGTGTCTGCAGTATTCCCTCTGATGAAGTAGAAATTATAAACTTGAGAACAGCAAAGAAGAGCAGCAATTTCTATCTCATTTTTAATGCTAATCAACACAGACATTGAGGAACAATTGTCTACAGAAGCCTGCTGAGGCACAGCTTCCCTCTACCTCCTTTGAAATATCACTAATCTGCTCTGACACATGTAGTCAAAACATGACTTAATCAAATAACACGCATAAAAAAGTGTGTGTGATTGTTTTTCACAGCATCCGTGGGCCTAGTTTCGGTCCCTACATACAGTATTTGTGTTAGACTTCAATGAAGCTGCATCAGAAAAGAGTTTCAGCCCCAAATCACAGTTCGGTTGCAACAGAAAGGCTTGACGGGACATACTCACAGCTCCATAGCAGCAGGTGAAAATTAAAACTACAGAGCAGAATAAAAAGCTCCACCTGCTGTGTGCAGCTTCCACACATCAAACTAAAGTATATTTTTTGAGGGTTCAATCGTCAAACCATTACCTCTTGCTGCCACCTTGTGCAGCTTTATTAAGATGTGATGCTGCGTGTTATAAACATCAAAAGAAGCATGAGAATAAAGGTTATATTTATATTATTTATGCATGTTTTGTTTCTTTGATTTAAACTTATATGAAAGTTCTGTTTATGGCAGCTTATAGTTTAGTTCAGATATTTTAATAAGGATTCATGGGGGGTCTGTAGCACAATAAAATACAAAGAAGAAGAAGGAGGGGGGAAAAAAATGAATTCCTTTCCACAATGATCAGACATTTGCATTCAGGCTGGAACGCCAATGTTTCCACATTCTAGACGAGAACCTGACGGGACTCAGCTCAGGGTTGGTTAAAGCTGAAATAATACCGTCAGCAGAATCAGACCCCAACCTGCACATACATCTATATATATATATAATATTTGGTCTTACAGCAGAGCAGGTAGGTACAACCAACATTAACAAACATTTGGCTTGCGCTGCAGCTTCTTGGAGCTTTAAGCAGCAGCCTCACACTGAGGCGTCATTATAACCCACTGTGAGTCTCTGCATGCTGCCTTTTCTGTAGCAACGCCACAGGTGGGCAGTATATAGTGGGGGCACAAAGAGCTTTAAAAAGAGAGGTCTTCACAGTCACTGAACACACACTGAAATTTACAAGCCAACATGTTTGCTTGTGCGTACAACTTTCGACACTGTCTGTAAATGTTCTTATCATCTGATAGATCGTCGGTTACGTAACGGCCCAAATATTTAGCCTCATTACAATGCCAGAGGATGAGGAAATGAGGAAACACTAATATTCTGTCTTCCCTACTTCTGACTTTCATAATATTACTCTTATTTTCATTATATTTGACGCTACATGGACAGAAAATAAGAGTGGTTAATGAGGTGGTTAATGAGAGAATTACCAACCATACACTCTCTTCCACTTCCTCTTAACTGCATTGACAGATCATCCATATAGATGTTAAAAAGAGAAGGAGACTAAATACAGTATTGTCAAACCTAAAGAAACTTGCAAAAACTTGGTTATAAAATTGATTATATGTTTTGTTTTGGCCATGACAAGAGGGGAGTAATAAGACTTTGCAGATGACTAATATCATAAGATCATAATAAAGGATCTTATTACATTCATGTTTAGACGAACTGAGGCTACAAACTGAAAATGAAACTGGTAACTGGGATCAAACTTGTAAATAAAGTGCAAATTTAAATTTCACTTTTGTTTTAAAAAAATATTGTTCAACTGATTTGCAAATCCTTTTGTTTATTTAAATATGACCTTTCTAAACTTAATGTTCTGTGTTCATAAATTGTGTTGGATCCTAATTTATCAGATTTTATTCACTGGTTTATTTTTCAAAAGTTTTTCATTCTTTCTTTTATTTCATTTCTTTCATCTTCCTCTTGTATGTCCAGTTTATTATCATTAAATGAGCTGCTTCATAATCATTTGCAAGTCTTTTTTGGGTCCATCAGTTACTTTTTTTGGTGATGTGTTTTTGAATTTCAGGATTTTATTGTCAATTTTATGTTGAATGTCTTGTGTTTCTTTGTGTTTCTTTGTCTTTTAACATCTTGGGACCATGTTGGTGATTTTCTATATTTTTCTTTATGTCAATAAATCTCAGGTGCAGAGCCAAACCAACAACAAACTCATCTACTAACAAGTATTGTATCCAAAGCCTGATATATATCTGTGCCGTAGAC
This sequence comes from Thunnus thynnus, assembly GCF_963924715.1. Taxonomy (NCBI): domain Eukaryota; kingdom Metazoa; phylum Chordata; class Actinopteri; order Scombriformes; family Scombridae; genus Thunnus; species Thunnus thynnus. Next base: position 5,021,142 of record NC_089520.1, read on the forward strand.
CTCCATTGTTGTCCAGTGGGTGACATGTTCCTTCATAATGAAGAGTTCTGGTCATGTTAGTTTGTTTAGAAACGGCTCCAAAGACTAATAACAGCGATTTCAATCTCCAGAGAGTAGTTCTTTGTAAGGCAGACGCCACTGAGCATGTGCAGGAACAAGCTAGCTTATTGTGTTACATATCACAACCTCTTGACTTTGTACTACATTATAAATTATAAATAATTTTAGCATAAAGTCAAGCTGTTTTGATATGTAGCACAACAAGCTACAGCACAGAGGAATAAGACATATTAAGCTTTGGATACACACACAATTGTTGGTTTGGCTCTGCACATGAGATTTGTTGACAATAACAAAAATATAGAAAATCAGCAGCCATATCCTTTTACATGTTATCCCTTGGATTTTGTTTTTGTGTCTGTAATCCATAAATAAATCATATCATACTTGTATTATGATTGAACACTGAGGTTGTTCATTTTCAGCAGAACTGAGAAATACCTGCGTTGATGTTTTCAGACATAAGAGGAAACAGAGAACGTAAAAGGTGAGCAGAGGTTTACCAGCGTAGGATAGATTATTAGGAAATGATGTGATACTCCGCAGCCGTGTGGGAAGGGGAGGCCAATGAGTTCACAACCTTCACAACAAACGAAAAAAAAAAAAAACACACAGAAATTGCTTCATATTGTAGTTTATTTCCTCTGGTGTTAAGGTGGAAGTTGTGGTCAGTTGCCTTCGAGAGAAGAAGGAAATACAAAAGGAAATCAACACTTTACATCTGGTAACAAAAAAAAAAAAATCATCACAAGATCTGAGCATTTTGGGGAGGAAAAAAAAAACCAAGACCAAAAAAAAAAAATCTGTTCCTCCTTCCAGCACTCTCTGGGCTCGGGGCCAAGCAAGGGGAGGAAGGAAGGAGGGCGAAGAGGAGGAGGGGAGGAGGGATGAAGAGGAGGGAGAGGGAGGGAGGCAGGGAGGGGAAAAGCAGGAGAGAGCACAGGCAGGATCTGTGGGGGTTGCAGGGGTGCATGGAACAGATGCAGAATAATTTAACTCTTCCTCAGCCAAAGCCCGTCCCGCTCAGTGGGCTCTGCATTCAGCTCGCCTGATTAGAAACACAGTTGAAAAGCTTTGTGCCAGACAGAGAGCTCCACTCGCACTTATTCCTGAAAAACAACTGCTGCAATCACATTTGTCATATCCTTTCTAACAATAGCTAGTAGTTTGGGTCCTTGATTGACCGATTGATGAATTTTAGGGGATGTCTTCACCGAAATTCATATAAAGCTTTTTAAATGTATTAGTCTACAATAGGCTTTCCACTCTAAAACACTGCAACAGGGAAAACAAAGGCTAAATTGTTTCTTCTGCCTCGTTTTGTGTGTAAACAACCTGATGAAACTTACATCTTTTGGTGCAAAATGGAATTGACTAATTAATTTTGATAAACATGATGCTCGCGGTTGCTCTATTTGTTCACAACAGTTGGTTTATAGTCCCGTACATCTTCTCTGTGATTATTTATTGTGCATTTCAGGAAAGCCAAACACAAGATTAAGGTGTTCTCATTGACATATTTTCAATTATTTTGTCAGATGACTGCATGAGTGTAAAATAGTGATTTGATCGTGGCTCATAGAGACCAGTAATTCCTGAGCTGTTGAATTAAAGCTATAATATGTAACTATTCCGCATTAAAATGTCTAAAAATGACTCGACCTTTGTTATATATTTTGTTCAGTTTTGTACTTCAATTATCCCAAATGTTTCCAACAATTCCAACAAAATCTGTAATTTTAATCAAGGTCACAGTCAGTTCGCCAAAAAACAAGCTGAGCAAACGTTAGCAGCTAGTTAGCGGCTAGCAGCCTCTCCTGGATGTTCTGTGCCAAACAGCATCGGAGAAATACTGATTTTTTATGTGAAACTCCTTTAATCAGTGTTTTTACTGGTTTTAATCCCTGTGTCTGTTTGTTTTCGAGAGGTGGAGACCTCTGTGGATAATTGGGCCCCTGGTAAAAACCTGCTGAATGTCTGAATCTTAAGTTATCAGAGAAACAAGCTGAGCAAACGTTAGCAGCAGCTTGGCTAGCAGCCTCTCCTGGATGTCCTGTGTCCACCGAACAGCGTCAGAGAAACACTGATTTTTAACATGAAACTGTTTTATTCAGTGTTTTGACCTGTTTTAATCCCCAGGTCTGTTTGTTCTGGAGAGGAGGAGACCTCTGTGGATAATTCGGCTCCCAGTAAAAACATCCTGAACGATGAATACTGAAGTAATCCTAACTTGGACAGGCTGGTTGTTTAACAATGAAGACAACAACTTCCATGATCTCACGCTACTTCACAACATCATTGATTGAGAGACCCCTACTGGCAGAAATGACATATTGTGCGATTAAGAGCCTAAAACAAATTGCTTTTTTATTCTCATGGAGTCATCTGACAGCCTAAACATAAAGATTTGTCAATACATACATGTATATTGTCTGATTGGCTGTATTTACATACAAAATGATAACAGAAAGGCTTTTTCTCATGAAAGGTCTTGATGATGACAGTGAATGTCAAACATCATCACGTAAACCTTCTCAAACAGTTTCATTTTCCAAGTTTCATGTTAATCCAATTTAGACAGAGAGACATGAAACCAAAACAAAACTGAAAAGAAATTTTGGACAGTTACACATTATTATTTGTTCTTCAGGCTCTGTGCTTCAGCACATTCAGCTTGAAGGAACTGTGTGTGAGATACAGTCCACATTTAGTGCCTAAAGTTTAGGGTTTCAAGAGTAATTGGACACATTGGCTACTAAACTGTGTGTCATTTACAGTAATTCATGCACAAAAGAGCATAAACGTGGCCCAGTGTTGATTAAAGCCATTTAGATTGAGGTGGAGTTGTTTGATCACTATGAGAAGTAAAGAAGTGACCATGCAATGGTTGGGTAATGCTAACTGTTCAGTGTCTATATACCTGCTGCACAATCTGGCTGATTTGTGTCCCAACAATTCCAAGAAGTTTCCTAATTTCTGGAAATATTGTCCCAAATAATTTGCAATTTTGACTATGATGTCATGTGTGGAAGACCAATAGCCAATAAGAGGCTCTGACTGATGATTGTTAGCTTAATTTGAAAGTGTTTGACCGAAATGGAGAAAAAATGCTCTGTGTATAATGATAACTGAAGGGCAATAACTCTTTTTATATCAATATAAATATAATCATCACTTTCACCCTTTCTTTCTGACAGTATGCTTATGTTAGTGTTAGTCTGGCATTTAACACCAAACTGCATGTGTAAAATTCGTATTTTGTACCTTTCTCACCAATTAGATGGTGCAAACAACAGTCTAGCGAGTAATATTTTAATAGATCAGAGTTTTGAATCTATTATTATCTAAAACATTTAATAAACGATAGGCTGCAGTGGATGTTCCAGTGTGATTAATGGATATTATTGCAGGATGTTGAGCTTTTATGATGCCTGATATGATCAAATACAGCAGCAAAAACCAGCAACACTGTGGTTGATATTCACATCCACATTCAGCCATAACAGATATCCCAGTTTTTACATGCATGATGCAGCGCTGCTCTCATCCCTCCAACCCCCAGAAGAGACATCATTTAGAAAATGCAGGATAGACAGAGTCAGGTAAACATCTACAATGGCTGGCACACTAATTATGTATGCATGGATGGCTGTCTGCCTGAAACATTTGCTGCACTGTGACTGCACCTCACAGCTTATCTGGAATAGCAAACCTCACCCTTATTCATAGCAAACCTCACCCCTATTTTTTTTTTTTTTTCAGCGTCCTACCTCTTAACTCGGATAAATTGATATTTAAATTCAGAAAACAGCATTTTTTCCGTGATCCGTAAACATTCAGAAGTTTTTAAGTTTCTGCGGCACGCACAAAACACAATGACTCAGGTTTTCCAGCAGTCTCTGAATCAGTCAAGAAAAGCATTTCACGAATGGAAATAATCAAATTCTTTCTATAAATGGGTTGGAGTTCAGTTGTAGGTCCTTTGTTGTGTGTTTTCTGTTTATACGTGTCTAAGAGGAAGTTGTTGACAGTGGTTGTCCATCATCTGACGGAGGTGATATTTTGCACATGGTGTAGGTTTTAACATCAGTGCCTGTTAAAGCTCTCAGCTCTCTGGTCAGAGGGGTGATGTTTATTTTGGTATGGTGTGGTCTATTTTTACTGGAGCACATAAAAAGCATCAGATACAGACAGTCTGTTGCACCAATTACTCCAGTTTATTTATTTCAATCAGAAGCTCATACATTATCAAGGCTATTTGATAATAATATGCAATAGAAAAAAATACTTCCTAAAATGTTAACAAAAGGTTGTACATACAGTATATTGCAGTTAAGATAAGACTATAAAATAAGAAGATATTAGCGATTATATCCTTAACTTGAGTTTATTAAACTGCATGCTGGGCTACGGTATTTTCCACCTGACTGTAAACCGCACAAAAAAAACAGAAGTGCAGTTTCTACTGATTCTTTCAAGATGCAGAACACAGGAAGTGCTGAATTACACTGATAAGACTGTGAGTTACACTGTGGTAAATTCTAAAAAAAATAGTGCAGACTTTACATTCATGTGTGTGGGACTTAAATTCTCATCTCATTGTGTTTCATTGGGTGTCGGAGTGTGAAGGTGAAAAGAACAAACAGAAGCCCTGTTAGAAAACACACTGTAAAAAAAAGAAAACATTAATAGAATAACAAAAGAAACAAGCAAGTCAACCATGCTAAGCTAATTAGCCTAGCTGACCTTGAACATTAAGTTCAGTCTAGCAATGTTAGCATTTAGCTGTCAACAGCTACTAAAGTCGTGAAAGTTTGTCGCAGTCTTTAAAAATATGTTTTTTATGGAAGCCCAGCTAATAAACTAATGACGAGATAAACTTGTTTACTACATATCACAACGGGAAAAAAAAGGTCATTTTGTTAAGATTGTTTCATCTCAAGAAGATGACCGTTTGTTTTGACAAAGTTAGGTGACATCAAGTTCAGAAAACAACCTTTTGTTTTCAAGGAGAAAGTAATTTCATTATCATAAATGGCTGTTATTCCAAGATCAGGAAAAGACTTGTGATCTTGAGGTAACAGGATTGTAAAAAACAAAAAAAAAAACTCATCGTAACATGGCAGCTCTCAGCTTGTGTGGTAAGCCGACCTTGAATTTACATAATGTTATATCATAAAATAGCTCCCAATTTTATTAATTCACCTGAGTGCTCTCCTCTTTCTCATGATTAAAACTCAAATACCATGAAAAGGGCCGATAAAGACTTGTGGTGACATAACAATTTCGAAATGAATTACTTCTTAATTATTCAGGAATCTGCCACACTTCTAGTCAAATGTATTGATATGTTTTCACAGATATGTATTATCATTGATGTGATCTGAGTTCTTACACTGTATTCACTAAGAGATAGTTAGCATATTGCTGCCATCATGACAAAACATTATTTTATCAATTCCTCCATATGACAAGAAAACCTTTTTGTTATAATGATAAAAACCTTTTAATCATGACACGCTACTTTTGTAATTTCGAAATAAAGAAATACATTTTTACGTTACAATGAGAAACCTTTTGTCATTTAAACTCAGTCAAACAAGAAAGTTCTCTTGTTAAATGAGACATTTTCTCATTATAACGTTATAACTGAGATATTTAACACAACGCGCTCAACTCACAATCAAAAAGCTGGGTGCTGAATCCTTGAAATACTGAAATTGAATAAAGACGGCGGCTAGGACAGCACACCTATTCAACCATTTTTTTGTTATAACTGAGCAAATGTTTTTTTTTGTCATGGTGGCAGCAATATGCTCTCATAATATTGTTTGTTATATATTTTTTTATTTCTGAAGGTTCAGTCGACTCAGCAGCTCAATAAGATGCTTTGTTAAAAGTCTGAGAGCAAAGTAAAATGCATTTAGATCAGATACGACTGCAAATGCTTTTTTTTTTTCATGAAATGTATGAAGGTCTGTTGAACACATTTCAGCACCACTTCGCTCTACACATACTGTACATGAAGTCAGATACATTTACACCAGAAGGGAATCCAGTACAACCACTACAACTAGATCTACAGTGCACTTAAGTAAAGGAGGAGGATCATCAGCTACTCTGTCTAGGTCATTTCATTTACTTTATTTATATTTTTCTATTAGTTGATTTTGTGTGTTGTGCTTTGGATTATCTGTTGATGTGGTTTGACTTTCTAACTACCCAATACACATATAACCTGTATTTGCAGGGAATGTAAAAACACAGCAATTAATTTATTGTAAAATCTCTTTTTTTCCAGGATTACTATAAAACTTCTAGTTCTATATCTGGGTATGTTTAAACCTGAGATGGCATTTGTTTTGAAGTGTTATCACATTACCATTAAATACTAAAAACCTCAAAATCTCTGCTTTAATTTCAGGTCGCATGCTGTGAAAGTGAACAAAAACCTAACTGTGTGTTCTCTGTCTCCAGGAGCAGGTTCTTGATTAGCAGGATGGGACACACCTGGACCAGGTGTTCCTCATGTATAAAACCAGAGAAGCTGACAGTTCAGACTTTCTCTTCTCTCACCTAAAAACTCCTGTGTTGCTTTTTGATTCTTTTCCCTTTGTTCACCATTCAACACCCACACATCACATACTCACTCATCCACTCCCTGCATTACTGACTTATCCTACTCATTTGTTATTTTTTTATGTTTTGAGTACTTTGTTTTAAATAAATGTACTTTTGTAATATTGAATATCCAGGTGACTTCCCTTTTTTCACCACAGTCCAAAGCCGGGCTGTGACACAATCATGTTATAAAGGTTGATGTCTTTTGTATGATTTTTATGTCATATAAAATGTAGGCTCATGATATAATGCAAGGCAAAGCTGCAGATCATAAAAACGCCATCACGGTGTTAGAATCTGTGGTGTTTTTGTCTTTGTTTCATCAAAAAGTCAAACTAATTTCCATCATTACCCGGGGAATTTAGATGTGTGATCGTCTGATTATGTTATTCTTTGAAATGACCATATAATGAAATCGAGGGGGGGAAAAAAACATTTTCCCTAATGAGGCCTCTCAGATCTGCAAAAGTGTATAAACACAGTGGAAGCAGTCTGTGTGAATCAAATAACAGATGCAAGTCTTTGAAAATCTGAGTTTTATTATGTTATTGTAATAATAACAATTAGAGTAATTGTATTTATGTAGTGCTTGACAAAGGGCACAGTTGTCAAAGTGCATATGAACATGAATCACAGTAAAATATTGAAAAGGGGGATAAAAAAAAAAGAACTCCTAGAAAATAAGTCTTTGTTGAGTCCTGAAAAGGATTAAACAGACTTGTTAGTAGTAGTAGTATGAACTTAGAGCGTATTATGTATCAGTGATCTTTGCTGTTTCCTGACAAATCAGCTTTTTTAAGTCACTTAAATTCACTTGAAGTCACTTAAAGTTTCAAATATGCCATCACACCTGGGTGCTAAGTAAATATCTTTATCCACCTGCCAAAGACAAACATCTATTGGATGGATTGCTATTAAATTTTGTACAGACATTCATGGTTCCCAAAGGATGAATACTGATGATTTTAGCGTGCCTTGATGTGAGGAATTAACATGCATAGACTCTGTAGCTACAGTATGCTGTTACCTCTGAACACACAGCTTTTATTGATCCCCTGATGTGGCACCACTAATTTGTCAAACACTTCCGTTCATGACAGGAAACCTCTAAAACTAATGACCGACTCTCAGCTCATCTGCATTTTAAGAAAAATGCTAACATAGCATGCTAATATACTAACACATAACATTAGCACATTACCTAATATGCCATGTTATTTACTCTAAAAACAACTTGTTAATTAGTCAGTCTCAAGTTAACACGCCAAAGGTGTTTCCGCCACAACTCGCTGTGTAACCATGACAACCACAGAAACCACAGCAAGGGGAACACATTTGGGAAACGATACAGGAGCTGATTTTACTCATAGGGTATCTGAGTTTCCTGAATTATTCACTTCCTCACCAGCAGAGAACAGAGATCGATGGAGAGAAACAGTATCAGAGCAACATCAGCTTCAAAGTCTGATCATCTGGTTTGAGACAATAAACAACATTTATGTTATTAGTCAGCAAAACAATGTTTTGCTCATCATGTCCTGTTCTGCTCTGTTTCTGTTTAGCAGCGTGATGAGATTGCACTGGTGGATCGCAGCAGCCTGTGGTGTACATGCTGGTAGGATGGGAGGGAGCTGCGGCAGCCACGACAGCAACTTGCTGTATAAATAGTAGGGATGTGCAGAGAGCCCAGTATTTGTATTTGTATCTGTATTTGTTGAGGCAGCAAAATTATTTGTATTTGTATTCGAATAAAAGTGGAAAGAGGCTTAAAATCCTGTTTTTGTTTTCATTCAGCTTATAATTTTAGAAAATTAAAGATGAAAATTAAAGTGATGTCCAAATTAAGAAATATGCGTCATGTAACAGGTGGATGTGACTCCTCTCATTGAGACCTGCTGATAGACGTAACAACGGAGCAGAGAAGAGACACTGAGATAGCGACCATAACTGTGTTTTTTTTTCTTCCCCAAATCAAATAATTTTTAAAATATTTGTATGAAACAAATATTTGTAAAAAAACCCCACTATTTGTGCTTTTCTGAATAACGTATTTGTATTTGAGCACACCCCTAATAAATAATACCTCAAGTGTTTCATTACTAATCATGTTAACATCCAATATTGCTGACGTGTATGCTAACATGCTTATTGTAGGTCCTACTGTTAGCACATTAGCATGCTAAGGCTCAAAGCACAGCTGAACCATGTAAAGGTAGGCTAAATAATGTATATTATAAACAGTCCATGAGCTGAACTGACATTGATTAATTTCATTTTCTATGCAGCAGATAAACCATGGCGATTTCTCTGGCACCACGCTTTGGCCAGTGTTTATTTTTATCCTACTTGTGCTAAGAATCTTAGAGAAGTAAAGCTGGGAATCCATTTTTCATGGATCCAATGGTTTTATTTTCTGATACGTGATAACAATTACAGCCTAATTGCAGCCTAATAGACTACAGAGATTGGGAGTGATGTAAGAAATCTCTCCATGCTTGATACCTGACGCAAACCTGCTCATAATAAGCCCTCTGGGCCACCAGGGCTCCTCAGACTGTAGACTTCTAGCCATCTAAATCGTGCCATTCAACTTACTTTTGCTTTATTGGATGATTTTCAAAACTGCCTACAGGAATATTCATCATATTCTCAGTCGGATACAAACCATGACCTTTCGTCTAATGAACCTCAAAAAGCATGCTGGTCCGGCTGAGGGTTAACACAGTTACAGCATCTCTGTAATACAAAGACCCAGCACACTGTCATGAGCAAATATGGTCCAACATGCTTTTTCAAATGCGTAGTGTATAATGAAGGTATCCTTGTGGTTTTGAAAGGTCACTTATTTGATTCCTGTCGCTGCAGTTTGTCCTAAAGCAGCACACTGAGCTCCTACCTGCCTTATTGTTACTCTCAGCTACATGCCTTAAATGTACATTTGTATGCTCATCCGTTAACCTTATTACTTTTTACCCATATGGATGGTGGGGTCACAATGTAACTGCTTCTAAAAATGTACTTATTTCAGCTGTGGGCTTTATAAAATGTACCTAATATTCATCTTAACGCACAATGCCTGCATCTATAACTTATGGAAAAAAATATGTATATGTATATATGTGTTTATGCCTATATTGATATGTGTAATCGTATAATTTTGGGGGCGGTTGTGGTGTCATGAGTTCATAACTTTTGCTTAAAACCACTTTTTATTTATTGATTGATTTGTTCATTTGATTAGATTGCCCTTTATTTTTATTTTTTAAAAAGGGAATATACAAATAAAGTATTAAACATTTTCAGCCTTACAACTGTTTTCATCTGTTTCTTTTCTTTTTTTTATTGTCAACCCCTGGTCAAAGTGGTCATTTCACACTCTCTCAGGTAACAGAGCAGTTGGGGATTTGGGGGATTTTTTTGTCTCATGCTGTGGCACTGAAGTGGTACTACTGTAGTTTCTCATTCACTTACAATGGCCAGAATTTCCCAGATAATCTAGAATTTTCAACAGGTGTGTTTTTTACACATCTGGTTTGTTAACTAAATTTCTATCTTACAGCATCTTTACTTGCAGTTCATACTGTTATCTTCTTTTTACTAATGTCTCATCACACTCAGTGAAACAGTGAAATCTTGCACTTAAATATTGCCATGCTTCTCAGCAAACATAAACGCCTTATATAAGATTACTTTTTTCCAGTTGTTAGGGTTAACCATTAAATTTACATTAGCAATTTAAAAGACATTTGAATGGTTATAAAAATATACACTAAAAAAGGAAAAAGATCCTCAATCCATCTATATTTTATACCCACTTAACTTCTTCAGGGTTTTGGCGCCAACGATGAGTGAATGTGAGAATGTTGAGTGACAGTTGAGGACAACCAAATTCATACCACTACTAGACTAAAACCAGTCTTCAAAATTCAGGTGTCAAATTCAGTAGTAGTTGCCATATTTCTCAATATACTCCCTTTTGTTCTCTGTCACTCTCACCTCCTCCCTCTTACTCCTTTTTTCTGAAGATCTACCAGACTCTGAACTGGCTGATCTGAGCTGTCTGTGTCAGCAATTTAGTTGTTACTGGTATGTATGCGGAGTACACCGTTACTAAGTCTCACTAATCAATATCTGCAATATCAAATGTCAGCCCTTCATATTGTTTTTTAATAAATTGAAGTTATATGACAGTGATTAACTATATCTGTCTAAATTCATAACAGTAAGGTCTGTTTATTGAATAATGTACGATGTACTCTGAAATTAAAGCATAGGACAAATAAACAATTGGAGTAAAAATCTTTTTAACAAAACTGAGTCTAAACTTTTGACTCATCATGGTAGCCACCTTCTGCAGACACACTCATTGCATGCTTTCTAAAATTGAAATCAAAGACTGTTTGGAAAGTTCTTCCCAACACTGTTCCTGATGCGGTTCACTTGTAGGTTGCTTTGGTTTCTGTCCAGTCATCCAAAACTAGCTTGATGACTTTGCCGGCCATTGCATGATTTGAAGTCTACCGTCTTGTTCTTTTCTTCTAAGGTAGTTCAGACAGCCTTGAGGTATGTTTTGGATCATTATCTTGCTGTAGGATGAACGCCTGACCAACTTGGTGTAGACCATAAGATATTGCATGGCTCTGCAAAATGCTGAAATCTAGGAACCAGGCCAGGGTGCCAGTCACTCTGTGCAAGTCGCCAACTCCGGATCCAGCAAATAATCCAGCAAGAATGAAATTTGAGGCTTAATTTTCCATTTTGTTTAGCAACACCAGTGAAAGACTGGTGCAGCCGTCACATTCCTGATATTTCTTAATAGGAGTCTTGTGTGCATTCATATTTCTTGTCACATTATACCATGAACACAATCAAATCTGAGGTGAAAAATGTACTGGTCACAGTTTCCCAGTGTTTTTTGACCACAGAAGCCTGGAAGGTTTAGTTTTGTCGTCACTGTCTGTGGGCAGAAATGGTCAAAGATAGCTTCACAGTTTTTCAAGTCTGTCTTGAAACAACAGTCAGGTGTCCAATTGTACACTGAAAGAGGTTCATTATTCTTGCTGTTATCATTCCCACTTGTAATACTAAAAAATGTATTCAAAAGTTTATTCAGATAAAGTGGATATCTTCCAAAGTTAGAAGAAATTTCCTTCTTTGTGTTTTGACAGACAGTAATTTCTTGTTGAGCAGCAGTGGAAGTACAGTATCACAAATAGAGAATTTGGCACTAAAAAGATTAAAAGTACTGAAAATATTGACTTGATTTGATTAATTTGGACAGCTGAAACTTCATATTAGCTTCAAATAAACTTTTAAATACATTTTGTACAGAAAAATCACTTACATTGTAAGTGCATCATGAAAGGATCTTCTAATGGTCAGTATGAACAGGAGGAATGATTACAGCAAGAAAAACATGTGCCAGTGTTCATTTGGGCACCTGACAGTTGTTTTAGGACAGACTTGTGTCTGGGCCAGACTATGCACTTGCAGCTGATTGCATAGCCTCCATTTATAACAAGGCGCTGCGTAAGTCTGCCGATGACCCGGTCTTCCTACTTGGAGGTTTTAACAGATGCAATGTCGCCACACTCTTGCCAAATCTTGAACAATTTGTAACATGCCTGACGAGACTGAAAAAACTCTGGATCAATGTTTTGGTAATTTGGACGGTGCTTATGTGCCTAGGTCGTGCCCTCCTCTAGTTATCCACCTCTTACCAAAGTATTGTCAGTTACTAAAGAGGACTAAACCCTCTGTCCAGCATGTTCAGGCCTGGACAAATGACTCAGTGGAAGCACTGAGGGGCTGCTTTAAGGCTGTTGAGTGGGGCTTATTTCTCAATGACCAGGATTGCCTCAACAATTATGAACTACTAAATGACACCATTATCAGCTATGTAAACTTTTGTGCAAACTCTTGAATTAAAACAAAGGAAGTCAGAATCTACACTAAAAATAAACCATGGGTTAACAAGGAACTGAAACATCACCTAAACTTGAAGAAAAAGGCCCTCCTGCAGGGTGAGTCTCAAAAAATGAAAGAGCTAAACAAGGAGACAGGACGCTTGATCAAAAAAGCACAGAGTATATAGATGGGCAGGCAGCAGAAAACAGACCCTAAGTGTGAAGACAGCCTCAGTCTGTCAAACAATCTGAACTCATTTTTCTCCAGATTTGATAAACAGGACTTCAGTGATGAGTGTGAGTCTGTCTGCACTGGACCCCATACCCTATGATCCTACAGGAGAGGGAGGTTATCTCTGTGTTTCAAAGGGTTAACCCCCCAAGGCTCCTGGCCCAGACTCAAGCGGAAGGTTCTAAAGGAATGTGTGGCTCGACTGGGACTTATTTTCACCCAACTGTTCCAAATATTCCTCAGCTCAAACTTTGTCCCCCAGGCCTGGAAGACAGTGACCATCATCCTTGTACCAATAACACCTCATGCCAAATCTCTTAATGACTTCGGTTCCATCACTCTCACACCTCTACTACAGAGTGTCTAATGTGTAAAGATTTCTCATCTCAGACAGCTAAGTTTATGGACCCCGTGCAATTTGCCTACCAAACTAATCAAGGTGTTGAAGAGGCTAAACTCATTCTCTTTGATAGAGTCATCTAGAAAAAGCCAACACTCATGTCTGTATTGTTTTTATGGACTTTTCCTCTGCTTTTAATATAGTCCAGCCCCACCTCCTCTTAAAGTGCCTGTGTGACCTGAATGTCAGCAGTAGTCTGGTCAACAACACCCTTTCTAACTGCCTTGTCCTGAATACAGGAGTCCCTCAGGGATGTGTACTATCTCCCCTACTGTTCTCAATATACACAAATGAAGTGCAGTGTAAGAGCAGTCACCTCACCCTTATCAAGTATGTGGATGATATGACCCTGGTTGCCTTCCAGCAGGATATGAACAGCGCCTCTGACTGCCAGTACATCAACAGCTTGGCCTCCTGGTTTGACGACAGCTTCTTGAACCTTAATGTCACCAAGACCAAGGAGCTATGTCTAGGAGGAAATAGGAGAGTAAGCAGTGCAGGTCCTACTTACAAGCCAATCAGTATGAAGGGCCAGGAAGTGGAGCAGGTCACCCACTTCAACAGTAGTAGACAATAAACTCACCTTTCAGGACAGTGTTGACTACATCTACAAGAGAGCAAGGCAGCGCCTCACTCTTCTCAGGAAACTGAGGAGCTTTAACAGCTGCCAGCACATCCTGTCCATGGTCTACAAATCACTTACTGAGAGTGTTCCCCCATTTAACATTGTTTCATGGTATGGAAACCACTCAGGAAAACAAAAGAACAAACTGACACAAGTTGTCAACCAGGCCAGCAAGATCATTGGAGACAAACAACTCCAACTTCTGGATTTATTTTCTCAATCCACAACCAAAAAGGCAATCCTACCCATCCCCTCCACTCAGCATTTCAGTTGCTGCCATCAAACCTTGCCTGAAAAAGTCCTGAAAGTCCCAATGGCCAGGAAGAACGGTTATAAGAAATCCTTTATTCCATCAGCTGTGACCATCCTCAATAAGAGCCTGTTTAAATAGGCCCCTTGAAACTCCCCTGCTCCCCCACCAACCTCTCCACCCACACACACTTTTTTTAAACCCTTTCCCCTAACCTTCCTCTTGTTTAAAGGTTTTTAAAGGCTTTTTCAAGGCTGCTCTTCAGGACATTCTGCAACCAACACCATCACCTTATTTGGTGTGAAGTACAACTGTGTATTATGCATTGCTGCGATGGTTATTTATGACAGCCTCGCATGCCAGTGGGCAAACAATCCATTCATCACTTTTATTACTGCCACTTGCCACTAAGTCACTTTAAAAGTCCACCTTACCTTAAAGGTGGCCTATTATGCTCATTTCCAGCTCTATATTTTTATTCAGGGACTCCACTAGAATAGCTTTTCATGATTCACAGTTCAAAAAAACTAATTTATCTTATACTGGCCCTTTATGCAGCCCTTCAGTTCAGTCTCTGTCTGAAACAGGCAGTTTTAGCTCCTGTCTCTTTAAGGCCCCTCTCCCGATGAGCCCACTCTGTTCTGACTGGCCAGCTTTTTGGAGGCTTGCCAAGGGTCAGCTGTATCAGTTGTGTTAAGTTACTGCTGCTGAAAACCCAACATTTCCTGCTTTACTTCTTCATATTAAAAGTTTTTAAATGACTAAATAATGGGAGAATTTTATTGTTAAGAATTTACAGGAAATTAAACATATTCCTGACCAAATTAGCAGAGCTTCGTTAGTGGTGCTAAAAACTAGTTGAAACAACATATGGAGATATTTGGAACTCTTTGTGCAGCGGATCAGTTGGAATAGTGATGATGACGTTTATTGAAGAGCTGCAGAAAACCAGCACACCTCCAACAGGTAAACTACTTATTTTACTTTGCCTTGCTGTTTAATGGAAAAACACTCACAGAGCTCAACTCCAGTCATGGCTTGGCATGACTACCCCCAAAACAATGGAAAAACACCATAATGTTAGTGGAGCAGAGCAGTAAACTGGCGTGCTGTGTGAGAAGCAGATAACCATATAGAGAAATCTGTCACAAGCCAATGTCAGCTCGGGCTGAAAGTAGAAAAAAAGTTGGAAACCAAACATTCAGGGCAGTCTGAAACTGATGCTTTTTGCTCACAGGGATTACTTCTACTCATGTTTACCTCATTATTTGACACTTTGACCACATTTAATATGAACATCCAACACTGTAACATTATATATATATAACTGAAAATAAAGAAAAGCATAATAGGTCCCCTTTAATGTATAATTATTTTGTATTGTTGTGTGTACGGTGTGTGTTGTCTCATATGCCAGTGCCAAAGACAAATTTCTATTTTATGTAAATTGAAAGGACAATGAAGCAATCTGAATCTTGAGAAAAAGTGAACCCATCCTGTAACCTGAACAGCACTAGAATTTAATTTGGATAAATGGTACATCTGTGTTGTCTCAACTTGTTAGAGGTGGATACATTAGTCTCAAAAGAGGTGTATTTTGTATAAAAATGTGACTTTAGCAGCTTTCACTCCTCCTAATAACAGGGGGACAGCAGTGACAGAAGGACCAAGCTGAAGCTCCACACACATCAGGTGAAGTTGGAAAAAGAAGGCACCCCACAAAAAGCAGCACTCCCCATCAGTCTTACAGCCCAAAAGACGCCTCTAAAAAAACAAGAGGACACTGCATGCTTAACAGACAGCTCATAAAAAGCAATTTTAAGTCCTGCAAACAAACTGCACATCCGGGAAACGGAACCTGATCTGCAAAAGACGTGGAATGTCTCATTTCTTTTCTTCCGCCCTTCAAACCCGGTAATGATGGAGCAGTAAAAAAGCGACATGATTGGTGGATGCAGCCAGCAGAGGAGAAATGTAAACCCCTTCGTTTTGTTGCATCGGGGGGGTTGAAAACTGAACGCTCCCCTCTTGTTTTTTTTCTCCTTTTCCTTCCTACAATGACAGCAGGAGCCAGCCGGGCGGTGCGGTGGGAAGCTTCCCCCGGTACGAGAAGGATTTCCCTGCAAGTCTGCGGTAAGGACACAACAACAGAACAACACCACCACCTAGAATAAACAACAGGCAATGTGCGTGAGGCTCACATCAATGCGAATCACCAGGAAGGGACAGAGAGAGAAAAAAACCCGTACACAATACACAATGGTGTTGCCTGGGGCTGCCGCTGTAGCTCTCAGACAAACCCGGGTCAGACTCGCTCGTTTTGCTTGCTTGACAGCTGCAGGGCCAATGGAAATATGCATGGAGCCAGCTGCGCTAGGCTGCAGCCAATGGAAAAATCTGAAATGCTGAGCTGCTACTGGATCCAAATGGTAAGGTTAGGCTGGCTGCAGCAGCCACACCGCCGCCGCTGCTGAAACTTCCACCAAATAAAAAGCTGTTTGTGTTTTGGCTGCTGCAGTGGCCATTTTAGGTAAGAAGCGTCCTTTAACTTTTGGATGCGGCTCGGCTTTGTGCATGTGTGTGTGTGTGCGTGCGTGCGTGTGTGTGTGTGTGCAGGGGATAGGTGTGTGTGTGTGTGTGTGGTGTCTAGACTGGACTGTGGTGGCAAAACAGTGCAGGACTCCGGCATCCAGACTGAATGAACTCCGCGGGGCTGCTATAGCTTTATGTGGATTAAATAGATATTGCACGGAGTTCCTCCTCCTCCTCCTCCTCCTCCTCCTCCCCTCCCCATCTCTCTCTCTCTCTCTCTCTCCCTCTCGCTCTCTCTCTCTCTCTTTCTCTCTCTCTCTCCTCTCCCCTCCCTCCCCTGCCTGCTAATTTTTTATGCATTTTTCTAAACTGTCATGGCGATTTTGTGTCCTTGGAAATAAAAAGCGCCAGTGTTTTTCGGGCTAACCTGGAGGATGTGTCGCCGGTGAGAGCGTGTGTCCGGTGTCCGGAGCAGGTGAGCTGTCCGCCGGGGAGGGTTTTTCGGCGGAGAGATGTCCCCGAGAAGGAGTTTTTAGAGGCTGTCCACACGTGTAAGGAGCGGGGCTGTTATAATGTATTTACAACAGCGATGCAGTGACATTACACAGCTAGCGGGGAAGGCTAGCTCGGTAGCCACGGGTGCTAACATGAAATAGGACACAGTGTCTCCTTTCTCTCTGTCGGTGTGTGTAGTGTGTGTTTAGTGTTTTTCATCACAAGTCGCCGTTTTTGCTCGCCGGGAACTTCTTTTTTTTTTCCTCCTCCTAGCTTGATCTCCCAACTTGTGGCAATCCAGTGGCTGGCTATACATAAGCTAGCTGAGTGTTAGCCCCTGCGTCTGCTAGCATTAATTACAGCCAAAGCCTCAAAAGAAGGTGTAAGCTACGTTGTTAGCCTGCTAGCCTCCTGAAACATTTGTAGATACAGCAGTCTGGTGTGTGTGCAGGTGTACAGTGAGTCATGAAGTGATTGTGTGTGGATGAACGGACAAGACATTCACCTGGCCAGGTGTAACACCCAAGACAAAGGGTGCACCAAGAGCTAACCCCAATCATTGTGATCTGACTTAATGGATAATTGCACCAAATATGAACATGCAGTATCCATCAACTTTGCTGCCAGCACGGCCAAAGGATGTTTTGTCTCTACCTGTCAAGATGGTATTGGACAGGGAGTTGTCCTCCACTCATTTATCATGAAAAACCTTCTTATCTGGCATAAAAATTAGAAGCTGCCAATGAGAATGGGTTTTATTTCTTCTCATTCGGTAGCAGTTTTATAGATTTGTGACAAGATGAAAGGACGCAGGTACAATTTTCAAGACTACCTGGGAAGATCTGTGTGGTTTCAAGTAGAGTTGACAAGTATCACATCAATCAGCAACTATTTTGATCATCAATTAATCATTTTGAGTCATTTTTTAAGGAATAGTAGTCCAAATTCTCTCATATGTGCAGGTATATAGTGAGTCATGCACGTACTTGGAGTCACACCTTCACCTGCCCAGGTATAACACCCCCGGGTAACAGACAAAGGGTGCGCCAGGAGCTAACCTATGTCTACCTCTGTCAGTCTCTGTGGTCTGACTTAATGGGTAATTGCACCAAATGTGAACGTGCAATTTCAATTAACTCTGCTGCGAGCGTGGACAAAGGACGTTTTGTCCCTACCTGTCAAGATGGTATTGGAAAGGGAGTTGCCCTCCACTCCACTGATTTTTTTTTTTCATGAGAAACCTTTGTATTTGGTAGAATAATTAGCAGCTGCCAATGAGAATGATGTGTTATTTGTTCTCATTTGGTAGATAGATTTGTGACAAGGTGAAAGGACGCTGGTTCGATTTTCAAGACTAGCTGTGAAGATCTGTGTGGTTTCAGGTAGAGCTGCAACAAATAGTTGATTAATTAATGAGTTGGCAACTATTAAATTAATCACCAGCTATTTTGATAATCAGTTAATCGTTTTGAGTAATTTAAAGTCTCTGATTCCAGCTTCACAGACGTGAATACTTTCTGGTTTCTTTAGTTCTCCATGACAGTAAACTGAATATCTTTGGTTTATGGATTGTTGGTCAGGATAAAGCAAGACATGTGAGGACGCCATGTCTGGCTTTGGGAAACAATGATCGACATATTTCACCATTTTTTGACATTTTATGGACCAAACAAGCAGGACGTCTCTGCTGCAAAGTTTCATCATCAGGCAGGTCAGCCTTTAAACACCAATGAATGAATGAATGAAGCGCCTCGTCTGGCTTTGCATCCTCATGTTGTGTTTGCATGTTCACCCCCCCGTTTTGTCCTGTGTCCTCCCACAGCGAAAATTATGTAATATGAAGCCTCTAATCTGGATCCGTCTGTCTGTCTGTATGCCTGCTCGTTCACTCATAGTGTTAGCTTTACGTTTTACTGCCTGCTTGCAAAACTTCTGCTGCACTTTGACATCATCACCAAGAGAAGTTGCTTGGGTGACAGAAAAACAACAACTTTTGCACCCGGTTGTTGAGACAGCTGACAGTAGAAACAGAAGACGGGACAGTAGTGTATTTTTGTGTATGTTACAGCACGCCAAGTTAGTTCTACTCGTTACATTCATTCAAAAATCAAGTCGTCTGCGGTATAATGCTAATAGTGATGCAGGATAAACACTGTGGCAGATGTTTTCTGCTTCTGTTTGTGGAGAAAACATAGAGATCATAGAGGCAACGCAGAGCGAGTGAACATGTGACCTTTCTGTTACAGCTCACCTTTACCAGCTTATGAGCTCATTTGATCAGTACTTGGTCTGTTTTATGTATGTACATATGTGACAATTAATAACCGTTTTTGAACAGATAACAATTAAAGCCATGGATAGCACAAATTTCCATTTTTTTTGTTATTTTACAAAAACTTTAGAATAAACAACTTTTAATTAAGGTTTTAACTTCAGGTGACAGTATGACCTGCATCATCTTATGGGGGACGTTTTCAAGGACCCAGCTGTTGTAGAGAAATGCTCCCTAAAGTATGACATGTTTCCTGCATTTTAATTTAAGTAACTTCCACATTTTGTTATGTTACAACCACAAATTAAAATGGATTTTATTGGGTTGTATGTAACAGCACAACACAAAATAGTCCATCATTTTGGGGGGGGGTATGACATGCTTTTTAAAATGATTTACAAATAAAAATCTGAAAAGTGTTGAGTGCACATGTATTCACCTCTTTTGCTGTGAAACCCCCTAAATAAGATCAGGTGCAACCAGTTGCCTTCAGAAGTCACATAATTAGTTAAATGGAGTCCATCTGTGTTTAGTTGAATCTCAAATAAATACACCTATTCCGTGAAGGCCTCAAAGTTTGTTAGAGAACATTACATGAACAAACAGCATCATGAAGACCAAGAAGCTCGCAAAGCAGGTCAGGATGAAGTTGTGGAGAAGTACAAAGCAGGCTCACAGAGCACCATTAAATCCATCATTGGAAAATGGAAAGAACATGCAAATCTACCAAGAGAAGGTTGTTTACCTAAACTGACGGAGCAGGCAAGGAGAGCGTTGATCAGAGAAGCAGCCGAGAGGCCAATGGTAACTCTGGAGGAGCTGGAAAAGATCTACAGCTCAGGTGGGAGAATCTGTACACAGGACAACTATTAGTTATGCACTCCACAAATCGGGCCTTTATGGAAGACTGGTGAGAAGAAAGCCGTAGCTGAAAGAAAGCCATAAGAAATCCCGTTCAGAGTTTGCCACAAGCCATGCGGGAGACACAGTAATCATGTGGAAAAAAAAAAAAAAGGTACTCCGGTCAGATGAGACCAAAATTGAACTTTTTGGCCTTAGTGCAAAACGCTGTGTGTGGTAGAAACCCAACACCTCACATCACCCTGAACACACCATCCCCACAGAGAAACACGGCGGTGGCAGCATCACGCTGTTGGATGCTTTTCATCAGCAGGTACTGGGAAACTGGTCAGGATTGAGGCAAGAGGGATGGAGCCAAATATTAAAAAAATATATATTAAAAAAAAGAAGAAAACCTGTTGCTGTCTGCAAGGGACTTGAGACTGAGATGCAGGTTCACCTTCTAGCAGGACAATGATACTAAGCATACAACCAGAGCTACACTGGAATGGTTTAAGGCAAAGAATGTTTATGTCTTAGAAGAGCCCAGTCAAAGCCCAGACTTTAATCCAATTGAGAATCTGCGGCGAGACTCGAAAATTGCTGTTCAGACGGTCTCCATCCAATCTGACTGAGCTTGAGCTATTTTGCCAAGAAGAATAGTCAAAAAAAAATGCAGTCTGTAGATGTGCAAAGCTCGTAGAGACATACCCTAAAAGAGTTGCTGCTGTAATTGC
Organism: Thunnus thynnus; assembly: GCF_963924715.1. Taxonomy (NCBI): domain Eukaryota; kingdom Metazoa; phylum Chordata; class Actinopteri; order Scombriformes; family Scombridae; genus Thunnus; species Thunnus thynnus. Next base: position 5,042,112 of record NC_089520.1, read on the forward strand.
AGTGAAATGTGGTTCTACCAAGTATTGACTCGGGGGGGCGGGGGTCGGGGAGTGGGGGGTTGAATACTTGTGCATCCAACAGATGTCTGCTTTTTTGTCTTAATTATTGTTTGTGTCACAACAAGAAGTATTTTGCACCTTCAAAGCACTTTGCATGCTGTGTTAATCAAATGGTAAAAAGGCCAATAAAATCAATTTGAATTCCAGGTTGTAACACTGCAAAATGTGGGAAAGTCCAAGTCCATCATTGTAAACTATGCAGACAATGTTACCGCTTTATAGAAAATGAAAGTTAATGAAGTCGGCTTCTTCATAAGTCATCTTAACAGCAAACTATTACATCTGTCTAATAAATAATTTAATACAACTTAATATTAATTACGTTTTGGTTGCAGGTTTGTTTTTTATGCAGTGAATGACTTAGTGTCTCATGGATTTTTTTGCGTCTAATTTTAAAACGAGTGAAGAAACTCGTCCAAAATAATTGTTTGTAGGGAATAAAAAAAGCTACATCTCGATGCATCTGCTGTTTTTGAAGCACTTTGGCATTGAAAAGGAGCATATGAAGTAAGAGCAGGTGACTAATAAATTTGACCGTTTTAAACTGACGCTGAAGTTAATCCTCGTATGATGAGTTCAAAGCCAGAACCGAATGCCAATTTATGAAGCAAACGTCAATTTAGAATTTGTTGGCTCCAGCTATATCGCACAAGAAAGACTCCAAAAACAGCAACATAACAGACTCTGTTACTTTCCAAATTGCTATAGTCATATTACAACTTTATGTTTTTAGAATGTCAAAAAGATGATCCAAACTCCCGTCAAGAGGCATACGATACCGTCACGTGCCTGGTTTTCTCAGGTTGTCATCCCACATCTTTACATTAAATATAAAGCAACCCTGTATTTATGGTTGAGTATTGAATCAAAGTGTCTTGTTAAATCAACCAGAAAATTGAACAGCTGCCCTAGTTTGTCTAAAATAAGTGTAATCATTGCTTGAGTCATGCATTCTTTCCAAATGGAGCTAATGTTTTGATACTAAAAACCTTTATTTATATGGAAGTTAAAAAAAACAGGTTTATTAAGCATTTAGACATAAGAACAGGTGCATATATGTGGTGATGTTATGTAAAGTTAAAAAACCCCTATTTAAAGTGTATAAAATATATCTTATTAGCTTTTATCTCAATGTTGTTCTGGCTTGACTCCTGATAATTGCAAAAATTACTGTATCATGCTTTTCCTCATAGGCCTCATCCATTCTTTATGGGTTCACAGGTTCGATTTCCAGCTGCCATGGCCGGTCTTAACTTTTTGGGGGCCTGAAACAAAATTGAGCTCTGAGGCTTCTGCTGAACCTGGTTGCAAGATTTCTATGTGTAAATTAGTTTGTGGTTATTTGAATAAATGTGGTTTTATTTGGGAATACGGACAATGTGAAACAAAAACAATTAAAGTCTTAAAACTAGATTATATGACACAATGTTGGGTAATAATGCAGGATGAGCCTTAGTTGATTTATTGGTACAAAGTTACACCTCAAATAACAATTGACATGCAGTGAATCTGGAGCTTTTGGGGCTGTTTACCCACTTTGTCCATAATTCAGCCTGTCAGCTGCAAGTATAGGCAGAGACAGGTGACTGTGACTTTAATATCTAGACATAGATACTCAATAAGCAGACTCTGGTCCATATCTGGACCAAATAAGAATTTATTCAGGACCAGGACCAAAATGTAACCTCAACCCGACACGGACAGCTTTTGAGTGACACATCACTGTCACTTCACCTCAGCTGCCATCATTCAGCCTGGCTGTCGCCACAGTTAACAAGGATGTTGTGGAATGTAGGAGCTCTGGTTGATGAAGTAAAATGTCTTGTTCAAAACCAGCCGATACAAAAAAAAGAGATTGAGAGTGAAAAACATGCATTTGATTGTGCTCGATTTGCAATCACACAGTGGTCATAATAAAGAGTGGGAACAAAAAACGCCACTATGACACCGAAGATACCCTGTTTTGAACAATATTATCCTCCAAACAGAGAAAAGAACCACAAAACTGAACCAGTTGAAGTCATGATGTCAAGACTCCAGCAGAATAAATGTAAAACCAAACATTTTCAACCATGAATACAGTGAAAAACTCAGTCTCCTCTTGGCCATCACACCTTTTTATATGCCCAAGTTTAAGGACTTGGTTACACAATGAAGATGTCAGGTCTCCCTTTTAATACAGAAGTTAGAGTTTTTATACTGAAATACCATCATGTAATGCAACTTTACTGGACCTTTTTAATGTGGTAGTTCATGTGAAAAGACATTTCGATAGTATCTAACTTCCCTATCGTGATGTATTTCCGAGTGAAACGGGATAGACAGGCGGGACGTAACGTTGGGAGGATTATGATTTGAACGTTGAGGAGTTGGCGTGTCTATCAATCAATTTTAGGTCTGTGCTGCTAAAAGTTGAAGATTGATTCATGGCTGGATGTCATGATATTATTGGTTGGTTTAAGCCTACGTAAATGCACGTCATATTTTGTTCTACAGGAAGAAAACATGACTGGATTTTGATAGAAAAATACAAAAAAATTGATTTTTTTTGTATTTTTCTTGGTATAAATTGTTAAATAAGTGCACAGTATGACTGGAGATGTGATCTAAAAGGGTTAAAAAGTCAGTTTTCATTTCATCTTGACTTTAAGTGGACCTCCTAAGACTTGTATTTGAGTACCCCTGCTGTTCCCACAACACATTTTCACCCAGCCAGTCTGAGATGTTTTGTTATGTTTCTTACTAAAGGAAACCAGTGGGATGAGAGAGGAAAACTATTCAATATTGGTCGTCTCAGCATTCTCTCGGAGTTCACATTCTCTGCTGTTTCGGTAGACGGTTTCTGTGTTATTTCTATGTAGTTTCGGTTTGTCGCTTCTCACGGTGGAGACAGGAGAAATGTGATTTAAGCAGATTGGGTGAGTCTCAGTTTAGTATCTCAATTAGTGTCAATCAGAATCTCAATTAGTGGGGGGATGGAAAGCTGTCGTCTCGCTTTGTGTTTTTAGGCTGAGCAGACGGCTGTGCTCCAGCGCAGTACACTTACTTCTTCTTCTTCACGTTAATGGTGATATCAACTGTTCTTTATAAAGCTTTCCCACAAAACGTGTGCGTATAGCTGTTAGAAAAGCTGTCGGAGGTCGTCACGTCGGTCGTCTTCTGTTTAATCTTTGTCATGATAATTGAACCAAATAAGAGGAGCAATTAAACTGTGAGGTACTTGAAAATAATCTTGATAAGTCAGTGTGCAGATGACAGAAAATGAAAGACATTAATGAATCAGTGAGTATGTTCTGTGAGGGGAAAGTGTGTGTTTACTTGGTAATCCCCAAAAAAACTGCAAAAGGGCATTATCACTGAAAAGATCAGTTTATTCATTGATAGGATGGACTTAGGTTTTGATAATTGATTAGTTGTTTCAGTCATTTATCAAGGAAAAAGGCCAAACCTTCACTGATTTGATTGATTTGGAAATTGTGATGTATTTTACGTTTAATTTAATCAATTAGGCCTAATTATAGAAAAAAAGATGAATTCGTAAGTAAAATTAATGGAAATATACATTTTTTGACCCTGTCAAAGGGAACAAAAGGCGGGAAGGAGGTAAGAAGTGGTGATTAGGTGCTAATTATAGACTGGAGCTGAAACGATTAGTTGATTTTAATCGATTAGTCACATTTTACAGTATTTCAAATGTGAGGATTTTCGGTGTTTCTCTGTTTTATGTCATTATAAACTGAATATCTTTGGGTTTTGGACTCTTGGTCGGACAAAACAGGATATTTGAAGACGTTATCTTGGGCTCCGGGAAATGATTTTTATTACTTTTTGACAATTTATAGACAAATGATTAATTGATAATGAAAATAATCATTCGTTGCAGCCCTGTTATACACAACGGACCTTCTTGTGCAAAGCAATGTTAAACTTTATAGTTCTGAATCCAAACATTTTGAAATATACACGTACAGTATAACTGTATGTAGGTCTTCACTGTCAGCTGCAAGTCTTTCCCTAAAAATGCTGTAACTTAAGCACTGGTTTCAGTGTGGTGATGTGATTCAGCGAGTGGAAAAAGCTGGAGGATTCAGTTGTGGGCTTAAATATAGCACGCAATAGTGTAAATATGTCAATGTCACAGTAGCAGCGGACTAGGTCAGCTAGATCCTGGGCATGAAGGGGGGGGGGAAACAAGAGGAAAGTGTGTCATCAGGAGATCCTGCAGAAGTTGAGGTGATTAGTGATTTATTTAATTACTATGAGAATGCTGAGTTTCAGTGCGTCGTAACCCCCCGGGCCAGACTCCCACTGACAACGCCGTCCGCTCCTTTTGTTTGCTCCCTCGTGGGAGCGTCGTACGGCTGAAGCCGGGAAGGAGCGAGGAGGAGCTGTGTTCCATTTTAAAGATGCATTCCCCCTCTTTGTTCACGCTAACACACACACACACACACACACGTTTAGGAAAAGAGCGCTGAATTTGGTTCTGATTTAGCACAGCCGGCTGCTCCTCTTCGTCCCTCAAGCGAGTCGTCTCCTGATGATTCTCAGACGCAGCAACAGTTAGGGCTCCTCTGCTCTTCTGTGCAAGGGCAAGTGGTTGAGCGAAGGGAATAAGGTCATTGAAAAAGAGAACGGGTCTCTCCGCTGAGGGTTTCTGTCTGCGGCTGCTGAGCAAAAGTCTGCTGTGTAGCACACCTACTTTTTCCAGGTCATAAAAATAAAATCTGGAGGTGTTTTTTACTCTAGAAATGATTCCACTTGTGATACTGAAACTGCAAAAAGGATGTTTACAGTATAAGAATAACTCAAATATATCTGCATCTGAGTTTTTTTAATTCTTTTTACTACTTATTGTTTTGTCAATTAATTGGCTTTTATAACACCAGGAAATAGTAAAAATCACAATTTGTAAGAACTCATGATTGAGCAATATTACGATTAATTGTCACATTTCTCTCTGTAATAATTAATCAGATGATATCTTATTAAATACACAAGATTCTCCATCCACACAGTGCAGCTCTTATTTATTATTTGTACTAAAATAAACCCTGAATTATGACTTCCATATTCAGTAGTTAACAACACTTTTAGATATTTGTTTGCTAAAAGAGGAAATTCAGAGTCAAATATGGCTCTGTTTAACATTGCTTGCGAATGTCAAAAAAAAGTAATACATAGATTTAATAAACACTTTTATGACTTCTGTTGTCTCATTATATTATTTGCTGGCTCTTTTAGAGTGAAGTTATTTTGTTATTTATTATTTTAACACTTGTGTAACTGACTGCTGCGTCTGAAACAAGCTTCGGTCAGGAAGCGCAGAGGAGGCTGCGTTACAGGTTCAGGTCCACACTGTAGCTAACGTTGCTAGTTTTGCGTAACAGCAGCTGAATATGTCAACATGTTAAACTCTGAATTTCGCTTGGTTGTTAAAGAATTGTAGTATTTTATTTTCTGACAAACTGTAGCTCATACTGAACATTTACTTCTAACTAGAGTGGCAACTAACGGTTATTTTCTTGATTAATTGATTAGTTGTTTGGTTAGCATCTCGTGCACTGAGTTCATGGAGCCTCCCGCAGCTAGCATCCAGGCTAACAAGCTAACCTGGCTCCCAGCCCTCATAACGGGGCTGGGTTCGGGGTGAGCTGACCTCGGTTGGTTGGCGCTGATGCTCGGTAGTTAAAAACACACCTGTTTGAACATTTTGTCGTGGTTATATGTTTAAACTCTCCTGGGTCACCGCAAGGCCGAGCAGGCTGCCATTTAACCTGCGAGTAAAGTAGTTTTCCACCAATCATATGGTCTAAAGGTGCGTCCAGCCAGACTCCAAGTCGAAGCCAACGTTGTTTCCTGTCACAACACGATTTAAAGTGTTTTCCGTGTTCGTCAGGTACCGCTGCTCCTTTCGACCGGCACATAATCAGACTAACATACCTTGATTTTCACAAAAAAAAAGATACTAATACCTCATATAACAGCATACCGCGCTGTTGAGCTCCTCACACACTCCACACTGAACGCTCCCAAAGAACTCTCTGACTGTATTTCTGTTTAACTTCGTGTTGTCCTGTATGGTGTTGACTGAAACTAAAGTGTGCCCTTATAACCAACAAAACATCTTTTTTTTTTTCTTCTTTTTTTCCCTGTACCAGCTTGTTCTCCTCTGCACTCCCCCCCCCCTCCCCCGCTGCATTTCTCCAACACTTGAGTCGTTTTGTCTTCACGGGACACGTCTGGTTAATTACATCGCTATGAACTGCAGGTGGACACTACGTATGAGGGAATGACTTTATCGAGCATATCAATATGACTAAAATAAGGTTGAATAGAGTCATAATGTGGGTTTTGGTTATTTTCCGATTTAATTGCCCAGCCTCATACAGAGCCAAAGTCAAACCGGAACTTCTGGATTTGGTTCCAGAAGTAGGGAAAACCTCAGGTGGCTCGCTTCATATGTTCAGATTAGGACAAAGAACAATCTAATATCGTTGTTTATCCAGTATTTATGTTTCTTTAGCGGTCTTTAACGAACACCATCTCCCATAAGCCCTAGATGTTTGCTGGCTACACTTCTTTTTTTTTTTTCAGAAAGAGTGATGAAAGAAACACTGAATGAGAGATTGCATCGAATGACGTCATGACTTAAGCTCTCTATGACTAACAGTCCAAAACTCAAGACATTTAATTTGCAATAATATAAAAGGGTAAATCCTCTCATTTGACTTTTTCTGTTCTTTTGCCAACGAAGAAATTAGTTTCCATTCAGATGTGGCCTCCCTTTCTTTTGTACACATGCAATCTGGTGTGTGTGTGTGTGTTTATGTGTTTGTGTGTTTTATGTGTTTATGTGCACAAGTTCTGCCTCACAAGGCTGCAAAATGAGCGAGGAGCAGACGGGTTGTTTCAATTCTGAAAACAGCATACCCTTGCATTAATATTCATGGGTGACAGGTGTGTAGGGATAAAACAACTTAACACAAAACTTGAAAAAAAAAAAGGCTTTTTTTGCTGCTTTCATTTTATTGGATGGTTTAAAACGGAGAACAGGAAGTCCACACCTCTTTCACCTCGCCATTTCTCTTTTCTTGCTCTTCTTCTGTTTATACATCAAGGTGTATTTTTGCTCACTGTCTATTGTTAAATTGATGAGGAGGTTAAGTTGTATCACCTGTTGAAAGGTTTGAGTCAAAATGTATTTTATCTTTCAAAGGATATAAAAAGCTCCGGTGGGATTTGATGTGACACCTGTAGGACACACGTGATGCAAAGTGTGAAGTGGAAAAAGGAGGCTAGGTGTGTATGTTGAGGTGAATCTACCATGAAACCATCTCCTTGTCATTTTTAAAGGTCATTTTTGTGGCCTTTTAACTGTACTAGATCGCTGGCCTTTTTAAGCGAGGAGTGACAGTAAGAGTTGTTGACATGCAGTAAAGTAAAGCAGCTTAAATGTGTTTCATCCTAAACTGTTTTTTTATTTTTCCTACAATTGAAACAGATCAAAATTGAAGATAATGAAGCCATTTATTTTGAACGTCTGGTGTCGCTGGAGATGGTTGAGTTTCCTGCGGGGTAAAGCAGAAATTCAATATTTGTGTTTATCGTCTCTACAGATAAACGCAGTGTGACACAGTTCTTCTACTGAATTATTGTGGTTCTTGTTTCTAAAATGTTTACTTAACACAAAGGGATGATGAGTTAACATTACATGTAATAAATGTCACGCCATGAGGTCTTATTACTTAAATGTTTGGAAAATAATTGAATAATTTAATTAATAAAAAAGTTAAATACAGAAAATGTTGCGTTCAATGACATGAAGATCAATTTAACTTTATACAATGTGATTATTAAATACTTAAATCTGCATTAACTGACTTTATGTCCACAAGTTTTCAGCAAAAACAAGAAGTGAACACATTATCATTCACTTAAAGTCATGTTTGGTGAATTTAAGTCCAATATTCACCCTCTTTTAGCTCTGTTTTAACTCTCTACCGACTCCTGAGGGAAATATCTGGCTCTTAAGCTGCTAAATGCTCCACCATGTTCACCAGCTAGTCTACAGTTAACTGTGTCTGTTTGTTGTTTGGTGCTGAGCAGGTAGTGTATAGTGGATTTTTAGAGCTTTTTCCTCTGAAAACAGCTGCCTGCTGCGACCTAAAACGACGCTATTAGAGCGCTGAGAGTGAACCAAAACAGTGAAGTTTCAGCCGGACAGATAAACAATGAGCTGAAACTCACTATAAAGCTCTGTAAAGCTGAGAGGAGCTGCAGAGGTTCATCACTACAAGCCACAACCAACATATTATCAGCTCAGATATTATTATGATCAGTATTGATTATAATACTTTAAATGTGCCATGTGTAGTTTTCTTGCACTGAATGTAGAGTTATGTAAATGTTGACTCAGCACATCAGCATCATGATATTATAAACATTTTGACCATTATTTTGTTCATATCACCCAGTTTACATATTAATAATTGTTGCAGTAGTTTAATGCAGTATTGTGTGTGTATCACATGTAGAAACAGTGATAATCTTTCACACTTAAAAATGACTTGAATCACATGTGGAGGAGACTAAACTGATCTAGACAAACATAACAAACTGCAGTTGCAACTAAAGCACTTTATGATCCAAATATTACTTACTTGATATTATCATAACTAAGTTACTGAGTAGTAACTTCATCAGCTTTCATTAAATAAAATGTATCACAGTCAAGACAAACAAAAGACATAAAAGCAAGTTTGTACAAGCAGTGAACAAAGTCACAAGCAAAGGTTTGACTAAAGGGTTCAACTTATGTCAACTGCTAATAACAATAATAATAATAATAATAATAGAGCAGTAGTGGAATAAAACCATAAAACAGATTTGTGGTTGAGAATCACTTTATTTTGAAAATATGTTACACAAACTGCTCATTTACACAACAGAACACTTGATTGACAAGCTGCACAATCTCATTTAGAATCTCTATGGCAACAGAAGATGAAGTAACGAGGGCATGATGCTGGATAGTGATGTTTTCACAGTACCGCGTGCCCTCCGCATGACTCGTCCGCCCCCCCCCCCCGCACATGACAGACATCACACAGGCCCCGCCCCTCAGGGTAGAGCGGCGAGCGTACTCTACTACAGTAGCGTGGGTGTCGGTGGGCCTCGGGGCGTGGGGGGGTGCGAGGTGTCCCATATTACCTCAAAGCACTTAACTGATCAGACTTACCAGCTTGTTTCAGTCACTTTACATGTGCGTGTATCGCTTTGGTGTCTCTGCACTACATTTCCCAGAGATCACCTGCAGCGTGGGTGGTAATCTGATGGCTTTAGCTACGGTTTCTGTGTTGAGGCTTACGTTTCTATGGGTAACGCTCTTTTTTTTATCATCCATCATGCCAGCTACAACTTTTCTAAATTTCAAAGTAAAACGCTGATGCTAGAACTATCAAATCACTTCCTGTGTGTCAAATGCCAGATATTTAAAACCGCACATGTCCAAGCTGTCATGAATTTGCTGCTAGGTGAACACCTGTCGGGATATATCGGTTGGTAAAATGGAGCGTTGTTAAACAGTTTTCTATCGGGGGGGTGGGAAGGGGGAATCCTGTAAATTAAAATGAAAATTGGTTCACTGATGAGCTTGACAGTCATGCAGGTACTCTAAAAATGCTCTAAAAAGAAGTATTTGTGCTCCACTTCTGTGTTAGTTATCCTACCAGGTGTGCAGGAGAAAATGAATTTACACAATAAGTATACACAGTCTTCTTCACCTGCAATCAAATCCTATATTGACATAAGACAGTGTTTGATGTAAGGATTAGCTAAGTGCCACACTTTTTTTAAAAAAGACGGCGGTTATGAGTCAGAGCTGAACTTGTGTGCAGATCCAGCGGTAATCTTTGATGGTACAACGAGACAGGTGGTGGGAGTGTCTGTGACTGTTTTGCTGCCGCACACTACTAACCTACCGTTTTATCATCCATGTGCTAAGCAGGCAGAGGGCGATTCTACTGAATGTCATGTACTGAGTGTACAAAATATATGGAGCAGGAGCACACACCTGCTCTTTCCATCAAGCAAAGTGAAGCTGCTGCTATCACCCGTTCAAATCCAGAAAATGAAAAGACATCGCTCACATCGATCGTTTTAAATTCATCCAAACCTTCAGAATTGCTCACCTGATTGGTTAAAATGTGATTTGCTGCCAGAAAAGCAATAAAAAATGCATTAAAACCCAATTAAATTAAGCTAGTAGGACAAGATTCTGGTCAAAACTGATCATGATTTTCTTTTTTCACTCAGAATTGTTTCCAAACCTTTGACTAGTTTATTAATTTATGCAGACAGAACAAACTATAAATAATTATCAGCCCTTTGGTAAAGGTAATGCTTTTTTTGTTTTCTAAATAAACTGCTCATATGTAACTGCATAAAATGCTACATTTAAGAACAATAAGCTGAGGCTGTTTTGCACCATTTAAAACATTTTTTAAGAAAGTTTTCCAGTGTGTTTGTTTACAGACATTTCACCTGTAGCTGGATGTAGCTTCTGCTCCTGTTATAAAAGAAGACTGATTTCAGTGTTTGATCCTTTATGAGAAAATTTTCTCCACCTTCAGACTTATTAAGAGTCTACTTCAGTCCTGTTAAGACCCTCAAGGATCCTCACAGTCTGCAGACTCCTCATGAAATCATTACAGATAAAAACAAAAAACAAAAAAACAACAAACTATCAGGCTCATGTATGATTCCATAGTTCACCTTGACCATAAATCTGCTTTCAGCCTCAAAACGATTGCATTTTTCACATTTCTGCCTCGACCGCTGCTGTTGCCGCTCCTCCACACTTAACAATAATGTAACACCGGAGCAGGAAGCACAACAGTTGCGGGGAGGTTCTGAGTGTGTTTGTCTTACTGAAGCCTTTTATTCTTTTCTTTTGTGAAGCGGTGACCGGAGCCAAGTCTGTGGCTCATGTAGTAAAAAGCCTCTGTAGTCTTTTAAATGTTTTGCTGGCTGTTTAAGTGGTCAGGAGATGTAGATTTTAGAGTTTTCTGGCTTTTTTTGTGATGTTTCAGGTGGTTGCTAAGCAACATATATGCTTCTGACTGTCATCATCGTCTTGGAGTTCAGATCCAAACAACAGATGATGCAAAAGTCTAGTGTTTTGGTCAGAACTAAGTGTCCGATACGTCTTTATTCTGCCTAAAAAAAACAACCCCATATTTTACTGCTCTGTCTGGATTTATTTAGACCGGGGTCCCTCCCCTCACTTCCTGTGCACGGTTCCTTATTTGTTGATGCAGCTCAGTTTTCATTTGACACAAACACCGCAGAATCGTCACATAAAAGTGAGTGCAGATTTGTGATCTTATTTTGATAATGGCACAGCCCCAATCACCCCCCCCCCGTCCTCTAGTGACCGCAGCTGCTTCTCTTTTACCGTAAAGATGCTGCAGGAAGTGTCGAGTTTGCATTAACGGCGTATTAAACTGTACACACACACACCTGATTTCTGATGATTGTTTTCTGCTCCTCTCAGCACTTTCTGTGCTAATGCCTTGTGAGCAATGTGTCTTTTTTTTTTTCCAGTTTGACTTAAATGGTTGAGGGGGAGCCTTAGATTTAGATTAGAGGGGGAAAAAACCTGCAGAGCTTGTTAAAACAGCTGGAAAATCAACATCTGTCTGGATTAATTGACGGTACAACGAAAAGCAACACAACCCGTCTCGTTATTTGTTTGAGTTTGCGCTCTTTAAGACGTTCTCTCTCCCTGCAAAGCCGTGATATTTGCATTTTTCCAGCAAAGGGAGTTGCATAATAAGCGTTGATATCTGGAAGACGTTGTGAAGTAATAGGCAACACTCGTTCCTCATCTTCTCTAGAAAGAAATGAACGGAATGAATCGGTTCCACCCCGACTCTGTGACAACACACACACACACACACACACTGTATCATGTACAGCATAGAGTGAACTGAAGATATTTAGTTGTTTCCACTGCACCGGTACTGAACCTGTACTGTCTGTACTGTTAGACTGCAAGATCAGCACCTCGGAGTCTGCTGTTGGAAGAGCTGAAAGTGCTTCGTGTTCCTGTTTATGTCGTAGAGAACTTGTTGGAAGCAACTTTGGCAGCGTCCAATGAAACCAGGCTTTATGAGATACTGTATGTTTGGAAACTAACTGCAGAAAACACAGATGATCTATAAGCTGAAGACATGTCAGTCCAAGTCGAGTCTATTGAGTGTTAATGAAACAACTTCCTGGATGTACATGTGTAATCCATCACTGGTTTTCACAGCTAAATTTCCGTCTGCAACTCATTTTTTTTTCCTTTCAGAGTTTTGGATGATTATATCTATTTTAAGGATGTAACCCACATATTTTTCCAAAAAACAACTTATGCTAATATGCATGTGTAAACTACAAATTTCTGTGTTTGTACCTTCTACCCATCGTTCCTGTGGTGCAGACGGATTCTAATATTCAGTGTCCAAATGTAAGTTGCATGTAGGTCACATGCCCAGGGATGTGATTTTGTACCTCACACCCTTGTGGTCCAGATACAAACTAGAGGAAACATGTGACTCCATGCAGATTTTTTTCTGCTCACTGATTAGAAAACATCAGATCTGTGTCATAGCAGCTGCAGTTTCTACCTCTGTAAGAAAAGTTCTGTTAGAGATAAAGTATTATTATTATTTATAGCGCTGCACACTGCTGCATGTGCTGGTGAGAGTGAGAAGAATTATAACAATATCTTCAATCTGATAACGTTAGAGCTTCAACGATTAATAGATCAGCAGAAAATTAATCGTCAACTATTTTGATAATTGGTTGAATCACTGAACCATTTTTTTTAAGCAAAAGTTGCCAAAAATCTCCAACTTCCAACTTCTCAAATGTGTTTTTTTTTTAATCTTCTGTGATATAAAACTGAATATTTTTGTGTTGTGGACTGTCGGTGAAGATGTCATCTCGGCCTTAATGAAACAATAATCAGCATTTTTCACCATTTGCTGACATCATATAGATGAAACTGCTAATCTATCACGATAATATCCAGAAATTATCTGTTGCAAACCTAATTAACATCCAGGATCGGCCCAGTTAGTAGCTTTAATAAGCTGAATTTGCTTTAATATACTCAATGTTAAATTGCTGTAATATTTGGATGAGAGGGGTGACTAGATCTGAAACAAGTAATCCAAAAAATCCAAAAATAAATCAACTATATTGATAATTAAGTAATTTTTTAAGCAAAAACACAAAACATTCTCTTGTTCCAGCTTCTCAAATATGATCCAGTGTTTTTCCATGTAGGTTTTGTTTATTTATGTGGAAGTAAATTGAAATTGTAACATTTTTCACTATTCTACAACATTTCTATAGATGCAGTGATTTAATTGAGAAGTTAATCTGCAGATAAATTGATCATGAGAATAATCGTTGGCTGCAGCCCCTACATGTGACTCTGTTTCAGCTTCCTTTACCTGCAGGTTTTTTTTCTGTCTTTGTTGTGCAGGAAACTATTTTCAGTTGTATTCTCTGCCGTTGCTTAATATATCCGTATAACACACTGAACTGAAACCCTTGAAATGCTTTCAGGATGTTTCGGGGCTGACGTGATGTCGGTGGTATTCGCCTTTAAGGCAGAGAGGTGAGAAGTGTCAATGGATTGATATCCTTGTGGAACCAGTTGCTTGTCCCACAGTCTGACCTGTTCTCGACGTATATTCAGAGACGTCCGACTAGCCGACGAGGCTCGGCGGTGTCACTACGGCAGGTTGTTTTTGTAGATTTATGCTGCGTTTACTCCACCTGACGTTAGAATCACACCGCAGTCCAGCTGAAATATGAAACTACAGATTAGATGAGACGCCGCTGCGTTCAAGTACAAGTAAATAAACCCAGTAGAGGTTAGAATCAGATTTCTTAAAGCCCTGAGGGAGGTAAGACAGGAAAACCTTTACTCCAGTTAATTCAAACTCATGTGTTTAAATGCGGTCGGCACTCTTTTAGACCACATGGTGTAAATGTCTCGTAAATGTCCGTCTCCACAAACCCTAAGTTCACCTTGAATCTGCTTCTGTGCTAATAATCCCCACTGTGGCTGCCCCAGAGAACAACCAACAGATATTTTTCATTTTTCAGTCAGTGCAAATAATTGAAAATATCCCGTTTTAATGTTAAATCTCAAGCTGCACCTTGTGAAGCGAAATCCTCTTCATCTATTGGTCGGTAAACAACAGATTTGTCCTTTTAACACCGGTTTAAGCCCCCTCGATGACAGCGGCCTTGTAAGCAGGGAGAGTGAAGGTCGGTCAAACAAGTCGTCACTGCCTTAATGTCCTTTAGCAAGGCACTGACAGCAGACGACTGTTGCTTCCAGAAGTAATTGTGTGTAACTGGAATGTGAAGAAGGTTGTTGCTGGGAAATATTTGGCTCAGTAAAACATTCTCCTAATATGGTTTAGAAAGGATAAAGTTGTAATCTGCATTTTCAAGGATACATATGCATAATTCTGTTTTTTGGGGGGATTTCAGTGCTTCATACTGGTGGGTATTTATTTTATGTGCGATGTGAAGAAGTACGGCTGAATCATCGGAGGGTAAAATAAGGTTTTATTTGTTTTGGGTGCGTTTCCTGAAGTAATATGAATGATGTTGTTTTGTGTCTTAACAGATGCAGTGAAGGGATAGAAGATGAAAATACACAAGAAGGACAAGCAGCAGGTTTGTATTGTATTCACACACACATTCACGTGCACACAAGGAAAAGTAGGTCATTTAAAAACCTCTGTACACACAGGAGACCAAACACAACATGATTTTTAAGCTTCAATGAGTGTTTTTTAGACATATTCACAAGGCTTTTTATTCTCTAACGCAGCTTAACATCAGATCCTGTTGTTGTACGTTTACACACACGAGTGGAGGCTCGTGATCTACATCGATATGACGAATGCTGTCAACTGTTTTATGATGGCAACAGAGTACTTGAGTGAAGGTCTCGGTGTGCTTCAAACTAAACGGTTTGTAAAGACATGTCTGTTCACGTCTGAAGTCTTTATATACCTGCTCTGAAAGACCAGAGGCAGGTGAGACGCGCCGACAGTCCCTACTCAAAGGTATTCATGGCGTTCAGCTCGGCCGTACACGTGAGAGAGTAGCAGAGGAAGTTGTATCTTCTGTGATTCTGAATTGATTCACAGATGGCAAAAAAAAAAGTTAATAATTGTATATTGATGGAAGGAAAAAGGCGGAACTCACCTGCCAGGAGTTATCATGTAGTTCATCTTCAAAAAAAGGCAAACGTTTAGCTGCATTTTTGATTTATTACGTTTACAAGAAGTATTTTGTTAATACTTTATAACCAATCACCCAGAGTCTAATGTTGGAGTCTGTAATGAGTCCTGATTTGCTCCTTTCATGTACTACATTTACTTTGAACTGTATGAATTCTCAGTGTAAAATTCATGCACGGTGTAATACCCTCAAAAATTCACACAAAAACCCATCTTGTCCTTTTTAGTAAGGATTACCTTTAATATCTGCCGACACAGAATCTGATCTGATATTTACATGTTCATAGCAGCAGAAGATTTACAGTGTTGATTTAATATGTATCTAGCACATATTAAATTATTGATCTGATATGAAAGGAAGTTGAACTGGAGACTTGTCAAATTGAAGCGACGTGATCCTGTTTTAGAGTTGTGAGAACTACAAAAACACTCGCTATCGTTACAGAGTGGAGGATCATCCTTCATAAATGATCTTTGTCTGATTACAAACATACAAAAACTGACAACAGTTAAGTTCAATTTTAACATTAATTTGCGACAGCTGATCATTTTAACTGTAGAAAGTGTCTTTTCCAGTGAGGAAGAGAGAGTTAGAATCAGAGTTTAATCCATATATTTTACCAACCACTCACCCCGCCGTGCTCAAATCATTTTTCACTCTCTTTTCCACGTTTCATATACGAGGGGAAAAGCTGCACCGTAAGCTGTGGTAAAGTAGAGCAGCAGGCTGAAGAGTTAACGAAAGGCTCGGCTGTGACATCATCATCGTCTTCGGGACGTCCGTAGCTCGTAGGGTCAGCGTGTCTCTCCACCGACAGAGGGTGCAACCCTGAAAAGCCTCCGTTAACATTTTCCAGGTCTTATACTACTCGACGTATAATTTCTCTCTGTCGGAGATATTTTAATATTCCTCGGTTTGCGCTGGGATGATGTCTCACTGTTTTGTAATATTTATGAGTCAAGCTGAGCGGAGTGATGACTCAGAGTTTCTGTTAGTGCGAGGTGACACAGCAGTCTCTCAGCTGAGGCACGAGGCCTCCGTACTGCAGTGACACAGTGTTAGCACTGTCACAACAGCAAAATATGGTCGTGCCCCTCATTATCATCATCTTATATATTTATAGTTCACATATGTGGCGCAGTTATCCGGTCGGTTAATATAGAATAACAGATAAATGACAGATTGTAGGTTTTAATGTCTTGTACAAATGAAAACAAACAAAAGAAACGGATCTGTCTTCTTCTTCTTGTGTTTTTTTTTTGTTTAATTGTGGACAGACAGTGAAAAAACAATAAGTAGATAGATCCACGAGTGCCGGTGTTGTTTTTTTATTTGTTTCAGAAACCTTTTCTCGTACGTTTCTTTAGCAGACAAGAACAAAAAACCCACAAAGAACATCCAGGACATGTTTTTCTAATGCACAACATCTCTCTCTCCTTAACAAACGGCACATTTGTACAAATGGAGCACATGATTTTTTATTTATTGCTGTGGTGCATGACTTCAAAGACGTTGCACACTTGTGACATTTTGTGAGATTTCTTTTACAAAGGTTTAATGCGTTCAATCTCAGCAGTTTTTTTTTTTTTTTTTTTTTATGAAGGTGAAAGCTCAGTGTTGTAGCACGATGAAGAGGATTCCTGCTCCGACCGCAGTTACAGATAGAAAGTCGACAGATCGTCATAAATTTTAAACTCCGGCCGCGGTGAAGTTTCATGAGGAACACGCTGGATCTCTAAAAGCTGTAATGTGTAATTTGATTTTGAAGCTCTCTTCTTAATGACTTTATATTGTCAAAATGATTAAACACACAAACATTAATATAAACTAAACATTGTGATTACAGCGGAAAAAAATAGACAAAAAGAAAACCACCGATGCTGGTTATGATGTCCTTCATTTTCAAGACAAACAAATAGTTTAAAACTCTTTTCATGATTGTGAGTTTGAGCAGACTGTGTAAATACTCCTTCAGCCTTTTAAAACACATTTTTTCATGATTGTCCTTGTTAAAAGTGTTTTTAAGCTCATCAGATCCAGTTAGTTTAGCCAGCGTTTCCCACAGGACTCTGTGAGACTGTGGTGGGTGGACCTCGGACCCTCTATGCTGGTCTGGGGGGGCGTTCTCCTCCCCCAGAAGAAAGTTTTTGTACATTTTAAAGTTAAAAGCATCAATCTGATGCACTTTGAGAGGCTAGATCTATGAAGAACTTTGTGCTCTTGTAAACAGTTTAATCATAAACACATTGGTTGTATAGATGAATGGTGATGACGCAGCAAATATAACAGCAGGTCAAAAAATTAAGGCTGCAATGATTAATCGATTAGTTGATTGACAGAAAATCAGTCAGCAACTATTTTCCTAAACAAATATTTTTTAAGGGAAAAATGTATTTGTTGCAGCTTCTCAAATATGAGGATTTTAAACTTTTGTGTCAAACATGATAATAAACCAATGTGAGCGGCTAAGGAACCGACCACAGCGGGCTGCACCGCCGCCTGGTTCAAAATGAGTGCAGCCGACTTCGCTTCACTCGGCACCGGAGCACAGAAACAGAAAAGAGCCGTTTGTTTCCTAGTTTTGCTCTTAGATAACATTAAGATAAGACTTTAACATTTATAGTTGGTCATGCTGTTGTCTTGCATTGCAAACGGATGCTTGAAAACAGATAATATTTAACTGTTTTGTAGTCTTTTTTTACCAGATTAAAATAAGCTTTCTCTCAGTAATTCCTCTCCTTATCGGTGAAATATGACGTACTGAAGTTGCAGCTTTGTGTTAACTTGGAGCCGTGATGGTTAGCTTAGCATGCCTATAGGTAGTAGCGGCTGCTAGTAGCTAAAGCTACCCGTATGAACAGCTGAGTGAAAACACACCTCAATCATTTCACATAAACAGCTCACCTGCAGACAAACCTGACAGCAAAGTCCCGAGCACCACGAGCTTCAACATCGCTGAAGCAACAGCGCAAAACACAACGTTAGAGATGTTTTATGTTATTATGAAAAGAGTAAAAATAACAGAAGCTAGCTGGCTGTGCTTCCCTCCGGCCATGCTGCTGCTAACGCTCCGCTAGCCTCTCAGCTAACGTTAGCCCCGGCTCTCCATGTGGATCCAACCGGAGCACTGAGCCCCGGTTTGTTATTCAAGTTAAAGTGGGAAGAAGCAGCGGGTCTGACGGGCAGCTGAGTGAAGTGCAGCCTACGGAGGAAACACCGGGACCGTCAGGGAGAAACAGTCTCTCGAAGAGCTGCTAAGTTCGGCTGCACAGATAGGAAACACCTTGGCTGACAGGATGTTGTTGGCAAAAAATCCAATATGGTGCATCCCTATTTCAGTTCTTTATGAAACTGTGTCAGGCTGCAGGTATTTAATGGGAAACACTAGCAGACACATTTAAGGTTTCTGTTTTAGGTGTTGAAATGTTGTTGGTGGCTGCATTTTTAATGAGTGTTTATTTGATTTTTAGAGACTTGAGAAGGTTGAACTGCTTAATCAGTGACTCTTAAGGTGAAATTAGTCTACGTGATCTCGTACTTCACTATCATACTGGTTGTATTGATCATTTTCCCTCAGTCACATGAGCTTTATTATCCCAGAAGGGGAAAGTTCGGTTGCAGCGCAGCCACAGTTTAAACGATTATAAGCCTACAGCACCACATCAAAACATGGTGTTTAAGATGGAGTTATAAAAGAGCATGTCAGGGCAGAAAGAACCCGCTGGCTTGCATCCTTAAATAATCCGGCCTGTATTTTTTTAGGAGCGTGGAGAAGGTTTTACAGTTTGCATCGGCGGGGAGGTGATGATGCAGATGATGGAGTGTCTAGTATCTCATCTACATTTTCAAGTGGCCATCAAGTTATCTGGTTATCTGTCCGCCGCATCTTAAAACAACGGAGCGATAACGTCATCGTATGTCTGGTAGGAGTTTTGCAGGAGGCCGGTACCACCATGATGGAAGAATGACAACAAAAGAGGAGATAGAGATGTTGTACTCCGTGGCGGCAGGTTGCTATAGAGGTGATAGAGGAAACATTTTATTGAATAGTGATCCGACAGGTGATCACAGGGAGGAACTACTCTGTACAAATAACAGACATTAGTTACTTCCTTGTCTCCTTTGAGGTGACTATTTGTCACTTTTCTCTGAAATCTGTGTGACCGTTTTTTGCTCAGTGATTGACATAATTGACAGAGTGGTTAGGTATATTGTGCTGGGTTTGCGGTGCTGCACAGCTTTCAGGAAACATGTGTTGTGTAGATGAATATTGTCTATGCGGTATGATATGCTTGATCTGAAAGAAGCTTTTTGTACTTTTTTCCCCCCCTTTTCAGTGCTTGAAAATGTCAGGGGAAAATCCCTCTGTGTGTGTGTGTGTGTGTGTGTGTGTGTGTGTGTGTGTGTGTGTGTGTGTGGAGGCTTAAGAGGTTCAGGCTCCTCCTTTTGACAAAAGGGAACGATTTCCTCTTACATGAAATCTAGTTTTTGTGCTGGGTGATTATAGAAGGCTTATATTCAAGGAAAAATCGGACTTACAGGTGCTTAGAATTATCAACTTTTTTATTTTCAATTAATTGTGGGGCTGAAATGGTTATTTTCAATGATTATTTATATGATGAATCAATCATTTGGTCTATAAAATGTTAGAAAATAGTGAAGAATTCCTGAAAAGTCAAGGTGGTGTCTTATAATACTATACAACATGATTGTCAGCTAACAATCAAATTTATTTTGTGTCCTTCTGCAGTTCTGTTTAAGAAGTTGACACACATCTTGGTTAAACAACAGCAAAGACTGAAAGAAGTTGATATTCTCCGTTTTTTAAAATACGAGAGGAAGAAGAGGATGAGAGAGAGAGAGAAGAGATGCTGTTTGCAAGTCTTCAAAAATGCTTGTTTGTCCCAAAATTCAGCTTACAATGATATAAAAAAAGAGAATCTGCAAAACCTCACGTTTTAAAAGCTGGAACTGACACATTTATGGCGTTTTTTTCCTTGATAAACGACTATTGTCAAAATAGTTGACGGTCATTTTTCTGTCAATCGACTAATCAAGTAATTGATTCATTGTTTCGGCGCTAATTAATCTAAAAGCTCTAACGACCTGTATGAGTAACGGCAGCGTTCCCACCGTACTGTGATGAACGCACACAAAGGGAACTGTTCTCTACACTGAGATAGCAGTTTTTTTTTTTTTTTTTTTTTCTTCCCCCCTTGAATTTTTTTTTTTTTTTTTCCCACCACAATCTATGAATCAGCAAACGCTGTGTGAAACTGGGATTTCTACACTTCAAGGTAAAGCAGACACAAAGACTGGATTCTTTTGTCTGTCTGAGGCCCAGATTCAGTCACTTTGATCATCTTTTCTCTACTCACCCAAACAGCTGAAACGCTCTTTCTCTCCCCTCCTCCTCCTCCTCCTCATCCTCCTCCTCCTCTTTTCCTTCCATCTTTTTTTTTTTTTTTTTTTTTTCCAATAGGGAACAACAAGAATGTAGAACTCCTCTGAGCTGGAATTCCTTTTTCTCAGGCCTTTCGGTGGAGCCCATACATCTCTCTTGTTTTCCAGTTTAATCTGGGATTTTCATATGGCTTTTGCTAGATGGAGAGATAAAAGGGATTTGTTCAACTTCCAGTTTTATTATTTGTCCCAAGTGGGCAACATGTGCTGCAGCGAGCATAAAAATACATAGAAAAACGTATAATATGCATCAGAAGCATAGACGTGCATGCACCGTATCCCCCCCCCCCTAAGACATCAGTATTACATGCAAATCATCTCTACAGATATAACATTAATAACTGTCACAGTCTCTGCTTAGGGTCTGGTCAGGGTTTAGAGGAGATAAGCATCATGCTTCTCTTACATCCAGCTCGCAATGTTTTTTTCCTAAGCGATCCTTCATCAATGTTTTTTTTTTTAAAAGCAGATCGCTACACTGAAAAAGCATAAAGATTCATTCATGAGTCAAGATGATATCGCTTTCTACAGTTAAAGATTGATGTCAGGATTGATCCGTACGATGCTAAATGAGAGAACAACGAGGTTATAGATTTCTTTATGAGACGGTTGAAAGTGCAGCAGAAGATCACGCGGTCAAACGACAGGAAACGACATATTGGAAGATTATGACAAAGGATTTGTAGTAATTTAAGCAACAGAAGAGCAACATGAAGAAAACAATTAAAGGCAAGATGGGAAAATACAGTGTGTGAAAGTGTTTTTTGTACCTTTTTATTACACAGTAGTGAAAGGCAAGAAATGAGGGAAGAGAAAGCAACAGAAGTCCAGTGTTGGTCTTCTTTAAATGGGGACGATGTTACACAGTCAGACCCTCAAACCTCCAGTCCACCAGGCAACAGTTTTATAAACTAAATGTCATTTATTGAGAAAAAATGCCAAACATTGACCGGTTTCAGCCTTCTCACATGTGAAGATGTGCTGCTGTTGTCTGTTTATATATTGTTGAGTTTTTTTATTTTTATTTTTATGAGTTTTTTAAAAAATGAAGAGAAATTGAAAAATTGTGATGGGAGTTATTC